>NW_015094508.1:1585033-1969779 GCF_001431845.1 Calidris pugnax
AGGCGAGGAATGGGCGCGGCGGGACCCCTCCTGCAATAAAGAACCGGGGACGGCGAGTCGGGGGGTCGTGTGGCCGCGCCCTGCGTGGGGTCTGGGGAAGGGGGCTTGCGTGCGTGTGTGTGTGCGGAGTACGGGGAGCCCCGGCCGCCTCCGAGGAGGGGGAAAGCGCCGGCGGGGGAGGGGGGGTGCCGGGGCGCTGCCGGCGGCGTCCCCGCTCCCCGCCGCCTCACCTCGCTCGATGTTGGCGATGGCCCGTCGCAGGTGCTCGTCGGTCACCAGCTCGCCGATGACCACCAGCAGGTAAAACTTGCTGTCCAGGAAGCGGTGCGAGAGGCTGGGCGAGGTGGGGTTGGGGATGCTGCAGGAAGGTTCCGAGTCCACTTCCACCACCACGGTGGCCATCATCGCCACCTCCCCGCGGCTCCGGGGCGCTCAGGGGAGAAAGGCGACTCGGCGTCGGCTCCGCAGGCGGCAGGAGAGTGAGGGCGGGCGGGGAGGCGGCGGCCCTTTTATACGGAGACGGTGCAGGGCAGGGACCTGGCGAGAAGGAGGAGGAGGAGGAGGTGGAGGAGGAGGAAGGGGGGGAGCCGGCGCATCCCTGCGCCGCCGCCGCGTTTCCAGCATCTACAGCTGATGTCATCTGCGGCAAATCCTCCCCGCGGCGGCCCCCGGAAGCAGGAAGGACGCGGGGGGCGAACAACGGCCCGGGGGGAGGCCGAGGGATGCGCCGCGGGCCCGGCTAGTGGCCCCGGCGTGGGGAGCCCGCGGCCGGCGCAAGTCCCGCGCCCCGCCGCCCATCCCGCATCCCTTGCTCCCGGGGTCCAGGGTCTGCCGGGGGCTCTCCCGGGGGTCTAGGCTTGAAGCCCGCCGGTGAGGAGCCGCAGGTGATGGCAGACCTGGGCAAGCTGATCCGGGAAAGCCGGCACAGCCCTGACGCCGCGGGCTGGCAAAGCGGTCCCACGGACGGAGGGCAAGAGGTCCTGCCTCCTGCATCGCCCTGTGGCACTGCAGCAAAACTGGAGTCAGGCACACATCCGCACCCACACCCAGCTCTCGCTACCTTTTTTCGTTTGAAAGCGGTTTGCTTAATGAGGTAGTTCAAATGTACCCTTTCTGCACATATTCAAGGCCCATGGATACATGGCATAAGAGCACTAGTTTTTGGACAAGCTCCTGAAACCCATACTCTTAAGGCTTCAGAAGTTCAAAGGTATTTGGGTAATTATTTTTGACCAGACTCAAGCAACTCTAGGGATCACAGGTATTGGAAAACATTTATAATTACCAAAACAAAGGCTTCATTCCCTCCACATAGACATCTGCTCACCAATACTCACAGAGACCCACTCAAGAGATAAATCACCTCCTGAGAGTGTTTTACCCTCTCCTAAAATGGGATGGAGCAGTGAGATAAATCAGCCTCTCTGAGATGTCCCTCTCACTTTACTGGCAGAAGCAAGGCACTGGTTTATACTAAACCTCTTGTTTATATGGGCTAAAGTGATGTGGGAGAAATCTCACTGTGACCTAGGTAAGGATATAAACTTTTATAGCCTGTTTTTTAAGATAACCTCTGGTCTCTGACTGAGAAGACACTTCATCTGTGTGCAGCTCCTTCCAGAACTGACTGCTCAAATTCCCTGCTTGCTGCTCAGAAATACAGGGTGCTTGCCTGGATGAACTGATAGATCAGTCCTGTTTTCTTAGAATATGCACTTTGTTCCATTCTAATCAACATGCATTTCAGGTTGTTACTGCTAAGTTACTTGTCTTACTTGCCTACAGGAACCCACAAAGGTTGAAACACCATTGTTGTAGGTGGTGATCCATAATGCTATATCTGCATATAGCACCTGGTGTTTTTAATATGAATAGGTCCTCTGCATTGAGAGCCTTGGCTAACATGGCATGATGTGTTTGGATGTTGCGTCCAAAGAAGACTATTTTTTCTCAGCTGCCAGCTGCCTAGTCTGAAGGTTGTAGTGTGCAGACAAGCATTTTTACAGCGCGGTCAGGTGACTGAGATGACAAAGTGGTAAAGATCAATGGTGCTTATTCTTCACTAGAGCTGACACTACTGATAGAACAAATGCAACAGCGTAGATGCAGAAGAACTAGCAGCAGTTCTTCTAAAGTTTGTGAGGTATTCATAGCTACAGTTTTTGTCTTTGGGTACCCCCGTTCCTCTGAGCTCAGCTATGACTTTGGTGTTTCCTCACTGGTCCTGACAGTTTCCATGAGGTAGTGTAGATGCCTACATAGAAATACTGTCCACTCCCCTGTGGCCATATCCCATATGACCACCCCCACCCTAACAATCTATTCTAATTATAGATACCCTCAAGACTTCCCACATGGTGCCCAATGCAGAAAGCCAGCTTCTGGCTTCTCCCACTGCAATACGTAGCTTTGGGATATGCCTATATTTCATTCGCCAACAAGAGCAGCTGGTCTCTGGATCATGGAAGGGGCTTGCCAAGGGGGTTTGCTGACTGTTCGCAGAATAGACTGGTAGTGGTTCCTGGGCATAAATTACTTGCCTTACAAGCACAGCAGGTTAAATGCATTACTCTGAGAACTGCACACAAGCACACAAAATGCATTATGTATGCTTTTTAGCAATTTCTTATTTTATGAAAAAATTAAGAAATACATAACTGGAAAAATGCCTGTGAATTTGAAAAGCAAGAGGTGAAAAGAGTGTAAAGTATCGAAGAAGAAAATGCTAACATAAAGGTAGGTAATACAGATATGTTTGAAGTAGCCTGCTGAGGTTTTATTTTATGTTGTGCTGTAAAATCATATACACCTAGAACACAGCATGAAAAAAGGTGAACTGTTACAGTCAAACTGTCATGTGATGGGAGGTGTGTCGCTCTAAAACCCTAGGGATAAGAGGCTGCTTTTGGAAGAAAATGGTTTTGTGCCAAGTGCTTCAAGGGATGCAGACCTCTGCCCTCATCTATTCACAAGCATATGCTGCCTCATCTGAGATGGAAGTTAGACAAGGAAAGATGCTTTAACCTCCTGGATGTGTCTTCGATGAAGCTGCAGGTTCCCAGCTCCATGGTCAGTGTTCATGCTGTGACTTGCCCTGTCGGTATTTCACTTGGGTAGTTTTGTTTGTCATCATCTTTCCCTATCTGGAAACCCATTTATATTCTGCAATATGGAGCATATCAACAGATCCACTGCTGGGTGAAATGTGGAGATGAGCTGCCTAAAGCTGACTCAGTGTCACATGACCCTCACTGTTTGAAAGTGATACCAGCTTCCTGGCTGCAGCTAAATCACATTGATACACCACCAGAAGAAACAGTAAAACTCATGTGGAATGTGGAATATGTCTTGCTGTTTAAAAGACAGTGATTGATACACACTGCTGTCTGGCATTTATTCACTTTGTTTTGGTTTGGTTTTGTTCCTTTGGGATGTTCAATATCAAGTTGGTGTCCCCCAGTTGAATATAGCCAAATATTACATGTAGAGCTGTATTAGTTTCCTTGTGGATCTGGTATTTTTTGAATTAAACAGGCAGTTTTAAATAAAGTGCTTGAGATCTGAAACTGGAAACTAGTTTTTGGTTGTGTGTGCCATTTGTTACCCACCAATATTCAGGTTTTGTTCAAGTCTTACCTTCAAGTCTTAAATGAGGTTCCAGTGATGCACCAAGGCCAGGCTGGATGGAGCTTTGAGCAACCTGGGCTAGTGGGAAGTGTCCCTACCTGTGGCAGGGCATTGGAACAAGATGATCATTAAGGTCCCTCTAACCCAAACCATTTGATGATTCTACTATGCACAAACCCTTACTCTGGCCCTTTGTCCGAGGCCAAATGTCACCCCTAAAAGAAATACATATCCATGTGCATTACTTCAGACCAATTTAAGAACTTTACTGAAAGTGAAGTGGTTCAGACAACTTTCTTCACTGAGAGAAATGTCAATCTGAGGACTGCACAACGTTCCATGAAGCACATTCCTGCAACTGGTATATTTTCATAAGGAGAGGCAGTAAGGCATAACGTATTTTAGTGATGAAGCTTTGCCAGCCTACCCCAGAGGTGACAGAATCACAGAATGGCTGAGGTTGGAAGGGCCTTCTGGAGGTCATCTTGTCTAATCCCCCTGCTCAGGCAGAGCCACTTAGAGTAGGTTGCTCGGAGTTGCGTTCAGTCGGGTTTGAGTATCTCCATGGATGGAGACTCCACCACCTCTCTGGGCAACCTGTGACAGTGCTTTGTCACCCTCGTGGTGAAAAAGTGTTACCTGATGCATGATGAAGTAATGAATAGTCAGCAAGATCGTTGGAAATAATACCCATAACATTTTGTACCTTGCCTGATGCCTTCCCAATATGACCTGCAACCACTGTCCAGGATGTGATGAGTCAGGAGCCCTGCACATTCCTGCAAAAACCTGGCTGTGTGGTTCATAAAGGCAACTCATCTTGCCTTCCCCCATTCTTTTAGGTAGGGAGGCATCCTCATACATAACGTCCTCAAGCTGGCAATGCTGGAGGAGCTTCTCCTGCAGCAGTGATATGGCAAAGGCCAGGGATAGCTGAGTGACCAGCCAGGGACTTGGACTCCATGAGAGACTTTATTTTTTAAGATGGCAAGGTTTACATTTAACTAAATGCAAAACAAAAATTACTCATCTGACATTCATTTCAAATATTTTAGATTATATTACTTCAATTTTAATAATTACTTTTTAAACTGCAAAAGAAAGAGAATTTTTATTTTCTTGTGGTGAAATATCCATTTCAGTCGGTAGTTTAGCTGTTTCCCACTCCTCCCACTTTTCCCATAGAAAAGGGAGAGTTAAATATTAAAATAAAAAAGCGAGGAAAGCAACACTGTTGCTTTTAAAAATAACATTTTCTCTCACTTTCAACTTTATCTCCTGAAGTGAGAGAAAAATAACACCAAGCAACATTTTGCTTTAGTTCCCAATGGAAAAAGTTAATTATTTTAATATCAGAGTAATTTCCCTCTTTTTGTTCAGTGGAAAAAGACATTAGAAATAAAAAAAGGAAAAATATTTCACTTAACTTTGGTGAGAATGAATTTTTTTTTAAAAAAAAAAGGAATTGAAACAGACAAATTAGAAATTAATGATTTTGAATAAACTTATCCTGAAAGTTGCAATGAAAAACTATATGGTTTTGCATGAAAATAAAATGATTGATTCTCCACTGCTGGAGAGAAAATAGAGCAGTTTTAAGTTATTAGATCCTATTTACTAATTAGGATGACACTTAAAATTCAGCAACAAATGATAATAAAGACATTGAAAGTAATGATACCCATTGTACTGCAAAACTGGATGTATAATTAAAACAGCAGCAGCAAAACCAATAGTAAGACAATGTGAATTGGCATTAGGCAGCAGTTTTGATCTTCCTTTGAGCAGTTTTGAACCTCTGAACAAGAGTGAGGAGGACAGTGTCTTGATACGGGATAGATACAGTTTGAGTTTCAGGCAGTGGGTTCTGCAGGTTTTTAATTCGTGTTGAAGGACTGCAAGTTACAGAATTACATTTGGCTTCTAGGGACAAGACACAATATATCTCCTATCACACCAACGTGAGAAGCCCAGCAGACCAGAGGCTTTCCAAGCCAGTTTTAGATCTCCGTCTCGACTGAAGAAGGGGCAAATCAAGCTACGGGGTTTGAATGACTATACACTATCACCTGCTTAATTTGGGGCGCAGCTGGAAGTTGAGGGTTCCTGCAAGGTGGTGTTGGCTGCTGTACCACCTGTGGTCAGCTGGGGTGGGTGCTGCCTGAAAGCTGTCTGCCCTGGCAGCACACCCTGTCCATGGCCTTGCTGGAAGACCACCACCCAGGTGTTAGCCTTGTAACTAACCCACTGCAGGCACAGCAGAGAGAAATATCGGTCACACGCGGCTCCATCCTAGCTACTCAGGTGGCAAAAAGCACATGGAGATGTTCTGGAGCTATAAGGGCTTTTTGTTGTGGTCCCTTCCCTGCCTGCCTCCTCCCCCTCCCCCCACCCTCCAGACGTAATCATCTAAAGCTGCCTCTGGGAACCCAACTGCAAGTAGAAATTATACATGGTATGCTCATCTAGCTTTAAAAGATGCCTTAAAATTCTTTGCAGAGGTTGCCTAGCTCTGCTAGTTCTGTAGAAAACTGACTCACTATTTTACAAGGGTCCATTCTCATGTCCACTTGAGCACACTCCAATAGAAATGGTATACTGCTATTGCATAGAGAATAGGAAGCAAGAAATCCAGGTAAGCACTATTTCATAGAGCGCACCAACAGGCTTCTGAACACGGAAACTGGGGAACTGCCGGATTTACCTACTGCAGAGGTCCATCAGACCGTGGTCTGCACTGGGAACATCCCAGCTCTTCAAGGCCACAGCAATTTCACATATTTCATAGCTGCAGCCAGGGAAGTACATCACTTTGCACCCATGCTCAGGACTTTTTGTGCATGCAAATGACAGTCCTGCAAGGGTCTTGATGGGGTCTTTCATTCTGGTTCCCTTTCAGCAACTCTGGGTTTCACCTAAATATGTGTAGTCAGTTACAATGAAACACAGCCCATTCCTATGAAAATAGTTTGTGATTCAGATATTGCCTAAACAAGTTTTAGTAATTCTACTGATGTACCCATGATAATCCAGTTCTTTAACCATTTCAACTACAACAGAAACTCATACTTTTTGCATAGAACCTGATACTCTTACAGAATAAGCAGTAGCAATGGTTAACTTCATTTTACACGTCTCTCAAAACAAATTCCAGAGTTGTTCATTCAGACCACCTACAAGACTGGCCATCTGCTTCCTTTCCACCTTCTTGCACTTTCTATTGTGGCTTAATAGCAACATTACTATTGGTACAATTTTTCAGCATCATTTTGGCTTTTTTTTTGCTTCCCTTTGGTTTCTGTCCACTGTTTATCTGTCTGTTCCATGCACTCCAATAAGCTGATACTAAGTAAGGATGATTTAAGGATGTTTTTCCTCTGACCTTTTCTTTTTTTCTACTTTATCTCCTCTTTAATTTAGTAAGTCATTCCCACTAATCAGTATTTTGCAGTAGGTTGGGATGTGCTGACTAAGGGGCACACTGCAGAATTTAGCAAATGGCCTCAGTGAGGACCGTGCATTAGGGCTGCCCAGAGAGGGCTACAAGCTGAGGATTTTGCTAAGGGGGGCCTGTTTTGGGAGTGGGCAGAGACCACCACTACGGTGCATTCTGGTTTACAGTGGGTCACCAACAGTGTTTGCCTTGCACCCATGGGAGTCTCTACCAGCCCCACCATGACAGTGCCTCAAGTGTCCTTGTGTGGCTGGAACATACATCAGACAGACAATTTCTCCCTAAGAATTGTCCTGACCTTCGTCAGGTGTCCTGTTTGCCAGATGTTACATGACAACCTCTTTGGGTAAGACTAGCCTGCTGTTACCATATTTCTAAAACAGAGAAGTTTTGTTCTTCATTACTTGCAAAGGCAGTAGTGCAACAGTGTAAGAGCTCTTGCCAAAAAAGTGTGATTTCCAATGCAAAAATACAGATGCAAGTTTCAAAATGCAGAAAAGAAGCATTATTTTTAATGTTCTTTTCCAAATATTCCATTCAGTTTCATCCCAGATAGGTTGAAGTTCTTTGGTTGTAATTTTATTCACAGCTTCTTTTAATATGCTGGTTCCAACAACTTTTTGAATTCCAAATTTAAAAGGTCTTTAGTCTTCATAACTCAAGGAAGGCAAGACTGGTATTAGCCAGATCTGATGTATTTTACAATAGTCGCCCTGCATACACACTTTTGAGGTAGCAACTATTATATTGTCAGTATGTGGCACAATAATATGTATTTGTATATATCATGTACATGGTATATGTAAAGCTTCTTTCTACTCCTTGTAATTCTGCAACTACAACTTTTTACATACAGGAATATTTTTTTCCAGCACTGAAATGCTGGTATTTCTGGGATAATGGACAGTCTGCTGCAGTTACACGCAGTTTTGTGAAAAGACATGAATGCATTAATATATCCTTTCCAAGCAAAGTCATGGAATTACATTGCACAGACCGAATGCAATCTCCATTTTGGAGTAAAACAAAGGCTCTGGATTTTAGCAACATCAGAGATGTTTTTTCATGTTTCCCTGAGAAAATCACAGTTCTACAAACCATAATGTGTCAACTCTGTCATAGGAAATAGGTTTACTAATAAATTGAGGGAACAGTGTTATTTATCTGGACACCTGTATCAGAAGCATCACATTTTTTCTTTGGGGTATTTGCACCGGGCAAGTTTGGTCATGGTAGCTTTTGTTGTCATTGAGAAAAAGGACCCAAACAATTCCTTATGACCCATAGGCCATGAAATCACTTGTTGTTATATTCCTGCATTCACGCTTTCTATCTTTAATAGCATTAAAATCTTTGTAAATGATTCATTCAATGAAAAGTTTTTCTTTTCTCCAGAGGAGTCCCTGATTACCTTTTCATTTTCCAATATCTGAAAGCTGTAGGCTCAGGCTTCCAGTTTGACCACAGCATTTTCCTTGGGTTCATTTGGTATCTCAGTCTCATTTGATATTAACAAACTCAGTGGGGAGTATACAGCAGCTGCCCATGGCCACTTTTATAGAAAACTAAATTAAGACCATGGTAGAACGACCAGTAAAACTATATCTAGCAGAAAACTGTTAAAACCACAGTACGGAGCAAAGTGCTGAGAAGAGAGATGAATAGAAGAAGAAAAGGATGTGAGACAAAGTACAAAAACATTAGTGAAGTTATAACAAAATGGGGAAAGAGGTATTTTATCCCTCATAAATATTCTCAGAAGTCTAGGTTTTGTTTTTATGCTCCAAGCGTGATCAAAGTTGATGATAAACTGTTTTTTTGCCATTGTCTTTTCAGAAAGCCGGGTTAGGCAGCTAGCGTGCTAGTCTGGCTCTGAAGGGCATTGCCGACTGGCAAAGTCCATGTTCTGCTAGTATCCAGACAGGAAAGGGATAAACATCAGGGACTGTGCAATATGTTAAGGAGGAAAGGTTTCTGACTGAAAACAACATGAAATCAAGAAAGACCCTAGTTTATTTTGGCTGAGAAAGACACCCCAGATACTGTGTAACCTTCTGTGATGAGACCTATTAGTACCTGCTTTCAGGCTGTGGACACTGGGGGAAGGTAGAGTAAGAGCAAAGAGGTGACTAGCAAGAGGACCATGGCATTGTCAACTGAATTTGGAAAGAAATTATGTAGACAAAGGATGGGCAGCTGTAGGAAGAGATTTGGACAGACATAGTAGGAATCTAAACAAATATAAAACCTGAACACTTTTCTTTCCATGTGTTCTTCTTGAGTGAATCAGTGTCTCAGGTGTGGGATGAGCATTCATTGTTTGGGGAAAAAATGGGGAGAGGGTTGATTCTGATACAATTCCCCTTCAGCTTCAGACCTGCAAAATCCAAGGCATTGCACAAAGGGTGAGTCAAGGTGGACACTGGCCAAAAGAATCACTTCGTCCCCTCAGACGAGCAGAACAGCATTTTGCAGCATGGCACCAAATGCCTCCAGGATTTTAAGTCTGAGCAAAAAACTTCTTATGATTTTGATCCAATTTCAGCCTTTATTAAATGTTTGGGCTGTCCCATGGGGGTGCAGGTTACCACAGTGAGAATTTAAACCCATTGACAACAGACTAGATTCTCTGAGTTGCCTTCTACGGTACCTGAGAGGGCACCTGAGGATGCCCATGCACATACAGTCCCCACTAAAACCCCTGCTGGAATCAACAGGAGCTTTTGTCCAAAGCAGAGTCACAGCAGCAAGTCACAGGATTGCCATACAGCGGGCTGCTCTTCAGCATCTTTTCAAGCAGTGCCACCATGCTCTGGCTCCAAGTATACTCTCATGAGTATGCATTTTCCAGACTGTGTGCACTGTGATCTCTCTGAACTCTCTGCCTTTGGGGAGAAATTTCTCAAAATTGCTTGTAGACCCCTGCTTCCCTCTATCTCTGCATTATGCTGCTGGTGGCATGAACAGTTCATCCACTATTGCACCAGCAGCAAGTGCACAAGGACTAATCAGGGGCATTTGACCTATTGGTGTTGCCTTGCCATCTGACCAGAGGTAGCCAGTAAAATTTACATTTCATGAGAGTGGTTTTCCAGTGGCTTCTAGACAAATTTCCATTAAAAAGCTTTTTTTAGGGTTTTGTTTTGCTAATTTTTTCCTGAGCAAGAGCAGGAAAACATACACCAGAATCTAATAAACACTGAAAGCCAAGCTGGGTTATTTTGGGTTGGTGCATCTACAGTGATATTTTGCACTGAGAATTTAATTAACAGTTCTTTTCATGATAAATAAACCAGAATAAAATCCAGATCATCTTCCAAGAGCTGAATGTGTTCTTGAATGCTAATGGCAGTAAAAAATAATAAAAACTTATTTTAATGAGGATAATAAGCTTAGATAATTCTTAAAGGTGAGAGAAGCCCACCTGCCAAGGGAAAAAAATTATTTTATGTTTGTCACATAGATGTACTTATATTTGTATATACTTGTATTTGACCTTCATTAATCTCCTATTTTCTTATTTATAAACTGCATATTTGCTTGGTTTTGGAAAAGTGTTTGAAATATCTAGGAGAAAAGGTAGGTAAGTTCTTAGAGCACAGCAAAACCAGATGTTTTTACATTGTTTTCTTCTGCTTGATTTTCTACATGTATATTTTACTTTTAAGAAATTTTCTGCTAATGATATGTGTGTTTGGTTTTCTTACCTTAGGCATTTATGCTCTGGATGTCATTGATTCAAAAAGCAGGGAGATGTTGTCACTATGTAAATGAGTGAAGGTGAGATTTCATAACATGAGAGCATGATCATTCTCATTTTGCTGTGTCCTAGCCTGAGGGGTCTCCTCATCTACTCTCCAGATAAATTTTAAGCATGCTGTGATAATATTAACAAAGGGAGTTTATCATATTGGAGAATTTATCTTTTTCAGAGAATTTAAGTTACAGGCACATTGAAGTCTGGCATAAACTGTTTTGTTTTTTGACCCTAGGCAAATCCGAGAGACTGAACAGTTTACTGTGTGGATAGTATATCTAGTACAATATAGCAGTATAGCTCTCTTTGTACTTGTGATACAATACCTCTGGCTTAGTATCACCTTATTATGCAGTACGCCCAGTTTACTGAAATTCTGGAAGCTGATAACAATAATTAAGCAATAAGACATGACAAGTAGTATTTTATTTTGCAATCCCAGAATGCCTAGGTGAGTTGTTAGGCACACGGCCAACTGCTTTGAACCACCTGGAAGAATTATTTTTACACGTATCATGGATAGTGGTAGGGAATAATCTGATTTGCTTGCAGCTATGCAGTTATCACATCCTAATCACCCTGGTAAGAGCTCATCTGCTTAGTAACTAGACTGATATTGACTTAAGTAATAATGACCAGGGGTCAATATTGCTGGTGGTTTAAGGGCTGATGGGGATCAACGCATGGCCCAAGGCAGAAGAATAGTCCCTTAGTCCCAAAGCAGACCCCCAAAATGCAGCAGTGTGTGTTATTATAACCTAGGACTGACTGCAGATGTTTCAGTTTTGGAGGAAGGGCCAGAAAGAGGCAACATCCTTGACTAGGCTTAGAGTAAGCCTAAGAAATAGGGTGTACATGAGCCACATGATTTAAATGTGTGCTGAATATTTCATAGGGGCTGTAATAATGTGTACATTGACCCAAAAAGCTGCTTTTTTTTCAAATATGTAAGATTATTGCATTCAATTGGCTTAACCTGTTCTAAAAGTTTACATTTCCAGAAAATGGGATGCCCTCAGTATGGACACTTCATCCTCTGATGTCCAGTTTAAACAATAATTGCCTTAATTTTCGAATTCATTCATGCAGATTTCCAAGCCTTATCTCTCACTGGGTCTAGTCTGGGGCATAATGAAGTCACCAGAAAAATCTCAGTTGTTTTAATGGAATGAGAATTGATGCCAGGCATGTTTTACAGCTTCAGGATGCTAGCAGATTAAAATTTGTAGTGTTTTTCTAGTCCAGACGACAATAGCTCAATTTTTTGTCTTCATTGCAGCCTTGATAACATAATGATCTGTCCTTGTGCTTTACTAATTGTGCTGCATACATGCACCCTGAGTAATGATCACATCAGGATTTCCCAACAATAGCCATTACAAGTTAAGTTTGAAAGCTGCGTTGTGGATATTTGAAACAGCCATGGTCTCTAAGAAAGACACCAGAGCTGGGTTTTTAAGTTGGAAGGAGATCTATGACTGTTCCTTGTATCATCAGGAGAGGACAAGATGCTGTTCAGAGTAGGAGCCTAACTGGGGTGCTGTGAGCAGCACTCTATAAGATTTTCCTCCACGAGTTGCAGTGGGGACTGAGGATGCTGAACCTTTCCATTCAGGACATTGTTAGATGCCTAAAAGCTAACTGTGGTAACTTAAGAACATAATGTTAAAATTTTGTACTGTACATGGAGAGTGACTGAGTTACTAATTTTAAATGAAGGCTAAATTAGTTTTGGGTGCTCAGCTGATGATAAGTCATTGGTTCGCAGAAGACACTGATTATCCACCACTCGTGCGCAAAGGAAATTCGGCTGAAGTGAAGGAACACTTCTTTAGTTGAACAGTGGTCTCATTGCTGAGTTTTGTCTAAATGTAACTGTTTAAATAAAAAGGTAGCTAATGAAATGAGTGGAGATGGACCTTTTGATTTTGCTTCTTGGAATATTCATTGACAGCAGGATGCCCTTAGGGAATAAACATTGACATATACTTTTGATGAAAAAAAGCTCATTTACGTTGTCTTTTTTTCCTCTGCCTCCATGTCATACTGGTAGATACTGACCCATAACCTCATCCTATAATATTGATTTGGGTTTGTTCTCACTGAATAACACCTGGTTCTCTAGAAACACACACAGGTCACAGCTATTTTGTAATGCAGGTCATTCTATAAAAGGTTTGTTTTCTATCAAATTAGTTTCACTGGTAACAAAACTGAAATCTAATGAAATAATGGAAGGTACCTCAAATGTGCAAACAATGACTGAATAATTCATTACTGCATTCATATCTCTTCAATAAAAATTATTTCTTTCAGATATACCAGCACTGCAGTTTAGTTCTTCATGTTTTCAGGGTGGGATCTGCGCCACCACTCTGTCATCAGTACAGTGCATGGGACAACCAGAGCAGCAAGAAAGGTTACTTAAGTCTTATTTGCAGCTGGGGAGGTCAGGGGTTGAACTGAAATCTGCAAGAGCTGCCCTGCCCTCCACCATGTTGACTATACTGAAAGGTGGTAAGTACAAGTCTTCTAACTAGGGTCTCAGATATAAATGGCTATGTAGTGAGCAGTATGCAAACTACCCAGATTTCTCAAAATCCTTGTCTTGGAGTATGAAGGGCAAAGTTAACCCAGTTCCAGAAGAGAAGGAGATTGTGCCATGCGTTTTCACTTTCTCAATGAAAAAAGCTCAATGGAACTTTACTAAGCTTTCATCTCTCTACAGATCTGTACAATGAACCAGTGAGTGACAGTACAAAATCATTAATAATGCCATTATTTGGTTGCTTACAAGTACTGTCCAATAAGGTGTTTGAAGGAAAATTGATTTTCTCTTCTTAATAAGTCAAGGACCTATGAGCAGTTCTGCCTTGAGTGCTGCCTCTGGAACATTATTTTGTACTACTTTTTCTACACTTCAGAATGCAAATTCAGTAAATGCATTAACACAAAATTCTATGTACCAGTTACAAACAAGGTTTATTTTCTTTAAAAATATTTCTAACTAAAATCGGACTGGAGATGTTTTATAAATTAACAGAGTTCATGGTTAGGAAAATAGCTCCAACTCACCTTCTTCTGGCCTCCACAGTGTTACCCCTTCAGAAAACCCATCATGCCCTTTCCCCATTTTTATGCTAAGTGCTAAATGAGAGCAGTGATCATTCTTACCCAGGAGGCCTAACTGGGTCCAGTATTGACGTTATTTCCTTTGTGCTTCTGTGGCTGATGGTGAATATGCGAGGTTCCTTAAAACAATGTATTGATCAACCTGATGATAGGAGCAGAGCAGGATACAAAAGAAGAGGAAAGTCTCTAGACAAGTTGTCTAATTCCTGAAAAAGCTTCCAAACAACTTTTGCAAATTAGTCACTTTTTATATTGCAAGGTTTTATCTTGCCACTTCCCTGCTTCTTACCCTGTAGTTCCCTACCTATTCCAAGCCAAGCCCTTTGGATTGGCTTTGGTCACTGAATCATCTTTGAACAAATTCCCAAGAGTTTGTGGGAAGGTCTTTCATCCTCATTGCATCACTTTTCTTCATTATTCCTATCCTGATCCTAATACAGTTGCATATTCCAAGGTTGCAATACAACATTAATGAATTTCAGACTGTATGTACAAAGTTTCATTTGTATCCAGTTTCAGGCTAATTGGGCTGTATGCAGGCACAGTCACAAACACCCAACCAGTACAGTGGTATTTCCTGGCAATATTTCACCTGCTTTATGTAAGGTTTTGGGTTCCAGGCACAGTGTCCCCAGCTCTCTCCAGCCCTGGGAGCCCAGTGCCAGATCGGGCCAACCTGGCCAATCAGCCTGTTGTCCCATAGGTCTGTGCACCTCAACAAGGCTGGAGCCAGCAGCTTTGTGAAGAGATGGCACTTGACTGCAACCTCAGCTTGACACTTCCTCCTGTGTTCTGAGCCTTGTGTAAAGGACAAGGAAGTGTATGTGTGTCAACAACCATAGTCATGTGTGCACCAAGAGGATTTACGGTGCTTTCATGTCAGTGTGAAAAAGACCATGTTTTCCAAAAATATTGCTATAAACTGATGCAGGTCAGGTTTCTGTCAAGCTCTGCAAGCATGAAAGCAGAGATCTTGAAAGATATGCTCCTGAAGCTAGAGACCCATATCCGTATTTAAAGCATAATCAAATTTTTAAGAGGAGTTTCTCCATTGGCTTCCTATAGGCAAAGGAATCTTACTGGAGATACCTATAAAAAATAAAAGTAGAAATCCTGGCTTTACAACAGCCAATATATATTTCAGTCATTGACACGAAAAGCAGAAAAGACCATGCATCTAACATATCCTACTGCCAACACGGTTGTCTCCCTGCATTATATTCTCTAATCTTTTTTTATCCTTAGAGTCTTGTAAATCTGTTATTCATGTTTAAATGAACAAAGACTAAGTAACTGATCAATGATAGGCATGGCATAGATCCATAGAGGAATGTATAATAAATCAGTATTATTTTCTTGAATGTGTTTCCCACAGCATTCTCCTGGAGAAACTGGCTGTTCATGGCTTGAGTGGGCGTACTCTTCACTGGGTAAAAAACTGTCTGGACGGCCAGGCCCAAAAAGAAAGTGTAGGAAGACCCTACAGAAGGACCTGAACAGGCTGGATCCATGGGCCAAAGGCAACTATATGAGGTTCAACAAGTCCAAGTGCTAGGGCCTGCACTTGGGTCACAACAACCCCATGCAGCGCTACAGGCTTGGGGAAGAGTGGTTGGAGAACTGCTCGGCAGAAAAGGACCTGGGGGTTTTGGTCAACAGCCCACTGAATAGGAGCCAGCAGTGTGCCCAGATGTCCAAAAAGATCAACAGCATCCTGGCTTGTGTCAGAAACAGTGTGTCCAGCAGGACTAGGGAAGTGATTGTCCCTTGGTGCTTGGAACTCATGAGGCTGCACCTTGAATACTGTGTTCGGTTTTGGGACTCCACTATAAAAAAGATGTTGAAGTTCTGGAGCATGTCCAAGGAAGACCAACGAAGCTGGTAAAGTGTCTAGAGCACAAGTCTTATGAAGAGCAGCTGGGGGAAGTGGGGTTGTTTAGCCTAGAGAAAAGGAGGCTGAGGGGAGACTTTATTGCTCTCTAAAAGTACCTGAAAGGAGGTTATAGTGAGGTGGGGCCAGTCTCTTCTCCCAGGTAAAAAGTGACAGGACAAGAGGAAACAGCCTCAAGTTGTGCCAGGGGAGCTTTAGATTGGATATTTGGAAAAATTTCTTCACCAAAAGGGTTGTCAAGTCTTGGAAGAGGCTGCCCAGGGAAGCAGTTGAGTCACGATCCCTGGAAGTAAGATGATGTGGTGCTGAGAGACACGGTTTAGTGGCGCACTTGGCAGTGTTAGGTTTACAGTTGGACTCAATAATCTTAAAGGTCTTTTCCAACCTAGATGTTTCTATCATTCTAAGAAAATTCTGAAATAAAGTGTAGAAAAATATGAATTCCCACTCATTACACAAGTCAAAGCAACTGAAGTGTGGAGCAACTTTTGAATCTTCCCAAGTCCCAACATTATTTTGGTCACATATTCAAGCCAAACATCGGAGCGTTTTTGCAGTTGTCCTCCATCGAGCAAACACCCTCTCTGATATTTAACCCATAATATAATAAAGTAGGAAAGTACTTAGTTACTGACTGAAATCTTGATCTTGTAACATATTCTCTGTGAACTTCACTGTTTGCGTGGCCACTGAGGTTCCATGGGGAAAGCCCAACATTCAGTTTGGGCAGCAACTGACAAACCTCTGCAGAATCGTGGCCACAAAGGAAGCATCAGTGGACAACAAAGGAACAGGTTTGTTTCTATGGGGTTTGTGCGCCACAGTGTTCTGGAAATCTGACTCAATCACCTTCAAGAGGTTAATAAGTACTTCATATTTGAATAAGAATGAAAGGAAACTCCTTTTTTTTTTTGCACTGCTTCCAAACTTTCATGCATTTTGCTTTTATGGCTTTCTATTTCTAAGCATACTTAAAATCTATAAAAAAGACATACACTTTTCAGCACCTTCAGTCTTCAGATAACACACTATGAAAGCTGGAAAGTTTTAAAAATGTGTAGCTTAAAAGCAGGCGACATAAAAGAAAAATATTGTTTCCTAACAAGAAGTTAAATGAAGCTTAAATATAGTACAATAATGTTTCTATCTTTAGACTCAAAATTGCTTACTTTTTAGTTCATTATTACATCTATATACGATATTTGTTAACCATAAGCATTAGGCCAGTATTTGTGTTTAAGGTTTATTGACTTGCTTTCCCACCAATTCATTAAACTGATTCTTTTATTTTTCTGTCTTTTTTATGGCTGGTGGGGGGGCGGAGGGCGGGGAGGAAGAAGTAACTGAATTCATTGTCTGAAAAACAAGCTTGCTATTTGCTTTAAATATTCCTTCTCATATGACCAGGTCCTTGGATGTCAACTATTCTACTTGTAGAGCAGCACACAGGACAGCAGGTTTCGGCTGAAGGAAGTAAATGGGCAAACAGTTTGATTGCAGATGTGTTATGATACTCAGCAAAGCATTAGATAAAGATCTTGTCTTACGAAGTTAAAAGAAGTGCATTTATTGCATTAGGAATACATTCTGTCCTCTTACCCAGACCAAGAAGGATTTTTTTATAAATTATGAGACTTTAAAAGACAAATTTTTAAAGTTCATTGGGTTGGCTGGTTTCTTTGTTTTAATCTGCCTTTTGAAACTCATAGGTCTTGTTTCTAGGCTTTTCACAAAAAACATGTAAGACAGAAACTGTTGCTAAATGAAAGCAGACTCTCATGTTCAGAGGACTGCAGGAGCAGGCACTTCGCTTCACAATATGCTAAATATTCTCAGAAGGATGATTTCAGACCCTTTTGGCCTCTTTTCCCTCTTTTATTTCAATCCATTTTCAGGCTTTCCCTCACGATGTTTTCTGCCACCTGGGTATGCCTACTGAGTCTAGGCAAGTGTTACACGTAGAGTGGAGCAGGATACAGCCACAGGCTAGCCACAGACTACTGCCAAACAGAGTCTAATAATCACATTTTACTGCCTTCTCTGAATCAGGGGTGCTAATTTGTCTCTCTCTTCTCTGCTACTAATGCTCATAATATGTGCAAGAACTTAATTGTATTTGCAACATCATCCACTTTCTCAAACTTGATTGAAACCTGTCCAGAAGCTGCAAAGAGGAGGAAGGAGAGAAACTGTCAGACAGACAGACAGTGCGATCATGCCAGTCCCACACCCTGCAAAACCCAGCTGGAAGCACAGATCAAATTCCACAAGTCTCTGCAAATTGCTGTAACACAGAACAGAATTTGTAACATGCAATCATAATTTTGGTTTTTTTGGCTGAGCATCAGACCAGTTTACGTGATCATCTCACAACAGCTTGCTTTTGCACGTGCTTTGGTCAGGTTGATTACAACAGAGGGACCAGCTGGGGACAGAAGATGCCATTTGATTTCTCACCTGAGACCATATGGTCTGTTGGTCTACTTGATGTAGCACTTAGTAAAATAATTACCCAGCAAAAAGAAATAAAATAAAAAAAAATCAACATAACTGATCAATAATCAGACTGCAGTAAAAACGGATAAGTGTCACAGGCAGAGTTGTGAGCCCATACACAGGTTGGGGGAATATAGTCTTAACCTCTCATTTAAATCAATCTTGTGAAAGAAAAATTCAAGCAGAGCTGGCATTTTGCTTTGGGAAATAAGGAACCTGCAAACTTTCTGTGTAATTATTAGTCAGGAGAGCATCTGAATGTATATTTACATGTCATATAAACCCTCCATCTTAGATAAAACACTTAGCAGAAATCTTTTGGCAGACCTTATTCATCCAAGTTGCTGACTGCAGTGAAAGGGCAAGTGGTACAGGGCATCGTCTCTATAGTAACACCGTCACCAGAGGCTTGCAAACTCTGTTTCCAAGAGCAGAGCTGTACAAGATAAGTGGAGCTATCACAGGTCTCCTTTTTCCCTCCTTTTGCACCTGCCCTGAGTGGCTACGCTGCTTCTTACTTCCCTTGTAGCTTAGAAGAAGCTGTGACTATTCTGCTTCCAGCCCAACGTGGCTTCTCCTTTTTGTTATCAAAACTGTTCAGCACAGTATGCGACACTGGAGAGCAGAGACAAACACAGCAAACCCCCTGCTTTAAGAGTGAATTTGCTATTGTAAGGCCAAGGGAAAGTGCCATCCATGAAGTTTTCCGTAAAGCAGAAATGGGGAATGGAGTGGAAAAAAGAAGACAAGTGAAGATTTTCCCACTGTGCTACTCTCCTTGGTGGCATGATGGGCTCACAAGCTGGTTTAAAACCAGAGCTCTGCAGGTGTCTGCAGGAGACAAGCCCAGTCTGTACCACCAGCTCTGAAGAAATTTCCGGTTTGATTGCTCAGAAGCAAGTTGCCCTGAAAGGTGGTATACCCTCAGCAACTGCTGCCAAATGCGCTCCTTCTCTGGAAGATTCAGGCTTTTAGCTCTAGGACCCCATCCAACTGGAGGCTCAGCAGTGATGATAAAGCAAAGCTTACAATTGTAAGCTAGGCCAGAGAGAGAGTAGTGCCTTTGATGCAGGCAAGAAAGGTTGCTTGTCTCAAACAACAACCCTTAAGATATCCTTTGTACTCTTTTCTTTCCTTGCATTTTATTGGGACCAGTGAACTGGGGGACCCTGAAGCTTCTCACAGACACCTTGCTATGAAAACAGGCTAGTATTGCATTCCAGCATCAGTCTTGTGCAAAACAAGGGGCTATCTGTGACAATATTTTCATCCTTCATCTCCTAAAAAACATGTCAATATTTTCAGCTTTTTCTACTGTAGCACATTCAGTCCTCAGTCTTCATTAGATCTAACTCCTCTCTGAAAGCAATGCTGGAGGATGGCTGAACTCCCTCGCACAGCACAGGGAGTTGTGCCAGAACAGATTGCAAGGAGAATGATACAGCATAACTCAGCTCCCTCATTCTATTCTCAAGATAGAAACTGTGCTTTGGAAAAAACAAGCCTCCCTGCTAGGCATTCTCAGAAGTCACCCATCGTCTGCTAATTACCATCAGCATCCATTTATGGCCTGAAAGGTGAAACAAGAAGGCAAGCTTCAGCCTTTTTCTGAGGCAAGGTAGAACCAATCATTGTTTTTGTAGTCTTGCAAAACATAAATAGTTGATGAACCATAGATTACCATTGTCTCCCAGCCCCTTTTCCTGCACTACCTCTATTACATGTGGACAAACCCAAAATCCATCTCCATACAAAGATCACATATCCATCTCTGTGAAGTAACCTGTTAAGGTAAATGCATTTAGATGAATCCTAGATGATAATCAAATTCCCAGTGTCCTATACTTTGAATGAAAAAAAAACTTTAGCATGACTTACAGATCTCTCCTGCAAAAGTAATTTTCTTCAGCTTTTTTGGATTTTTCAAATGTCATCATTTTCAGTGCTGTTAGCTTAATTCACCATTGGTAAAAAACTCTGGGAAGTGCTACAACAGTGGTAAAGTTTATCACCCCCACCCGAGTGTTGCAATGATCTGAGATTGGACAAGTAGCCCCCAGGTTACTCCTGAATATAGCAGAGTGTCAAGCTGACAAAATAGAGGTAAGGGTAAGTTTAAGGGTAAGGTCATCATTATGTATTGAGAACAGCAATAGTACATTCAGAGCAATCCATAAATCTTAAAAGCCAACAAATTAGCTGAAATTGTCAGGAAAAACTAAATATTACTAAATTAAAATAAACTTTAAAATTCTTTTTTTTTCCTTCCTTTTTTTTTTTTCATTCAGTGTAGTTTTCTAAAGCAGAACTTAGCCACAGGGCTTTTTGAGAAGGCTTATTCAAGGAGCTTATAGCTCCTTCGTAGTCACTAGCAGACAGGAATATTGTCTGTTTATTTCAACACCTGAGGAAAATCAAAGCAATCCTGACATCAGGGTCACCATAAAAAAAGACTCATCTGGTAATTTGAATGATGTCAGTTTTAACAAAGAACTCTCGGAGAGCCTGAGAGTAAAGTTTGTTCCTTGTTTGCTCTATAGCTAGAACAGTTCTCATAGCTTATTGCACTACTTCACTGAAAACAGTTTGCTCTCTAATTTTCAATTTCCTAGTTGCATTAGAAATTCCAGCCCAACACTGTTATGCTATCCCATGAGACCTGATACTATGCATCGTCACAGCTCACACATGCTTTTAGTCTGAATGGCTTTATTTAGATTATTGCAGCCAGCACAGAAAGAATCATTGTAGCATCCCCTGCCTGCACAATGAACGCAGCATCACTGCTCTTGGACTACCTCCCATCAGACAGCCCCAAGATGGGGCATGAACCTGGGTGCCTACCTAAGGAGGCACTGCACAGCTTTGACATTGCATGTCTTCATGTGCTACTCAGTAGCAATGAAGAACATTCCAGCCAAAGTAATGCATTACATGCAACCCTCCGATAGGCTAAAAAGTCTCAAAGCTGTGCACCCCCTGAATAAATAAGTACATAAAACCCCAAATCCCTTCCCTTAGGAATACCTTGTCTGTTTGAGGCCAAATATCCATCTTTGGTAATACTCCTGTAGCCTCTTGAATTTAACGGGTTAACCAAGGGCCAGATTCTCCAAAAGGAGAATGAGAACAGACATAAAGTAAGAGCAATACAGCATCTTTTTTTTGACATTGTCATGGACACTTTCATCCACAGAAAAGAATAAACAATACCTTTAACTCCAATCTCTCATGCTGGCTTATTTCAGTTACTGGGTCTTATTTTTTCCTAATTAAAGCACAGCAAACCACTTTGATGAATCAACTTTTGGCTAGGAATCAACTTTAATCAAATAACAGCTTTGAGTTTCTAAACTAGTTCTTGCTGGCTTAGATAAGCACAACTATAGATGAGGTCCAAAGCTATGCTCAGGTCCATTAGTGAAAATAAGAGCAATGCCATGGTGATCAATGGAATTATTTTGCTTCAGATGAAAAAGGTTTGGCAGGGACATTGCAAAGGGACATTAACTGAAATGGTTTTTTTCTGAGATAAATTACCAGAATGCTTTCTATATTGTTTTAAATGCATGTTTGTTCACTTTTTTTTTCCAGCATGATACCCAATTATACCTTTATAATCACTTGCCCAAGCACAGTATTTAGTAATCGGGACACATGATATCCAGAATAGCAATACCAAAATAGTCTGCCTCTCACTGCTGGTACCTGAAACTGGAAAATATATAGAATAATTTAGATTGGAAAAGACCTTTAAGATCATCAAGTCCAACTGTAAGCCTAGCACTGCCAAGTCCACCACTAAAATATGTTCCTAAGTGCCACATCTACACATTTTTTAAATACCTCCAGGGATGGTGACTCAACCAGTTCCCTGGATAGCCTGTTCCAATGCTTGACAGCCCTTTTGGGTTTCTCTTGTCCTATAATCTGTTACTTGGGAGAAGACACCAACCCCCACCTTGCTACAACCTCCTTTCAAGCAGTTTTAGAGTTGATAAGGCCTCCTCTCAGCCTCCTTTTCTAGGCTAAACAATGCCACTTCCCTCAGCCACTACTCATAAGGGTTGTGGACCCTTCACCAGCTCCGACGGTCTTCGTTGGACAAGCTCCATGTTGAATCTCATATGGTTGGCCTTGGCCCATCAATCCAGCCTGTCCAGATCCCTCTGTAGAGCCCTCCTACCCTCAAGCAGATCAACACTCACAGCCAACTTGGTGTTACCGGCAAACTACTGAGGGTACACTCGAACCCCAGCCCCATAGACTTGTGTTTGTCAAAGTAGTGTAGCAGGGCACTAACCATTTCTCCCTGGATTATGGGGCTTCATTCTGCTCCCTGTCTCTGTCTTCCAGCTCAGAGTCTGGGCACCCAGAGAACAATTGGTCTTACTATTAAAGACTGAGGCAAAGAAGGCATTAAGTACCTCAGCCTTTTCCTCATCCTTTTTGACTATGTTTCCATCTGCATCCAATAGAAGATGGAGATTCGCCTTAGCTCTCCTTTTGTTGCTGAAGTATTTATATAATAGAATTTACAATTTATATTACAGTAGCAATATAAATATAGAAGAAATATTCCATTCTGTCTTTTGCCAAGACTGCATTTACAAAACAAGAGGCATATGCATAGGTATCATGTTGGCTTCACTTAAACCCATTGTATTCATTATTCCCTTTCTTCCACTGAAACAAAAAATAATGGGATATGCTGGTGATGGCTGAGCTAAAATATGGTTTAAGGCTGCATGCATGCTAGATATGTGTGTACAACAGCATTCAATGTTTGAAAAAAACAAAGTGACATAAAGTTTACTTTGTGTAAGTTTAGGCTTTTAACATAAAACAATGGTCTAAGATTCCAGAAGGTGCTTTTTGACAACTCCTTTTTAATTTGCAACCCGGGTAATGCTGGAGCTGTTGGATGGATGCCATATTATAATTCCGAAAATTACTATCCAGATAATTTTGATCTTTTCCTCAATCAGTTTAATGATATCCCAGGAGGCTGATGATGGGATATCTTATGGTTGTGGCATGTCACTCCTTGCAATTTTTTTTTGTATACCCTGCAGTCATGAGTTTATGATCTAAGGTGCTGGAAAGGAACAATACCATATTCTGGCCTTTATAGGTCCCTTTTTTTCCTTCCTTCAAAATAGAATCATGGTCTTTGCATTGTCATTTTATCTGCATTTCTGCATATCATTTAGTACTTTCTTGCACACATATTCTGGAATTGATGTATACGATGCTTGTCAATTCACAGCTCACAGCTGTGGTAAAGGCTTGCTATTTGTTCATTTTTTAATAACTTTGAAGTTCAATGAGACCATATTATTCTGCACTTTCCTTATTTAATCATTATCTTACAGACTTTGCTTTTCTTCCTTCAAAAGTAGCCCATTAACTCAGAGTCTTTGGTGGTATGATTCCTTATGCAGCACCAGTGTAGCAAAGCCTTTCACTTGATTTGCCAAAAGCCAGACATCTCCATTTCACTGGGGTTCACACTCCTGCTTCAGCTGGCACTGCTGGGAATGCAATAACAAAAAAAATAATCAGATGCATACAGAGAACTTCCTATATGTAAGAAATATCCTTTGGCTGTAAAAATGGAAAATTATTGTCTTTTACAGAGAAATGGTGTTCACCTTTCATATTTAATGCTTGGGGATAAATAAATAAGGATTTTATAAAAATACTACATCTGGCAAAAATAAAAAAACTGCAAAGGAGTCGTGTGTTCTTTCAAAGCACAGATTCATATGCTTCATATCAAAGTAGTGACACACTGATTCACAGCAGCTACAGCTTCTGTGCCATGCTTTTGGATTGAAGTAATAGAAAACAAATGAAATGTTAGGGTTCCAAAATATTGGCGGGATTTTTTGTTTATTCATTTATGTACAAAAACTTGCTTTTCAGCAGATGCAGGAGGAGGCTGGAGGGCATTTGGATGCACCAGAATGAAACACCAGGAACAGCATTACAGAGCCGTCTTTCTTCTGTCAGAAAAAAACATTGCCACTGTCTTATTTTCCAGAACCAATCACATCAGTGTAAGACTGGGTACTGCTTTAAAAAGACATTGCAATGATCTATACTAGTTTATTAATCCCATCCCTTGAGTAGGCATTATTTAATTGCACACACAAAGACAAAGTTTACTAGAAATTGGGTCAGAAAATTCGTGGAGGAATCATGATGGGGCAGGATTTGATCCTAGTATTTACACTCCTTGTCAAATTCTTATTAATGAAATAAGAAACAGTGCAGAGTTTCCACTTTGTGATGCTATTCTGAGACTACATTGAACTGCCAGAAATGCTTCAGCAGGTTTATAATATGGTGCATAGAAAACCCATCACCCGGGATTTTTAAAAAGGGGGTCTTGAGGTCTCTGAGGTGACTTAAGATATTTCTGAAGAGCTGAACGATCCCTGCTCTTCAGAACCGAAGCACTTCCGATGAGAAAGGCCGTTGCAGCCATCAGGCAAGATAACATGTATTTAGCTGCCCGTTAAAATCTTTTCTTCTTTGCTAAGGAGCCTTTTCTACTCAGTACCATCTCATCTCCATGCACACCCCTCCAAAAAAAGAAAAAAACCCAACAGTTTGAAGGGTGCCCTACATCAAGAGCCTAGCTTTTGTTCTGGTGATAGGTGCATCACCCACAGCAGGCAGGGCCAATGAGCCTGGTATGGGCAGAGCAGCTCAGCCTGACATCTACTCAGAACCAGCTCTTGCTGAGAAGCTCACAGGGCAGCTCTGCATAGGCCCAGAGGTCCTCTCAGAGGTCCCGCTGCACCTACATGATGTCGCATATGTGCAAAACCCAGGGCCCAAGGTCTGACTAGGGTGCTGCTCTCAGGGTTAAGCAGTATTTCAGGAGCATGCAACCAACAATTAACAGGTGACAGCTGGTAAATAAATGAGCACACTGCACTGTCAGATTCTCATTGCCATGTCTTGACATCAAAGCCAGTGGAGTTATTCTGGATTCTTACTGAGATCAGCATCCTGCCTGCTGTATGTGAAGCTACTGTAAATATAGAATAGGATAACACATTAAAATGAAACTTGTGGCAGCCTTTTATATACAGATTGATTAACTTCAAAGTGGCTTCTATAGTACAGAAACCATCTCATTTACCAAAAAAAAATTAAAAAAAATCAGAAGGGGGCTTATTTGCCTGGATCTTGTATATAGTATGCTAACTTAAAATAGTTACAGTGAGGTTCTAAAGATAAGAAAAATAGCATTCCTATATGCACTTTTTTTCCCCCACTGCATATTCATTTTCTGTATTAGACACATTTTATTCTGAAGCCTTCAAGGATATCCCTTTTTCCCCATTTTCCAAGCGGCTGTGTGCCTGACGTCAGGCATGTCCTTTGTTCTACAGGACAAGAAGGCAGAAGTATGGGAACATGCTCTGTGTTACCACAGACCCATCACAGTAACCACACACACGTCCAGGAGCATGGAAGACCCCAGTAGCCGCACAGACCCCTGCCCATGCCCCTTGCATTCATCCTTCAGCAACAGCCAGGCTGGACAACAGCCTTTCATCCCCGAAATGATCACTGCTGAAGCTCCACCAGTGGCAACTGTAGAATATGGGGCATAAGTATCAAGTGGTGCCTGATGGATGGTGTATTGTAGGCCACCTGGATGCCCACCCTGTGGGGCAGCAGGGGTTTGGAGGTGTGAGAAACACCTCCAGGCAGTGCTCTCCTGTGGTTTTTTGGGACATGAGGCTAGACCCTGCCCAGTTCCCAGTCTAGTGTGTATGTCTGTGAGGATGCCACCAACCCGATGTCCTGGGAAAGTTCAGATGCAGTAGAGAATCCATCCCCAAAAAACACTGCAAAGGAGCTGGGAATAAAAATTCCCAGTGAAGATCAGCCGGCTTTCATAGTCACACTGAAGTCACAAACCTCTTAATTCCTCATTGTTCAAGAAAGTCTGACCGGACAAAGAAAATACAGTTTCCTAACATAAGAAACAAGCACATTGTCCTATATTGAGCAAAGACACACTAACACAGAGGTCCCAAGGCCTTTCTTACTCCACCTGTCTGAAAGTATGTTTTTCCTGGAAAATCTTTCTTTGCTGTTGTATCATTCAGCTTTGCTTCATCTACACTCAGGAATATTTTATTGTTATTATTGTTATTCATTTGTGATACAACATTACCCTCTAGGCCAAGCCCAGAGTGAACAGTTTGGTGCTGGATGCTGCAGAAATCTGAAAGGAAACAACAGTGACTCTGTCAGACAGATGAAAATGTCCTTCACTGGCTCAGTCCTGGCTCTTCCTATAAAAGCATGAACTATGCAGTATTCAAGGCCAACACTTTCCCACCAAAAATAGAATTTAAAAATTGCTCAAAACAAATAGATGCATGCAGAGGAGGATAAAGCCGGGATAACCTGAGTGTGTGTTCACGTAGATTGGCTGTGCACAATTTAACTGACCACCTGCCTCCTTGTTACCTGCATGTTCAAGACAGCACTGGGTTTCAAGGAGTGAGAACTTGCCTGATGCATTTGGCTGAAGTGGCTGTTTCCTGGTCAATAGTTTGTTAACGCTCCTCCTTCCACCCCATCGTGACAGCTTGTCGTGGTTTCAGCTGAATTTACCAAAAACCAGACTGCATTTCAGCAACTTTAAAAATATAGATTCTAGACTTGCACTGTGGTTCTTTAAATATATATATCTATAAAGCATATGCTAGGTAGAGACATTAATATATATATACCTATACACATGTACTATTTCTGCATGCATGCAAAAATATAAACAGAAGCAAACATATTTCTCTATGTACATGCATATACACATTAGAATTCTGTAGGATGAACAGTCTTTTAAAGGTGCATTAAGAATATATACCTGGACATTCTTGAAAGAAAGGCAGCAACAGAAATCTTGTCTTCAGGGAAAATTCCCTTTTTGCAGGATTAATGGAAAATTAAGAAGTCTTGATATATTTCATGCATGAGTTGCTTATTCAGCTTTGTATCAGAAGGAAACAAACATATTGACTAACCTCTCTTAAAAATGCAAGTAACTGCTTAAAATAAAGCAGTGGCTAAAAATGTTACAGATGATGTAATATTCACTCTCATGGCTATAGCTCCTGTTTGCAGCCTTCAGACCTGGACTCAAAGAGCTTGCTCTAGAAGATGTGAACTCATGGCTCCTCAGCCTGCTGGCTTGGAGAAAAGGGCTTTTTCTACCCTGAAGAGGCAGGTCCCCCTCTCCCACCCACAAGTCTCAATCATCCCCACTGAGCTTTTATAAAGGGTATTCTCTTCCAAGAAAAGATGAGCATCCTCTTAACCCCAACGTATGAATGAGCAGGAAGGGTCACAGGCATATTAGAGTCTCAGCCCTGTAAATACCGATCTCAGTAGCCCAGGTTTGCTTCCAGTTGCATGGACTGATCAGCAGAGAAATTGAATTGACTTCAAGAACGCATGATATCCCAGCTCTCCATTCGCTATCCCGTAACTTGAGGGGTTTTGTAAGCAAACGTGATGCTTTGCTAGGAGTTTGAAAGGCAAACACAGACCTGAATAATTCAGGCCCTATATTTTTATTATCACATTTCAGAAATGGCCCCATCTATATTTCTGACTGCTGATTTATGCTCCACAGAATCCTTTTGGTTTCACAAGGATTCCACAAAACACAAGGCCACAAACACAGCTTCCCCTTTTTTCAGCTATAAACAATCAAGAGTATCCTTCCCCTGACACTATTCTTTCCCCAGGGTATTCCTCCATGCCCTGGAAAACCTCCTTTAAAAGCCAGAGTGGGAAAAAATATCAAGATACAAAAGACTACAGGGGATGCAATACTTGCACAGTCCCGTGTGGATTTTGGGCGAGCACTGGGAGCTGGTCCCCTTGCTCATTGCTTAACAACAGGAGAGGAGCAGAGTCCATCGCTTGCATATAGATACATAGGTGAGCTCTCTGACAGAGTGTGGGGACACCCTCCTCCAGCAGCCTCCGAGATGGACTCTGCCTGTGGAGAAGCCTCAGGCGTGGGTTTTGTAAATGCCACCTTCCCCATCTCTGCTTCTTTCTTCTGTCTTACCGTGTTTGATTTTTACTTTGTTCCATCCGCCTTTCATATCCTCTCAGTACTGCTTTCCTTTCTTCACCCTTTTGTCTTTCCTAACCAGACACTTCCAAGAAGCATTTTTTTAACAGCCTTAGATACAGCCTACACTGTCATTTCCAACCACTATCTGGTACTTTGCATGCTTACTGTTGGGAGAATGTGAGCACAAAAACGTCTGTGACGAATCAGGGATTTTCAAAATTGATCAAACCTCTTCTCCTCATTTTTAGTGATTATTGTAATATTGCCATTTTGCTAAATGAGCTTTTTAACTAACTTTTTTGCTGTCTGAGCTTTCAAATGACTTTCTAATTGCCAACATTTTTAGAGGAAATTTTGTTTAATAAAGCTAATGTTTGCTTGCTCAACACATGAAGATGTTTGCTAATAAGAGGGCATTTAAATAATCAGCAACACAGCCCTCAGGAGCAACACAAGAAAACAGTAAACTGCAAGTCACAGTAGATGTGTAATGAAGTGATACCCTCCACCCTAGCACGCTGTGTGAGAGGAGCACCTGAGCTTTACAGAATCAGCTAACCAGGGCAATGGAGGCCCTACTTTCATGGAACAAAACCAACAGATAAATAGCATCTCAGGACATGCTGGAAAAACAAATTAATGAAAAGGGAGGATCTCAAGCCTGTCTCTGGAGCCTTTGTCAAGGTAAATGCATTCACACAATAGGACATCAGAGAAGGCACTGTCCAGGCAGCTCTCACACACTGCCTGGGTGCAGTGACAAGAAGATGAGTCCTATTGCCTGCCCTGCCCTCTAAAGTTTTCTCAGACACTCTATCCCTCTCAGTACAAAAGCATTGTACTTAACTTTTGATGTTCTGGACTCTTTCTCCATCAATGTATTTGGTGTCGTCTACCAGGATCTCTGGAGACTCTTAGGTTTGCTCACTTTATAATGCTGGAGAGCACTATATATCTTAAAACTGAAGATTAAGTACTTCCTAGAGTACCCCTCTCAAAGATCCATTAGAAGATAGCAGCAGGATTTGAATCCCAACATGTCCTAGTTGCTTGATAACAAATTTTTCTTATTTTTTCATTTTTAATATTTTTTTGGGACATTGCCATCTGCCTCAGAGCCCTTGGCCATTTGCCATCACCCTGAAAGGGGAACTGCCACAATAGTCAATGGGAGATTAGTATAACACTCAGTGACAGATCTGGCATGTTGCATTTCTAATACTGAATTTGCTTACAGGGTCGTAAGATTTAATCACTGCTCATGTCACCCCCCTTCAGGCATGCAATTGTATATTCCATAACTGACACAGCATTAAAAACTTGAAATTTATTACCCACTGAACCACCCATGGCAATTTTACTGTCTCTCACCCTTCAAGTCAACATTGGTACCATAGATGTTGTTTCATGACCGCTCTGCAGTTCTTTATAGTCATCACAGCAAGTTGTCTCCAGCTTCTTGCCATTTCTACCTGCTTTAAAGTTTTATTTTCAGTACTAATTTTCAAACTCCTGCCTCTAAAACTGTATGTGAAACATACAGGCATGTATTTTTGTATTCAAATTCATACACTCCTTGTTAGATAGCTAAGTTAGATATCCAGATAGTTAGATAGTTAGATAGTTAGATATCCAGTTAGATAGATGGCAAACATACAGAAATGCTAATTCTGAAAGTAGAAATGAAGGAAGGTTCAGCAGATGTACACATGAACTCAAATATCAATTTGAATCTTGCTGGTATTTTGACTTTTACCACTCACCAGCTCAAATTCAGAGGCAGGAATGTGCGAAAATAAGAAGAGGGGGAGGCTCTTGTTTTCATGCAAAATATGAGCAATAAGTGACACTACTGAAATTGGGCAATCATAAGCACTGAGACAGTGAAGCTATTTCAGATTTATTTTGGATCAAAGCACAAAGTGTTACTAATCCCAGCTGAAACACAGAAGACACGATTACCATTCATTTGGAGAGATAAAATTGAACATTTACCAACATTTTTTTATAAACCAAGGACAATTAATAATTCAACGCTAAACTTTTGCAACTGAGTTCAAATACTCACATCATAGTGTCCAACCTTTAATAAGCAGCAAATAACCTCCAGATCAAACATTAAATAAACTTTAAACTTGGCAAGTGAGCATCCCCAATCAAAATCAGGGTCACTAACCAGGATGTCCAACCAGGGGCTTTCAGCTGTCATCTGTGGGCTAGTCCTGGGAAAGCTGAATAAGAAAAGCAAAGACACACACACACACACACACACGTGACATTTCCCCAGGGAAATGCCCCTCCAGCACAAAGCGGCAACAAATGAAAGCAGGTCTGGCTCTGTAGAGAGTGGCCTGCAAGCCAATTTCCAGCTCACTACCTATTATCCCACATCATTTCACCCTCACTTTCACAAAGGTCCTTGCTACACCTTCCCTTCGGATTTGCCTCACTATTCGAAGTGGCCATGGTAAAAAAATAAGTGTGTGATGCCTTTCTCTCTCCGTAGCAGCATGGAGATGAAAGATGTCCTTTCTAAACAAGAACCCCTGCTGTTGCAATTTCAAACCATCAGGGCAAAGCAGAGGCTGACAAGCTTAAAACTCTTTCCCAGAGTTCCAGTTCTTCTTTCAGGGTTTTGCTAGCTGAAATGTTGCTTTTCTAGCTTTGTTACTGGGCTTGCATCCAATGTTTACATTGCATTACCAATATCTGCTCTACATTGTTTCTGTCACAGTGTTTCAGATAGCATACGTTTTCATTTTATAGCTCTCCTGCTTCCCTTTAACTTATGACCTTTATTGAAAATGAATGCATTTGTCTGTAGACTGTCAGGCAAAAGGGTTGAATCACAGGGGCTTGGCATCTGTGAATCGCTTTGCAATCCACTGCAGCTGTATCGGGAAAGCAGTGATGGGAAACCACAAACTGCCTGAGATTAGAAGTTTATTCTGGAGGACCCTAACTTTCCTTTGGAAGGCCAAGCACATTTCAAACACTCACTGGAATAAAAACAAAGGCCTGTTGGGAATGGACATCTTGATGCTTCCCTAACACATTTCTTCATTTTCTTCTCAGTCTTTTAAAAGGATTTCTGTTCTTTTCTCCATACCTTTATTGCTCATGGCACTCACAGTCCTCTTCAGTGGATCTTAGGTGCTTGCACAAAGTGTTTCAGAAGCTGAACAGAGACTGGGTGAGTTCCAGAACTCAGCAGTGTTTGGCACCAAGGACCTGACCACAGTGGTGGGACATTGCATGTTGCAAAACCGAGGCAAAAAGTAATTTTGTTTTTATTTTAGCAATTCATTACACCCCAGCCACTCAGGATCTTACACCTGCATTGTCTCCCAGCAACCTAAAGGATGTTCTTAGTTTAAAAAATGCATGCATCTTGTGGTCAGAGCAGAGCAGGTCGAGCTCTACAGCAGTGCCTCTGACAAGGGGTTTAGCACTCTTGCCAGGAAGAGGGTGGGATGGGTATGAGTCTGTATGTATGTATGGCATTCCTGCAGATATTGCCCTACCAAAAGCCTCTTCACACACAGACTTGGAGCTAAAGAAGTTCTACCTGAGAGCGCCATTTAGGAGACTGCACATTTTTCTAGGGTTCGAGGTGGAAGCCAACACTGGATTAAGTTATTTGTGGAGGGCAACCACAGGTTAAGCAAATTTTCTGCCTGCTGACCCCCAGCCCCACTGGTAATGCTCTGGAAGTGTGTAATGGCAAGGCCACGTGCAGTTGCCCCCATCAAGGGCCACAGATGGGTATCTTCCCTCCTCTGGGTGTAGCTGAACGCAAGCCTTATGGCAGTTTCTCCTAAATAGGCACAACCTTCAGCGTGGCAGAGGGCTGAAACACAAAAAATGGGCAGTGAGCTCAGGGGAACATACCTTCTCTTATTTACCTGGCTACTGAGCTACTGCTTAGGCTCTCCTTCTAGCTATATGCCAAGTATTGACAACCCATACAAATTCTAATGACCCTGGCACCGGTCCAAACAACAGCAGTGACATCTTTACTGAAACTGAAGGTTTGGAGCTGGAGAGCTTTGAGATTCTGTGATAAGCATGTTTGGAACATGTTTCTGGAAATAAATAAATAATCAAGAACCACAGTGAAGAAGCTGACAGTGGCACTTATGTGTGGTTCATGCAAGTGGGAGTTAAATTTGCATCCTAGTAACACATGCGACTCGTGCTTACCAGAGTCTATTGGAGACTCAGAGCAACACCAGTTCATCAAAGTTAAGCTGGGGTGAGAAGAAGAAGGAGTAGGGAGGGGATGTCACTTGACTCTACACCCTTGATAAGAGATACTCAAAATTTGGATGCCCATCATTATGGCTATGAAAGGAACAAGAAGAAGAAAAAAGAAAATCAAAAGAGAACATTGCTCAACCATTTTTTGATCACGCACCATTGTTCAGGGAACTCCATCTGCTATGAGATACCATGGAGGGCTACCATATGTAATCATTATTCCTATGCTGCAGTATTTCCCATTGCAGTGTATTTATTTTTATGGCTGTAATATGGCACCCTGTTGAAACAAAATAATTGAACCAAAAATGAATGGAGCCCTGAGGATACTTCTAGCTGTTCATACACGTTCTCATTTCCCTCAGCAGGCTATCTCAAGCAATGGTCTGATTTAACCGCCACCACCCTCTCCAGAAAAAAAAAAAGAAAAAAACCAAGAAAAAAACCAAAGAAACAACACACCCCAAAACATAATAAACAATTATGATGCAACTTCCATTGAAGGGGTGTATATTCTTAGCTCTCAGATGCTGAGATGTGGCCTCAAGCATGAAAGCAAGTCTAGTAGACACCTAGACTGGCCCATTGGCAAAGAAGGATTGAGATCTCAGTAGTAGACAGGATTTCTGAAATATGTAAACTGTATGTTTATGTGGACGATTCATCCTCAGAACTCAGCTGTGCCAGCACCTGTCTTCCCTTAGAAAACTGTGCAGATTGTTTCTGGCACTGCATGAAAGAGACAAGATACCTTTTTATTTTTTTTTTTTTTAAGGGTGTTATTTCAATGCTGTCTTTGCTCAAAATTTTTGTTTTGAGTTAAACAAGGTTATTTGTAGGCTGTGGCACATTTTGTGATCTCTTACTGGAATGTCAAACAGCTGGATCACCTCGTAGCAAAATTAGGCTTCATCTCAAAAGCGTATTTATTGTTTCTTTCTCTGCAGCTGAAATACCTAACCTTGTCTTCTCTCCTTTTTTTTTTTTTTGGTAACTGCATAAACAATGTGCTTCTGTGCAGGCTTGTATTGATCTAAAAAGTCATCATAAATTTTCCAGGTTCAGATTCAAGTTGCATTAACTGGAAGAGGCAGATCACTGTAAAATGCAATATTCTCAAGAATCAATAAATCTTGCTACTGGAATGGAAGAGGGTTTTAACCACCTCCCACCCCTTTTTCACCCCCCTCTTTGGAGGGAAGCAGGACATCTTCCCAAGCAGGAGGAATGGTCACAAACCAAGTCCCTACAGCACCCACCAGCATTGCTTCTTCCCACGGCAGAAGAATCTGTACTCTGGCTATTGGACTTGGCACAGCTGCAGGAGCAAAAGAAGCGTTGGCAAGTTGATTCAACTAGCATTGACAGAGCGTTTCAGGCTTACTAGTCATCTCACTGCCTTAATAGAACTGAGGTGTGCCAGGCCTGCATCAATCACTTGTCCAATTTTCTTTAGCATTCCTCTTTTTATTAGGGTTGAGTGCTAAAATTTAATGATGCATGTCAGTGTTTTCTAATTTAATTCCCACAAATGATATTTTTTCTTGCAGACATCCTTCAGACATCAGAACGCCATTCTGATTTTTGTCCTTTTTCTGCATAGTGTTTGTTATAAAATCACTACTGTGGACATCTGGTCACAGCAAATTCTCATTCCAAGACATGTTGCTGCATTAGACTTGTTGCTGACTGTTTCGTCATGGACAGTAGGTCATGGAAATTTCATCTCGTATAGAATTTATTCCAGGGCATGGATCTATTTCCAACAAGTGGAGATGAATTTTCACTATGGCTACTACAGCTACTACAGTTCTGCAGCTTTCCACCATACAGGAGGATTCATTTGTCACATGGCCATCACAGAAGCAGTATCCTGGATAACTGAGAAATTATAAAAGAACTGATGGCCTTACAGAGAGATTGGTCAGGCTGAAATCAACAATTCAAGTGTCTGAACCCTACTTTTTCCTTCAGGGTAGGATTTTAATCAAGACTGTCAAAGTCACTTGTCCTTTATTCTTAACACAAGGAAAATGACAGATCTCACATTCTAACAGTGCCATTGGCAAGAAGAGTCACATATTTAACTCCTGTTCCTTTGGTCCCAGTGACTTCAGAAGTTGCTCCATGAGCATTTGCCTCTCTAATGATCTGGGTAATTGCTTAGAAATCTTATTCCATTTATTCTTTTGCAAGTCCTATAATCAGCACCTACCCGTGAAGAATGGTACATTTCTTTCGACAGCTGAGAATGCTGAATTAAAAGCAATGTCTGATTTTACTCTTGGTTGCTTTTATCACCTGGGCTAAGGTATGGCATAGTACAGTCCCAACAAATGCTAATTGAGCATTAGCAGTAGCAGAGCAGCAGCACAATTAACTCACACTAACTGATGTCCTGGTGGGACTCTCCTTCCAGCTGATCATCCTTCCTGCTGATGCCCTTACTGGAGAAAGGACCCCTGGAATCCACCAGCAGCTTTTCTACTTCAAGGATCAGTAGGTCAACCTGTGCTGGACCTCCACCCATGACCATTGGGATTTTCCCTCCTACTTAGAAGTGGCCAGTCTGACAAGTCTGAAAAAGAATGAACCAGGCAGCTGGGTCAGTATCTCAAAGCTTGGGATGGTGCCAAACAAAGCAGATGGCTTGCAGCACCCACTGGGGCTTAGTGAGATGCATGGGAGCATAACCTTTTTTACCTCAGCTTTATCAACCTGGGCCCATCCTGGCTGCCTCAGTTTCCCTTGACTTACTCTTAGAATATTCCGATGTGTTTTTCAAGGAATGAATAATCTCATTTCAGGTCTTTTTGCTTTAACTCACTGGTTTAAGCCTTGGTTTTCTTTCTAGTCCCTATATTTTTAAGTTTGAAATCCTATTTATCCCTCTTCAAATTTTCTATTTAACTGATAATTGCTCACTAATGATGTATCATTAATAATTTGGGAACTCCCTCTTTTGATACCAGGATATTTCCAGCTACTGCATTCTTCCATCTCATCCAAGCCAAATATAAATCTGTATCTCTATATATTATATACTGGTTATTTCTTTAATACCATATATATCAGAGTTTCCTACAACACTTCAGGAAATAGAGCTTTGGGACGTGACATCTTTGAGTACCTGCACCTGAAGGCTGGTCCCATGTGCTACTTCCTACACTGCCACTGACAAGCTAGCCACAAGCTTTGATTCCATATTTCCTCTGCACTCACAACCACTCACATCTCAGATTTTTTTTCAGGCTATTCTCTGCAACAAGTAATATTTTGCTGAGGAGGGAGCTTTCATAGCAGCGAGTGTGCCTCCTGTCTATTATCAGTTTATCATTTGATAACCCTCAGGCTCCAAACTCCTCCTCCTGACATACAACATGGCACAGCAATTACCTCAGAGGGGCCCCAGTGCTCACCTGCAGCTGAGGAAAGCGCTCTTTTAATGAAGCCTCCTCCCTGCCCGCCCCCACCAGATATACATCAGTCAAGACCGTGTATACAACCTTCTCTTGCCCTTGCCTGAAGCTAGCTCTGGCTGTTTTGCATCCCATCTGACCTGCTTGTAAGGTCGCTGCAGCCTTATTACTCCATGCGAAGGGACGTATTTGCACGGGGCAACCTGCAAAGGTGCATTCAGTAAGATGAAAAGTCCTATTATCTTTCTTATCTCTTCTGATTTCAGCTGGTGACAAAACCTTGCTAGTGATTCAAAACTCAGTTCTGCAACACTGAAACAGGTGAACTTTTGTTGAAAGTATTTTTACTTGCACTTGCAGAGTGAAGCATGGAAGATGTGAAAATGCAATGGGCGAAGCATTACCTTGGGTGCAATAAAGTGGACACTAGGGACCTGGGGGAACGTGGGGGCATTTAAAGTCGTCAGTGCTCCTCCCCTACATGTTAGAAACGTGTAGGTCCATTTGTCATCAGCATGGCCAGGCTCAAAGAGCAAGAGAAAAACTAGCACAGGCCACTACCAGCCTGGGCAGCGGTGGGTGATGGAGCACTGCGCTGTGCGAGAAGGACTCGGGCTGAGACCAGGGAGGAAACACGCTGGGAAACCCAACCCCTTACAGCCCCAGAAAATGCTGAAGCAGCAGCTCGCTCCCGTGTAACGGAGAGCATGGGGTTATAGAGCAGTCAAGTGAGTCACAGCAGTCAAATGAGACTGTTGCTGCTCTTGTCCCCTGAGAAGACTGCATACCCATCAGGAAGGATGATTTCTGAAATGAATATGCCATTTCACACAAAAGCCTGCCTGTACATCTTGAAAAAAAGACACAAGGTCTCCCCAGGCTCCCCTCCAGCCTGCCTGTAAATCTCACAAATGCATCCGTGCTCAGGTGAATTCAGCCGAGGTGATAAACGTTTCAGTAAATCACATGGCTGAGTCCTTCTTTAGCACATCCACTTACAATTTGTAAACAAACCCTGGCAGGTGGTAAACCAACAAACTTCGGTATGAAATTGTTTATTTATATTCTTTGAACACCTTTACAATTACAATATAGAGGTCACAGAAGTGGTGCGTGTGGCATTGTCTGTTGCTTTTGCAAACAAACCAGTTGTCAAGTAGTAATTTTGAAATGAGATTATAGGGCTGGATTTTCAAAGCCAGCTTCTTGCCTTACCTTGGTTCTGATCCCACAGAAGAATCATAGAATCATAGAATCATAGAATTTCCCAGGCCGGAAGGGACCTCCAAGGGTCATCTAGTCCGACCTCCCCGCAGTCAGCAGGGACACCCCCAACTAGACCAGGTTGCCCAGGGCCTCGTCGAGCCTCTCCTTGAATATCTCCAGGGATGAGGTCAACTCTGAGAAAAACTGAGAATTCCAGCCATGAGCATCATTGTTCATAGTTGTAAAGTATAGTTCCCTCTGAAGAAGGCAATAAGCCGTACCAGTATAAAGCACCTTATTCCAGCCTAAGTTTGGACCCTGCCCAAAGGACTGCTACATCAGCGAGTATTGCAGCTCAGACCACGCACCACAGACTGCTTTAAGGGACTGTTCAAGGTCTCGGAGAAAGTCTGTAGCAGAGCCAGCTACTAAAATCAGCTTTTCTAATTTCTGGAGCACTGCTGCAAGCACCATTTTTTACCAGCTTGTCACCCTTTCTTCAGTATTTATGTGTGGGCACTGTGTTAATTTATTGCTCTTCTTTATGAAGCATGTCTAGAACAGCTGGATTTGTCACAGATGTGGGAGCAAAATACTGCATCAAACTGAAGATCAGTTACTGAGATGATAATCTCATTCACAACTCAATGTCCTCAATTTAAAGGCAATTAAGATCTACTTTGATAGCACACTTTTTAAAAAATAAATTAAAATATTATCTAAGTGTATTGTATTTTAAGAGCAGCAACAATTTTGATAATGCTTCTCTTGACAAAAAGCCACCCTGCAGCATCCTTTTTTCCTTTTCAAAGCTTTTGTCTTACTCTGTAGTAGAATATTAATACGTCAAAACCAGGATTGTCCTTCCAAAGACACAGAATAACCGTATTCAGTTTTAACACCAGAACATCATTCAGCAACAATAAAACTAATTACCACAAGAACAGTTCATGGTCAGTGTGCCAACTTATCTTTTAATGTGCGACTAGAAAAGGTATGCACATATTTTTCTCTAACCGTTCTTTGAAATACACTCACTCCTTTTGTGCTTATTTCCCATAATTATTGGGGCAATTTCACTTTAAATTTGCTCTCTGCAGATAATATGGGAATAAATTCACAGGTTTGATACCCAGAACACCTCTCTCTAAACAAAGGATCTCCTGAGCTTTTCATCTCAAGCTATATCCGTCCAGGAAAGCCATGAAACCCAAAACAAAACAGAGCAATGCCATGTGATTGATGCTCTAGTCAATGTGCCTCCCATCTTACACAATGAATTCTCACAGCAAAGTGTTGGCCATAAATCCAGAGTTCAGGAGGAAGGGGGAAATTTTACTGAGAAACTCAAGGATGGGAAATCAGGATTCTCTCACACCATTCTGTAAGCAGAAGGAGAGCTGAAACAAATCAAATAAATCACGCACCACTGAATTATTTACTCAGAACTAGCCAGGACATCTTTGGAGCAGTATTGCTTTAGAGGTGAGGTTAAACTCAATGTTACTGCAGCCTGCACTGTCAGGTGAGTCATATTTCTTTGGACACCAAGTGCTTTGGGTTTTTTTCCCCATGACTAAAGTGTTTTACCCACTTCTTTTCAGTCAGCCACGGGGGATTGTCTGGCAGCTCTTGAAGCGCTGAGTGACAATGTCAAGGGGCGCACCACTAATATAGTAGGAGCAGCCACGAGAGAAAAAAAATTAAACTTCTGCTGAGCCCATCTCTGATTCTGCTTTCTCTCGGAATTAATTCTCCACAAGGCATTCATAAAAATCAGCTGAAAACTTGCAGCAGGAATCAAGCATGATTTCACTCAGTGCTCTGCCACAAAGTGCTCATATCACAAAGCAAGAAAGTGTTGCTGTTAAACCCCTATCAAAAAAAAGTAGGGCAAAGATGTTGGAAGAGAACAAAGGGCTTCAATGGAAAAAAAAAAAAAAAAAAAAAAAAAAAAGCAGCATTTATCTTCTTTTTCCTTGAAACTACCAGTATCTCTCTCACAAGGTTTGTAACTGCTCTGTGTCACCCCACAGCCCAGCTCAGAGGTTTTCAGGAAGCCCAAGAGTAACACTGTGCTTCTTTCAATGGTTTTTACGTTATTCTGCTTGGTGGTTTGCCTCCAACGGCCAAGAGGCTGCAGTGCCTCGGAGGCAGGGATGCCATGCCGGGCGGGGGGCAGCAATCTCACCGAGGGTCCCGCTGGAGCCAGCCAAATGCCAGACCACAGCCCCAGAAGCCTGGCTAGCTTCTGCTAGCTGACTCATTTTCTGCTCTCCACACCGCTGCTGGGCTGCTTCTGAAGCCTCCTCCTCCTTTCTGTCTGGCAACAAAGGCTCTTTCACAGGGAGGGGCTTTTCCAATTCAAGGGTAGAAAAATCTGTGTATTCAGTATTTAATTTCGGTGGGGGGCAGGGGGACATAAATACAGAACACCTCAGCCAGTCGCTCTGGTTTTGTCTGACTGCCTAGCAAGCTTTCAAAAGAAAGCAAGTAGTCACTATAGAAACTGCCACATCATACAGTTGTTTAGGCTGCCTCCGAGATATGAAATATCTTTCTAATGAGACATTTGTGGCTTTTTGCTGTCTTTAGGAAACACTCCACAGTAAATAGCTGGGCTTTTTTTGTGTGAGTTTGAGTAATGTTTGGGCTTTTTAATTATAATTATTTCTTCAGGTTTGCTTTTTCACCGTTGAATGGAGGACAATATACAAGTCTTTATTTGGAAATTCATTTCCACAAGTGATAAATGAACAATCATATCAGACTGTTTGAGCTTCACTTCAGCAGCAACATAGCAATATGAGTCCTTATCACTGTGGAAGAACTCAGATTGCAGGATAGTTGTAAAAAAAAAAAAAAAGCGGACAAAAATAGCTGTATTTAAGCAGTCAATCCACAGCTCATTGAGAAGAAAGAGAAGAGATCACATGCACAAAAGTCCAGCAGGTCCCAGTTTGATGGTCAGTAGTTTGGGTCTAAATGTCGACAGAGAATAACGCCTTAGCTGTTTGCATTGACTTTATAGATAATTCAGCTGTCACATAAAAGATAAGACCTCACAAAAAAGCACTGATACATGCAAAACACTTAGAATCAGTGAAGTTCTCAGTAAATACATTAAGAAAAGCACAGTATATGTAACCTCCCAGTTCACCTTTAAACCATAGCGACCTATTTCTCTTTTATTATCTTCACCACACTAAAGCTGAGAAGGTATAAATCACTTGATGGCACAAATCCATTGAACTTCCCTTTTGTTCAAATGCTCATCTCTCAGTACCCAGGTCTAGTTTTTCCTTTATCTCTCCCCCCTGGAAGGATGGAGGGGTTTTGGCTGAAGTATGTGCTGCCTGGATGCCCTCTTTTCCCTCAGTGAATGCCTTTTTTCCGTCAAGTGTTTCTTGGGACATTTGCATTAATGAAAGCATTATGTATTCAGAGTTGTGGGATTATTTCATGAGATGCTCTGGATGTTTTCCACTCCTTCAGCACTACCTCAAGCTCAGAACAACCTCTACCACAACCTCTACCACTAATCCCAGCCTGGTCCCTCAGCCCCATGCTCTCTGGCTCCATCACACAAGCTCAAGTACCCTGGTTGATCCCCCCCATCCGATTTGCTACCTGTTTATCTTTCCCAGTCCATCTTTATGTTGAAACTCTCCAGTGTACCAGCTGCCTTTCTTGCCCCAAAGCAGGTTTTTGTCTGCTTATCTCTGCCAGAGCTACCAAAGCCCTTACTTTCATCAAAAGCTGGAGGTTGCCCTCTGTGCCTGGTGCAGAAAGCAGCAGGCAGAGGGACAAGGATCGCTGGGGCCAGGCCAGGTGCTTCATGCCCACATTGTAGGGCTGGAGGGCAGAGGGGACAAAACTAACCAGCCCTCCTGGTCCCAGCTACCTGGGTGGCAGCAGCCCGAGGACCTGGGCAAAGAGCTCAGATCAGTAGGTGTAAAAACAAACCAATCAACCAACCCACCCCCACACAGCTGGCAACAGCTGGCCTAATTTTTGTCTCTGTCCTGCACGGAGATGTGAGCCTAGCAAGCTTGCATTTATATGTTCATCTCTTCATTAGAACCATGATCACTCTCACTCTGCTGCTCCCAAATCCAGGAAGGACTCCTTTGGGGGTTTTTGTTTCTCCTTTTTTGGTTAGGGGTTTGTTTTTTTTTTTAGCATGCCTTCATAGCATACTTCGTAGTTTAACTCCTGGAAAATTACTGTTAATCAGCCACGGGGGACTGGCCATGATCTGAAGACTGGAATGAATTATGAAGTACACAGATCCTGGATCTCTACCAAACATTACTTCAGCAGAGTTTTCAGTCCAGTTTTGAGTCAGACACTGGATAAACCTACCCCCTAGTATAAACTTGGCCAGGAGATACCTTTGTGTATCAGCCTGGCAGTCCCATATTCAGATGTCTGCCTGCTATTAACAAAGACAGGTGATAAATGGAGGCACTTCTGGTGGGCCAAAGAAGTCTGTTCACAGTCCAGTGCTATTTGATATATTTTCCTCCAAATGATGACAAACACATGGCTGGAAAAGTTCAGAGGTGAGGCAGAACTGGTGGAATGGTGAAGAGATTGGGTCACGAATACTGTCAGGTTTGTATCCCAATGGTAAGAGAACTTCATACTAAATATGTTGCATTACGTCTATATGTATGCGTGTAGGAGTGAAGGCTATAGGACACACAAATACAGTCATAGTTTGGAAAGCCAGGATTCAAAAAGGCTCAGAGTCAAACAGGTTAACCCACTGACCCTGCCTCGTCAGCATGCCAAAATAAAAATAAGTAAGAAGCACAGGACTACCACTAGAAGTAGGGAGGTGTTACCCTGTAGCTATACGTGGCATTTGCACAGCCACTGCAGCATCCCAGCCCTCTGCTGGGAGCCTCCATGATGGACACATTGCAGTGCTGAAAAGAGCTCAGAGGAAAACAAGGACAATGAGAGGTCCAGGGAAAGCTATTTACCAAAGAAGCACAGTCTAGTCAATTTAGCCTGGAAAGGTTAAGAGGTGACTTGCTCCTGGTCCAGGAGCAGCAGCATGTGGAGGTGATTACTACTAGCAGAGAGCTGTTCAGCAGGCAGAGACTTAGCGAGATCAAATGGCTAGAAGCAGAAGCCAGCTGAATTCATACTAAAAAAGGGCTTCATTTCAAAAATCAGCAAATGTAATTAACCAATAGAGCGATTTTCTAGGCCAATGCTGTCACCTAAATGTTTTAAATCAAAACTCCCTGTCTTTCTCTAAAGATGGGTCAGGAGTTAAGCTGTTGAGGTAGGAATAACTTAGTTAAGTCCTATGGTCTTGTTACAAATCCACGACAGTGGCTGCTGCAGGTCTGACTTAAAGGTCCAGGTAACCTATATCACTCCAAGAACAGCCAGTGCTGGTTCCTAGGGAGGGCTGTGAGAGGGGCCAGGTACAGCACAGTGCTTGCACAGGACAGGTCCCTGTGGTTGGCAGTGCCTGGAACCACCTCTGTTGCACCACAAGAAGAGATGTGGTGACCAACTTGCTGGAAACCAGGGCAGACAAATAAACACAAGTGAAAAAAATGCCACCAGGGGAAGGACCAAAACAGCAAGCTAGGAGAGTCATCCAAAGGCAGTAAGAAGTCTGGGGAAGAGCACCCTCCACACTGGGACCTTGAGTCAAGGGCATTGCACAGCTCAGCCACTTTCCTCCTCCCCAGAGGCCACCAGGCAGCAGCTGCTGCCATGGTCCCTTGGGTCCTGTTTGCTCACTGACAGCATTAGCATCACTCCAGACACCCAGCTGCTGCTGAAAGGATATCAGACCATCTCCAGATGCTCCCTCATTTCTTACCTCTTCCCTCGTTCATGCTCTAATGCTACCAGTCACTATCACCTATCAGCCCTGCTTCGTCAGGCCTCCACCGGCTGATTATCACTGTCCTTCTTAATTTTCCCAGTTTTCCTCCTTTTCCACACACCCCCTAGTGATGTGCAGTGTGATCAAGGCTCCAGTATGCAAATCCTTAAGCACAACTTGTCCCTGTTGTCTGGCCACCAGGAGTAGGTGGATGTCTGCTGGACAAAACCACTTTCCTTCAAGGAGCTGGAGTGTTTCCAATAGGAGTCTTCCCAGAAGGGACTTCTGGCAAAGAGCTTAGCACAGAGCTTCCAAAAAACCTAATGTAACAAATGCCATGAAAGTACATGAAAAAGAAAATACAGTCAATGCCTGGGATAATAAAGTAGAAATTATCCAGTGCTGTTAAAAAAAAAGAAAAAAAGAAAAAAGAGTTTCAAAGCAAGAGCTATGTGAGAAAAAAGATAAGGTTTAACAAACAAATGAAGGGGGAAAACATGGACTTAGAATAAAAGCAAAAATGGGCATTGAGGATAACCAGAAGACTGTAGCAGTTACCAGAACTACGGACCTGGTCACACAACATACCTGGAAAGTGTTACAGCTGAGCGAAGCTTTCAGCTTCACTAGAGAAGCCAAATGTTTGCACTTTCTATATGTAAGCCCATCAGCTGTTCAGGGCAAAGACTGCTTGCACATAAACATGAAACACTATTGGGATGCAGTAATTAACTAGAGTAACAAAATGTTCTGCACAGCTATGGAAAGAGCAGGTAATTGTACCAAAGGGTTGCCTAGAAGACCTCTGTGCATGCAACATTCTTCTCTCAAAATGTTATCAGAAGAATATTCCACCTCCATTAGGAAGGAGGGCATTTCATCTTTCTTTCTCAATTGGCAGCTATCTGTCCTCAGTTCAGAAACGCATCATGTAAGACTATAACTCTCAGTGACCAGACCACAGCCTTGTGCTTTTATGGACAGCTGGCCACCAGCCCTTGCAGTAGCAGTGAATCCTGCCATCTGCCACCAAGATCAGTCACCAATCTGCACCTTGAAACCTGGGTGGCATTTGCAGAAGACTCTTCCACAGGCAACCTCACTGCAGTAAATCCCAGGGGGTGTGTTAGCTGGGCTCCTAGACCATCTCTATTCCTGCTCAAGTCACCTGTTCTATGGTCAGTGGGGACAGACTCCCACCAGAGCCTACCCCACGTGAGTGAGAAACAACAGCGTCAACTGTTCACACCCCTGCAGATAAAAGCCATGCAGTATCCTTCAGCAATTAAAAGACGGGTGGCCCTGTTTCTTATAATCTGTGAAAGTAGGATGCTGTCTATAGAGGGATGACAGGAGGCATTTTATAGTGCAATTTCTGTTCCCCTTCACCAGTCACAGAAGCTTTTAATTGCAGGCTGTACTCCACAGGGATTGCCTTGCCCATCCCCTTGGTGAGGCAGGTGCTGTTTACCCTGCTCCCTCTCCCTCGGGATTTTCCTAAAGGAAAATAACCCTGTAGCAGCCTCCTTGTTCAAAGCCAGTAGGCAACATGTTGTTGAGGATATGAGCATTGGATCCTGTCTTTCTCTCCTCTCTTCCCATTTTGAGAGATGCTTTAGCTGAATCTGGCAAGTTGCAGTTTACAGATACCCACAGCTGCTTCCGACAGGCTTCCCTAATGGCACTTCACGTCAGATCCTGAGCTACTCCCATCGCCACAAAGTCAGACTGACGTGGGTTTATGAGCCCGCACTCTTCATAACTTCATTAATGTTCTTTATCGTAAACTCTCTTACGCCACTGTAACAGCACTCTACTGCTCTATGCATACTGGGCTTGAGAAAAAAAGTTTTGATTCTACAGGGAATACAGGATTTCCCTTTTTGGCAGATTTGTATCTTTTCCTTCTCAAAATAAATCAGTGCAAAATTCTTGACCAGGTATCCTGTAAGTTCAACTTTTTGAGAAGTTGAGAAAACCTTGTGTTCTCCATTGTACACAATTGCTGATTTAATGCTTTGTATGTTTTAAATTTGTATGTTTGAGAGGCAGTTCAGCTAGTGGCAGTTCCTGATACTGTGCATGAAGAAAAAGCTATGTGCATTGAAAAAGCAGAGCTTTTTAAAAGGAGAATTGTGTGTTTCCATTTCCCATTGAAGCAAATTACAGTCCTTTATGCAGAAATCTTTCGTACTAAAAAATGTTTAAAAAGTTTTTTATAGACTTCTAAAACATAAGTGTTTAGGAATTGGGAAACCTCCAACATGCCTTATTGAGCATCTCACACAGCCCTGCTCAGCTGGATTACAAAGCATCTTCTTGATACTGAGGAAAAATGTGCAAAGAACAATTTCTAAGCATTTCATTCAGATATCAGCTATTATTTATTTTTGTCCTTTGAAACTTCCTTGTTCTTTGAAAATTTCTCTCTGGAAAACATACACTTTCTGCTGAGGAAGCATCAAAATAAAGCAGGTTAGGAATTCCAAAAAGTTATTGCTGTACCAGGTTAGACCAAATCTTCACCTTACCTTGTGTCCCATCACTGGCAGCTGCCAAAAGCCTGCTTGGTGCAGGGCAGAGAAAGTGTGTCAGAAATCTGCCTCTGAACACTGCCCTGGCAACAGCCAGCAGCACAGGACTTCCTCCTCCAGGGCAGCTGGCTTTGTAATTAGCAGCTCCTGGTGGCTTTTGCTTTGAGAAGCTCAGTGCCTTTTACATCCCTGTGGCATTTTAGCACCTACTGTATCCTGTGCCCGGGGGTTCTCTGGCTCAGTCACAGGTTGCACAAAGATCTGTGTCCATGCAGTACAGCACGTGATGGAAAAGGCATTGAACTGTGGTTCCTCCGCACGCACCCACCGCTCTCAGGTGTCTGCAGGGCCCTCTCACCTCCACCCTGTCAGCTCCTCTCCAAGGTCAAACCCTCTAATTCCTTGGGCAGAAGCTGTGCCTTGCCTCCGGTCATCTCCTGCCCATTGCTGAGCTTTTTTCACTTCTGCCATATCACCTTTGAAACTTGGAAACAGAATTCCACAGACCGTGCAGCACACCAGGGATTTACACAGCGTCACAAGTATATTCTTCCCATCCTCTTTCCTAGTAATTTAATTTGTTTTCTGGACTGCTTCTGTTTGTTTAAGCTTTCACAGATCTAGTACAACGTCACTATCTCATTTCCAAGTGGACATAGCAGTAGCGTCTTCATTTCAGAGATTAGCCAAAACTGCCGTTTCCCCATGAAAAGTTTCGGTTTCAACAATCCCTCAGAAGTTCATAAAAAAGGGAAGGCTCTGCAGGAAAAAAATTGCCAGCTGGTTGAGGGAAGAAACCTCTATCTTCCACAAGCATCGGGCTAAACTGTGAGGCTCGCTGTCGTCTGATCTTTCAGAAGACCAGTTTCTACCCTGAGCAAAGCTCCATCAAAGAGCTGTGCTCCTCCCAGCATCGCCGAGCAAAATAGGTTCCCTAAGCAGGAGCACAGCTCCCGTCCCTCCCACCATGCCCCTGCTAGCACTGTGCCCATCATGGCGCTAATTAGCCCACAGCATGATTAGCCAGGTCAGACAGATCAGCATATTGTAAATTGAGTTCTAGAGGCTGTTAAACCCTGATAGTTGAGTTAACCTTTAATTAAAATCTTTATAGGAACAAAACATACTCTGTCAACAAATTGCACCAGACAAGACACAGAAAACTAATTGGCCTAGTAAAAGCTAAGGATTAAGTAACAGTGATAAACAGAAGCAAGGACAGGAGATGTTGTTTTTATGGTAGCCTGCCCTTAGTTTATAGCCAGGAGACATCAAAAGGAATGCTGCAGTATCTCCACAACTTTGTCGCTTTTGCCGTAAAAGGTGAAAACAGCAACTACAGTTCAGCCAATAGGTCAAGAGAAAACAAATATATTTGAATGGGTAAGTGAAAAGAGTAACATAGAGCGTTTCTAAAAATACTACCAATGTTAATAGAAAGACATGAGCTAGCATTTTAGCAACAGACAAGGGACTCAGCGGCTCCTCATTTCCAGACCCAGCATCCTTTGTGGGCTTCAGCAAGCCAAGCTTGGTATTGATTGGAGGTATTTAAAAGACTCTACAATTTCAGTGCTTACCGTATAAATCAACAAGTTTTAGCAAAGTCCCTCATGCACTTTCAGGAGTTTCTGGCACATCTTCATTTTGTGTAAAAATAGTAGACCGCTTCCATCGGGTATTTTTTGAATTTTGGTTATTTCAGTTTTGGTACTAAGGAGCATTATTAGTTCCTCAGCATTGTTGCTGTGGTTGTGAGAGAAATAAAAAGGAAATGAACAAATACTGAGCTGTCATTCTCTGGGGACTGTGTCATGCTCAAGAGATAACACTGTTCATTACCTTGACAGACACATGCTTATGAAAATTTGTGCATGTTTCTAAGCCAGAGCTGAGATGACAAATACAGTTCAGTTTGTGGCTTGTTTGACCTCTGCTGTAAGGAAGACATCACAGAGCAGGGGACAAACGCTGCCCTTGTGCATCCTCCAGCCTTTCCTGTCGTTTTTGCAAGGGTAGGGGAACTACAGGCCTGAACCCTCTTGACCTGGTGGAATTAACTCTCATCAGCTTGGCTCAGTTTGGCATCAGCTTTGGGTCTCAGTTTGAACCTGCCTTCATGCCATCTTTCACTGGTAGCTCATAGCTGTATTTTATTCAAAAGATTCAGACCAGATACCCAGACAAACAATACTGAGCAAAGGGCTGAACATGCGGCTCATCAGTGGTCATCCATCACCCAGCTGCACATTCTTACTTCTTGCTCTAAGTGCAAGCTGGCTTATATCTACCACGGGGCAAGCCATTATATGTGTCTGCAACCACTAAAATCTCTCTGAGGTTTGTATTCATTTCTCAAAGCATCTATTTATAGCTGAAAAATAATCTCCATATTTTTAGAGACACATTTGCTGGACACTTTTAGTGACAGCAGTCAGAGCTAAAATAGCCATCTACTTAAAAAGGCAAGGAGTTTTTTCCATACCCCTCAACCAAGACAGTATTTTTGCACATATTTAAATTCCATCTTAAGGGACCATGCTATGCAGAGACTGCAGGTGTCTCATTTCAATCACATCCCTGCAAAAAGTGTGCCAACTCCTGCTCTGAAGGTAGCTGTGGACAAAAATTATAATCAAAGCTGGAGATAAAATTATCTGCTGGGTGAAGAACAACTTAGAGTAAAAGCAAGGTCAAAGCTGAAGTGTCCTTATCATCACATCTGGGATGGGATACTTCTTATTTTGCAATGCGATATTGCAATATATTTTGTAGCTAAAGCCTGATGTTGTGAATCCACATGTGTTAGCTTGTGAAAGGTGATGGGCCAGTATTTCTGAGAAAGCTGTCAGCAAAAGTCTAGAATTTCTAACACACTATGTCAGAGCTAATAACAAGGATGAAAAAGGCAAGTGAAATGGCTGATAAAGAATGGGAAAAAGATTTTTTTTTCTTTCTTCTGGAGTTTCCTGCAGAAATGGCTAAAATTTGTGACAATAGTTAGGTGTTTAAATGCAGGTGGAATTGCAAAAGTCCATGTTACGCAGGAAAAAATGCATAGATTTTAATCATGATGGGTTATTGTTGCCTTCCATTGTGAGGTACTTGTAGGTTTTAAGCTTAAGTCCTAGAGAAAAAATATTGAATTTTAATTTATTCCTACTGGAGGATGGAAGTCCTTGGTTACTTGGACCTAATTTGAAACATTCATAATTATTGACAATTATCTAGAAAAAAACCAACAAACAAACACGATAAAAGGAGGTAGAGTGGAAACACTGGCAAACAACCACATCTGTTTAGGAAGTAACTAAAAAGCAGCACCAAAAATAGAAGTAAGAAGTAAGTAAGATGGGAGGCTCTTAAGTGATTATAAATGGCTTTAGAAGGTTACACAGCAACAGTCTTAAGGGTAGGTCTGAAGTGGTGCTTTTTGCTTCCTGTGTCTTTGCCATAGGTTTTTCTCCTCTCTCCTACCACTGCTACACTAGTAAGAGGCTAGATCCCATCACTTTGTTCCTGTCACCTACCCTGACCCCTATTCTTGTATGCCATATATTTAATGTAATTGAATTAATCGCTTTTTACAGTGACATCTGAAATATTGCCCATTGGGGATTACTTTGCCTTTTTCTCTCTCATGGTAAACTTACTTAACATGTCTGCACAGAGGACTTTCCCATGACAAAAAAGCCATAGAAATTATGAAGTAAATGAACAAAGGCCTGGATGGAGAGCTTCACAGGTGGATAACTACCTGGCTTGTCTTCATTAAGTGGTTCATGCCAGTGGCAGTTGCAAAAGCTGATTGACTGAAGTGGGAGTGGGTGTCAGCAGTCAAGGTGCAGCCATTGGAGGGACTGATTTCAGAGGTAATTCTGATGTTGCTCTGAAAGTATCATTTTTAGATGATTGATAGATAAATAGACAGATATAAATAGCTGTCTATATATATTTATATGTAATATATTTATATATAATATACATATTTATATGTACTATAAATAGACAGATACTCTTTCTGTGCTTGCATTTGAGGTATTTCCATCTGTGGGTCAGTGTGATCTTGGTTCATCACTTTCCCTGTAGATTAATTTCTACATCTCAGAAAACTTTAGCAAACAGTTCTTATGAAGTCAAAGACATACAGAAAACCTACTACATTTTACAATCTCCACTATTTCAAAATATCCTTTTTCCTCGCTCTTCTGGGGAAATCTTTTTCCCTAATACAAATAAAAGATTCGATTCTGTTTAAGAAACTCAAGCCCATCGCCCTTGTCTCACAGCGACATGGTCTCCCAAATGAAAAAGCAGAAGTAAAACCTTTAATCCTGCTTCTAAGACATCTAACCTCCCACTTGAGGCAGGACTTTCTCCAGTTCTCTGACAGGTTGCTGGAGCTTTGCCTAGCCACGCCTTAAAAACCTCTAAGGGTGGCCCCCACCGTGGAGAGGGAGGTCATAACTCTCCATGGTGCACTGGTCGTACTACCCAGTACATGGTATGCCTTCAGCATTTAGTGCCCGCTGGAAAGCACAGTAGGAAAAAATCTGAGAGAAAGGAAGATATTTAGCAGAATTACAAGGATGTTTTTTGCTGCTAACTGTTTTAGAATCATAAAATGGCTAGATTTGGAAGGGACCTTACAGATCATCTACTTTCACGCTCCTTCCCATGGGCAGAGACACCTTCCACTAGGCCAGGTTGCTCAAAGCCCCATCCAGCCTGGTCTTGAACACTTCGAGGGAAAGGCTTTCTTCCCAGAGTTTGCCAGACATGGGACAAAGACAACAAACTGCCTTTAGATGTGATTAGGAGTGTGGGAATGCACACAGTCCTCTAAGACTTGTGAGAATCACGGATAAAACCATTCACAGCTATCTTTCTGCCGAATTTTTAAATCATCATCAAACACACATTGATATCATGGCTAAAAAACAAAATCCTCAATCAGGCAGTGCTCAGGGGAGTCCAAATTACAAGGGCATGGAAATTACAATCCACAGCTGAAGCAAAAATACCACCTACAATTGTTTTTAAAGATTTGGTTTAGAAAAGGTATTTGTGTATTTCTATAGTGAATGATTGTTCATTGGTGAATACTTCAGTCACAGAGACCGGGAGCTTTAGAGGAGAATAGAGGGAGCTTGGAAAGCACTGTTTGAAACACTTAATTGCTGAAGGTGCAAGAAGATGCTGTTCTCAAGGACAGAGCTAGGCTTACTCACACATGCATTGGCATTGGACATGCTTACAAGTTTTCAAAATTTCAGCATCTCTCCAAATAATATGGCACACATGCTAGGAAAAGATCATAGTATTTCATTATGTTCAGCAAGAGCTCATGAAGATTCCTATGATAATTGTGCAATTCCTGTGTGTTGCTGATTGACCTTTGTGGTTGCCTGGCAAAAAAAGCAGACCTTGATGTACAGGTGCTATTAAAATGAGATGTTATCACAGTATTTGTATTTGTGGAAGACCTGAGCACCAGCAGCAAGATATAAAATATTTGATAGTATTTTTCAGGCATGCAGTCATGCTAGGTGTTACAGACTGTGTGCACAACCCCGCTGGAGAAAAGCCTCCCCATCAAGAAGCAATTCATCAAGACAGATAAAAAACCACTTAATTCCTCGCTTCAGCAGAATGTGGATGTGATGTCAGCTGCCTGGACCCACATGCCAGATGTGTGAGCATGTCACAGTTGTTCTGTATCCATTCTGATATTACCTGTTGAAAAGGAAAGGCTGTTGGGTAATTCTTTGAGCAAGTGTGTGTACGTGTGTGGTGTGTGCACACACATATGCAAACATTCACTAGCTACATGCACACACCAAGCTTAACACCAGAAATGTTTCCAGGGCAGAAAGAAAGGTGTTTTCACTTGAAACCCTCATCTTCATGTGTTTGCAACTTTCTGGAGGAAATGTAATATTCAGGGATGAACGTTTCACATTCAGAATCTCATCTCAGTAGTTTCTTTCCCTCCAGACATGTCAGTAAGATTTCACACAGTTCAGAAAATGAGTTTGCACCATTTAAGCAAGTTCTTCAGATTATTTTTCCTGTTGACTTCAGCTAAATTTTAGGTTGTAACTTCCCTTCTAAAAGACCAATGTACCTAGATCAGCAAGGATGAATTATGGCTTATCAATGCTTCTGTAAGTCAGGGTTTATACACCTACAACAGATTCCCTACAATTAGTGTTTATTAAAGAATTCCATCTGTTCCTAAGGAAAAGACAGTGAAAAACATGGAAGAACAGAAAACTGGGACAAAAACAAGGAAGGGATACCCCTAAATCGCAACCAGCACCCAGGGGCTTCCACTGTCACCTATTATGGGAAATAGGGAAACATCTGATGGCAGCACGGTCTTGCCTGGCTACAGGCACACCAAGAGCTGCTCACAAAAGATGGTAAGCCCAGCAGGCCGAATCCCTATTTCCTGCTGCATGGAAGAAAGTGATCATTTGCTTGAAAGAAGCACATGTTTAGTATAGACTAACATATCTTGGGGCTTTTAAAATAGTTTTAGGCTGGGGTTTTCATGACTGAAAGGAAATATGCAAGTGCGTTTCAAATTTTCTGATTCTGGTATGGTAAAATAAATTGTAGCGCTTGTCACTTTCTCTAAAAGAGAGTTCCACATAGGCCCTGGACATTTTTGTAAAACCTTTATCCTGAATTCACAATATTTTCAAGTTAGAAGATACAATGTGCTGGTACAAAGGATGTTGTTACTTTCACCAACATCATTTATGTATCAAGTGTGCATTCTGTACCATGCTTGTTACCTCTCAGAAACCAAGGTTTTACTGAACTACATGGATAGTCACAACATTTTCATTCCTATGACAGGCAACATGTTGCTGGGCCAGGGAGCATCTTGCTGATGGATTCATAAAAGAGCAAGAGCAAGTAGTGTGTCACACAACCATAATGTCCAGCCCCCCCATGCATTTCCAAGCACTAATTAATAGACTGTTAAATACATTTTAAATATAGCCTAGAATAAGGATTTAAATTTTATTTTACTAGTACTCTTTTGTTGCTAAACTTTCAACTAGAATTTTCAATTTTTGTTTTATCAGAGAAAGAAACTCCCATCTGGGGTTGTTCCTGAAGAACGGTGCACCGAAGTACAAGAGACACACTTAGGGTGCCCTGCCTCCATGAGGAGAATGAAACCATGAGATCCCAAAAATGCATTCAGTGGATGGAAGGGCTGGGGCCTGACACCTGGTAAGGAGCGAAGGATTGGAGCGGGAATACCTGCAGGTGCTGACTTTCAGGCAGGATTTTCCCCAAGCAAGCATCCACCTTGCTAAGAAGCAAGTAGCCAACAGACACACCATGACTCCAGGCAAGAAATGAAGCGTCACATTTGGGCTCTGATTTCTATAAAATGAATTAAATATTCCCTCTTGTCTACTCTAAACATATGCGTAGGTATATAGGTAAAATACAGATGATTAAAATGGGTGTAATCTCCTTAACACAAATGAGATATGCCCTTCTTTGTGCAAAGCCAAACATCACTGGCATATTGCAGTTATGTGGGGTTTACCTCAAAGTGTGGGGAGGGGAGAGAGAGAGAGCTGTCACTGGAAAAAAATATCAGACATTTTGTCCGAGTCCAAGAAACCATAGCCCAATTCAGAATGAAGTATGCCTAACAAACTATCAGAATACTACTTAAAAATAAAACCCCAGGTAAATAGTACCATGTTTCACAACAACAAAGATTGTATAAACCTTGTTTTGTTATAATAATAAAGGATATTTATGAATAACACCCTTTTATCGGCCTGCTATGCCTACGCACACTCAGACCAGTGATTATGAAGCTGTTTTCCCAGCAGGTGACTTTTCAGTAAGTCGTTCCTCTGTGAAATCTCACTTGTAAATGAGGAAGTGGGTCTATATGACTGTAAATTTGATGGGAGACAAATTGCTGGTAGCGTTATTCCAGTGGCTGCTCTCTTTATGGAGCCCCAGTATGAGACAAAGCATGACACATCACTTATAGATTCAGTGCAATAAAGTGTAAATAATTGAAAGCTTTTTGATATTATCCTGTCTTCTTTTAGCACATGTCTTCAATAATTAATTCATTTGTATCTTAAAAGTGTCTTGCTCCTTATCTCTGGTCATTTCCACATTTTTGCTTATTAACTGTGGGATAGCATGATCTGATTTGTACATGCCTTTTCTCTGTTGTGTTACTGTTTGTATACTCTGGCACTTTTCCTCTCCCGTACTGATCATTTTCCACATCACATATGGATCACCATGTCTATGGCCTCCAATAATAAGTAACATGATTATACTGTTTGGTTTTTTAATTAGGATTAGAATTCAAGACCTGCAGTTTTTTCCTTCCTCTTACTGATTGTGCACTTGCTGTCCCTGGAGAATTCAACCTGCCCCTCTGGGTGCTGCAGAGCACCACAGCCCTGATGCCCAGGTGACATCTAACATAGTCATGAGACCAAACTGGTCCCTGATTCATTAGCCTCACCTTACATTCTATGGCCTATTAAAAAATCTTTTTAAAAGGTTCATTAGTTTCCTTGCAAAATGTTATCACTTCTTAAACTTACAGGTTTTGTGGGAGAGCTTTTCCAGCCTAGAAAATTCATTTCAGGTTGAAAATGTGTCACCCACAATCTGCAGACGTAAATATTTCCTTCATTCACCATCATGATTTGATTTACTGGGCCTGTTCCTGCTCTTATTTCAGTCACCAAAACCTACTGTCTAACTTAATCAGGATAGGCTCAATCCCTGAAAGTGTATTTTAAAACTTTTTTTTTTTTTTTTTTTTTTTTTTTTTTTTTTTTTTTTTTTTTTTTTTTTTTTTTTTTTTTTTAGGCTATTTTTGCTAGGCTTTTCATTCCCCATTGATTGATTCAGTTGCGTGTTTCTTTGAACAGGAATGTTACACTGTTTCAGTACTTCAAAAATACCCTTTCCCTGAATGGGTTCCTTTTGCTGCAGCTTTTCTAGCGCTTAAAAGACTATTTGAAAAAAAACAAACCAGCCATGAAGGAACAATATTGAAGAGAGTAAATTGTGGAGACAGTGGATAGGAGACTCAGACTAAAAACGGTTTTAAAATAAATTCTGTTAGCAAACGGATTGCCCCTCACACTTTGTAATTAGCACTTTGCTAACCTTTGGGAAAAACATACCCAGAGCAAGGCAACATTCAGCTTCCAAAGGCAGAAATAGAAGGCATTCATTATTTTCCTGAAATGTCTCATTTACATTTTTGCCTCATTTCATATTGTGCATTGGATATTTCTGTAATAGTTTGCCATTGTGGTCATTCTGCCATATGAGACTGTGTGTGTGCTTATATAGATGTGCGTGTGTGTGATCCAGTTTACACAGGCTTTTACATGTCTAAACACATTTCTTAAATATGCCATATCAGATACAAAATATCCAGTTAATTAAGTACATATCACACACACTGAATATAAAAATTCTATCAATTTTTTTATGAATATATGTAATAAATATGTTTCTGACACATGTATTTTCTCTGGTTTGGCACCTTTGTCCAAGCCAATCTACAGGAGTAGACAGCAATGTCTTTCTTTCATGATCTTTTTGGGGCTAAAAGGATCAATATGATAACATTTATCCCATAACTGTAATGCTTAATATATAGTTCACCAAAATACACTTATTTTATGGGTAGAGCAGGAATTCTACTCACCATTATTAAATTTCTCCCAGACTGGTGCTTCATTTACTAAATCCAGATTGAAATGCATTAGTTTTCAGTAAAAAATTCCCTGACTGAATTGTACAACCCTGCAAAATGCACACTTTTGTAGTGTTTGTTAGCTGCTGTGCCTGTGCCAATGAGTATATGTCATTCGGCACACACAGGTATTTCTATATGGCAACATGTTCATGAAATGTGCCAGCTCAATCACTCCATATGTGTTCTGTTGAGTGAGGGCATCGTTTGCCTGGTGTCATACGCTCAAATTTCTTCACTTATCCTGGCAGCTTTTCTAGATCAGAAGTGTTCCTTCCTAGATGTCTCAAATGCGTACTATTTCCAGAATACAATTATAAAATAATATTACTAATATCTCTAAGTAAAGTACTTCCTGACATACATCGCTGCAAAAAATCAGGTGTGCTAAAGGTAGTGAAGCAATGAAGATGAAGAAAATCAGTTCACATCAATGCTGAAATAGGACCTGAGACTTAAACATTTTTGTAAAAGATAGCTTTATCTTGGATCTACAGGAACTTGCTCGTGTGTCGTATAATCCTCTACAGAGCCAAGAACTGCAACAGGAGTTTTGCATTGGTCCATATTTTTGCACTTATCACCTAAAAATTTTTGTATTAGTCTTACAGACATGGTGATCCTGAATCAAAAATGGAAGCAACATCCTCACCAGATGGAATCTGATCATTTGTCACCCTTCTTTTAGCACTACACGGTGGAGGGGAGAGAAATTATTGATTCATTTCCCTTTGTCAACATGAGCAGAAAAGATTGCTATCAGCATCACCCATTGAACATCCAGAATAAAGCAGTTAACCTTGAAGAGAAGTCATCAGGAAGAGTGAGAGGGAAAGCAATTGTGCTAGCAACCCACCCCACCCCCTGGAAGACCAAGATCTTTAGGGGTTACATGGTAGAGTTGCCTTTAAGTTTATGCCATTTTGGAAAAGATTAGCAAGCTGTGCCATCATTGGTCCAAACTTTGCTGCACCATTGCTACACAGACTAATTTGTGACAGCAGGTCTGCAGGCTTGATGAGGAGGGAGAGGGATATTAGCCTCACAGGTAGAGTTTGCAGTCAGGGTGCTTTAGAGAGGCTTCAGAAGTAGTCTTCCACAGTGAACAGCAATGTTTCCACAAAAAAAATTTGTTACCATGTATAACCACTGTGCTGGGGCAAGGGTCCAGAAGAAGTCTCCCTGTAAGATGAACACCATGCATGCAGCAGCTACCCAAACTCACCACCATTTATGTCACATTACATCTTTACATGAAGCTTGTATAAGAATGAAACTTGCAGAGTTTATAAAAGAAATTATCTAATATACAAATGAGATCTCTATCATAAGAGATAGAAGAGACCAGGAAGAAATGAGAAGTATAAGCAAAGTAATAGATGTGTTCCCGAAGAAAAGCTAAAGACAGCTTTGTGCTGTGCCAGCACCCAGACAGCCAACCAGTGGGAAGGAAAATAAGAATGAGAAACACCATTGTGAGGGAAGGGAGCTGGTCTGGAGGCAACACCGAATTAGTGATGATGTGCTACCCCTGCTGTCCCCTGGAAGTGCCAGCCCCTTGGATTTCTTCAGCAGGGAGCCACCTACAGACAGGGCGGTGGGCAAGACTCTTAGTAAGTGCAATCCTAATGAAGTGCTTTGTTTTCAAACCTGCTTCTGTGATTTTATCAATGCTTATAAATGCTTACAGGGTGGGTGTCAGGAGGATCGAACCAGTCTTTTTGCAGTGGTGCCCAGTGACAGGGCTAGCAGTAATGGGAACAAACTTGAACATAGGAAGTTCCATCTACACATGAGGAGGAACTTCCTCGCTTTGAGGGTGGCAGAGCACTGGAACAGGCTGGCCAGAGAGGTGGTGGAGTCTCTGTCTCTGGAGACATTCAAAACCTGCCTGAACAACCATCCTGTGCAACCCGCTCTAGATGAACCTGCTCTGGCAGGTGGGTTGGACTAGATGATATCCAGTAGTCCCTTCCAACCCCTATCATTCTCTGAGTCTGTGATTGCCAACATAAGTTTTGAGCCTTTTTGGTAGAAAGCAGCATACTTGGTCTTTTCTCTTCTTCATTTGTGCCCAGGAAACCGAACACAGACAGCTCCACACTCAGAAGGTGGCAAATGTGTCAGAAAGGGGTGGACAGCTTGTGAAGTGCTGTGAACACTTTGAACGTTTAGGAAACTAGGAGACCCAACAACTCTACAGGGCAGCCCTCTGCTAAGGCCTTGGTTGTGGGCTGGTAACAGTGAACACCAAGATTGCAAGGGGATCTTGAGATTCAGCAGTAACTCTAAACTTATCATGGTTACCTACAGAAATAAAATCTCACTTTACATTGTTAATGGTTTCAGGGCCTTAAAAGCAAAACCTAGAGCTCTTCTTGCACACACTACAATTCATAAAAAAAAAAAAGAAAAACCAACCTACAACCAACCAACCCTATACTGTTTACCGTACTTATACAAAGATATGTTTGGTAAGCAGTTTCCACACGTACAATCACAAAATACAGCAGGGACTGCAAGTGTGGCAAACAGGCCAGTTGCCCTCTTTGGGTGCTGCCCAGAGGATCTGGATGTGTACCACTGAAAGCTGTCTCACCTTCCAGCTGACTTCTGATGACCTTGGGCAAGTAACTTAATTCCTCTCCGCCTCAGATAGCCAGCCGTAAAAATTCACTCTCATTCTAAACCCTTTACTGACCTTGTTTATTAACACTACAAATTTATCAGAACAGATGCTGTTACTTACTAGGTGTTTGTACATCAGGAAGCAAACACAGAGTGTGACCTTGGCTGGAGGACACAGGTGACCCACCATGTTGTGAGGAACAAGGAGCCACAGGGTGTATCTTATCAACAGAAAAAATAATAGCATTTTTCTCTCTCTGGTCTCATGCTTCTACATTAATGAATTCAAAACAGGATACAAAACAGTTCAACAACAAATTAGATATGCATGGACCAGATGTATTCCTCTGTGAATTTCTGCATTTAGCTCTAACATGGAGACCGGAAGACAGTGGCTTTGACTTCTCCAGTATATGGGGACATTTATTACACTCAATTCTTCTATTTCAACAGCAGCTTCAGTTTGGCATGAATCCTCTATTACATGACTTGTCTCGGTTCTAAGAGCTGTAATGCACTAGTACTCCAGGTCCTTGTACTAAATTTAGAGAGGACATTCAATACTGTAATGCCGTTGTCTTGTCAAAGGCAGAAAAAGATAATCCCCACATAAAGCAGAGTATTACCATACTTGTGCTGATTAATTTGACTAAGGATGGAGGTAGTGGGTGACTTCTGACAGAGGACACCAATGGCACCAATGGCAGAGTGGTTTACAGCTCCAGAAAAGCAAGTGCCAGCACTTCATAGTGAGCACTCCCTTGTAGACATACAGAAATGCCTTAGTTTGTGTCTTTTTATCGGTGGTCAAAGCACTGTGGTTTCAGTGTAGGCAGCAAAACCCTTTCTCAGCTGCAGAGTTCTGCAGACAGCATGTCCTGAGCTAAGTGTTGCTCCTCCTTTGCTGCTATAGATGCCTAATCTCACCAGGCCAGAGCAGGCTTTGGTCCCTAAACCTATGTTGCTCTCACACCTCTGTAGCGCTACATATAAACCTAGAATAACATTCACTCTTGTTTCTTCTATGGATTTTAGCAATTATTTTCCCTAAAGGCCTTTTTTAATTACCTGTAAATGCCAAATGTGAGAAGGTCTGCCTTCAGAGCATACCTAGGTTGATCTCAAAATCACAGAAGGCAGTGGTAGTCTCACCAGGGAGGGTAAAGCCTTCAACTTTCCTCTGCAGCAGAATAGCAGCACCCTGCTGTGACCCAGGACTGTGCAGTAGAAGCAGGGGGAGACATACGGATGCTAAGGGACAAGCTTTGCACTAGGTGAAATAAAGATTAATTTTCCTCTCATGGAAGCAGCAAGGAAATGCTGGAGTGGTTGGAAAGGAAAGGACTTTAGGAGGTGGGCAAGATGTCTCCAGTATAAAAAATAACTCTGAAAAAATATTGGAAGCAGTATAACTGGGTTCACTGGAGTCAGCAGTTGAAATCTCCATGCTGAAGGTTTAGGGGCATGCAAAGTAAGACATGTTAAGCAGGTCAATCGGAGATGCTGAGAGTTTTCACTGCAGTTAGTAGCTGCCAGCATTGTTTACCATCCACTTTCCACAAGGACAACGGATCCTTCTCTCTCCCTTCATCAGCAGAGAGTCGAGCTTTGCAGTTGTGATGAAAACTCCTCTTCTTTCTGGGATAATGAAAAAAACCCAACCCAAGCATACACATTCATCCTTCCCAAGCAGGCTAGCTCTGCAGAAAGGATGTCCTTGCTGTATGGCTGTCCATCACGATGTCTTCCCCAGCGAAGAGGGCTGCACTTCCACCAACCCTCATCCCAACCAGTGGGGGAAAGAAGCAGTGAAATGCACCTGGGTGGGCATGCAGCAGGGAACGATTTGATGTTGCATCCTCGTGTCAGCAGCTCCTTGCCCACACTGAGTACCACATGGTGGTGCTTGAGTCAAAAATGGCACTGGAAGTGAAGGAGGGCAGGCAGAGATGGGGGAAGATGCGATTAAAACCCTTCCTCTCTTCTTATACAGTGCCTTGCCTCCATTGCTCTGTGGTCAGTAAAGCTGCCAGGAGTGCACTGTTGGAGCTCCCGTTCCACCCTGGCTCTTCTCCTCTCCTGCTTCAGAGAAATCACTCCTCTCTCTGCCGAGTCACCCTGTTTTTTAACACAGCCATCACTTGATGGGAACCAGTCAGTTTGCAGCCAGCTCTGTCCCTGTGACCGTACACCTCCACCCAGATGCTCAGCCTCACCTAACTTGCTTTACTGAGCTTTGAATATTGCATTACCAGCCTTCTCAGCTACATATGGATGTGCCATGTTCATAAGCTGCTTGCCACCAGCTGTACCTCATAGAGCACGGTGCTGTGGAGGGGAAATCTTAAAGCCACCGAGATCTGGCCCGGATGGCAAACTTCATGTTTATTGCTGGCTGCTTACGGAGCGGGTATTTCCTTGAAATTCAGGGGAACAGGGATGCGTGAGAAATATAGAAAACAACAAAGCAGGTGACTGTGGGTCCAATTCCTGCAGATATAAGACATCAACAGTGACCAAGAGGAGAGCCTGGGAGAGGCAGCTCGGGTAGCAGGGATGAAGACAGCCTTGCTGCAGGACGGGTGCTGATGATGTCCCTGCCACTTGTCCCAACAGGCAGCTGGTTCCTTCAGCAGCGCCTGGAGGAGGCACCCCCAGACCCAGGTCCAGGGAGACCAGCCAGAGGCAAAGGCTCGTGAAATCAGACAATGCAGCTTAAGGGCAGTTATTCTGCTGTCTTCAGTTTTTCTTAAGATGGGGAAAACTTTGGTCTACAAAGCAGAAGACTGCTGCACCATGCCGGCAGCACTTCTTGTCGATGACCTCAGCATTTGCTCATACTGACATCACTGTCAGGAGCAATATAATTTAGGCTGGTGTCCTGTGAAATGCTCCCTGGGCAAACTTACAAGAGAAATAAGGGCATGTGCCCTTCTAGACAGCAAGCCACTATGTACTTATCTCTCCAAACTGCCCTTGAATAGTAATGAGGGGGGTTTGAAACATTCCCTTTCATCCATCAAAATATTCACGGGTGATAATTTCCAGTGCATTAAGAAATGAGATCCCAAACCCTGAAACCTTCATGTCATTTTCAGTAGTCTTTTTTTTGGACTGAATTCTAAATTCTGAAACAGAGGTCTTCAAATAATCTCAGAACAATTTTCATCTTGTGCAGAATTAAAAGTTGCTTGTTCAGCAGTTGCTGCGTAAAAGAAATGTTGGTTGAAAGAGCAAGGAGAAAATGGTTTTGAGAAAGTCAACCCTTGCTTTTTTCTGAAATTAAAGGGAGTGGCCTGAGCTCTAGGTCTCCCTTTAAATTGCAGGAATAGACTTGTTCTCATTTTTATAAACCCCATCACCTCAGAATAATTTCCACCCTTGTTGAAGTAAGCATTATATCATAAAAGAAATAAGATATCAGAAGCTGGACCAAACTAATTTATTCAGTGCGGTAAACATATTGCATGAACATGTTGTGCTAGTTAGCAGAAGTTTAGCATTTATACTATTAATAGGAACTGCCATACACTTTTTGATATGGAGCACAGAACACAGTACAGCACTATACCTGTGTTTCAGACAACATGAAATCTCTATTTCAAGTTGCAGATCAATCACATTCAACTGAAAAATCAGCCTGTCTAGGTCCCAAGAACTGCATTCTCCCAGCACCTCTGCAAGAGCCAAGGGAGCCCTGCCAATTCATGCTGGTGGTAGGTTGCAGTTATATTTCCTTCAGAGTGAGCAAAATGCAGATGCCATTTAGCTACATGCAGAAGTAAATGAAGAAAGGAGTTTAAGGTATGTCAGAGCATCTCTGTTGCAATTATTTTATATCCAGCTGCAACTAGAAAGGGCTAATAATTAAAGGAAAGACCTCTCCAACCACCACCGTTTGCACTACATGCCAAGACACAGCTTGCTTAGGAGAAGTCTCAGTTCCTATTACGAGAATAGACTCCTCCTGTGTATTGATCCAGCTTCAAGATGTCTTTTCTCTGCAGTTACCTCCAGATTTCAATAAAAAAGTACAGCCAACTAAAGTATACCAGACACCACCTTTGGTGACTGTCTCAAAGAGGTAGAGAACACATGACCGCTGTTAAACTAGATGACTGGATATGATGCTAAGGGTAAGAAGTGTATGGATCCAAAATTTCAGTAGTCTTTCAAGCTATTTGCAAGCTTCCAAAGACTTATGGTACTGGTCTGAGTTACTTACAGTCTTGCTCTAAGTTTGTGAACTTTATATGGTTAGGCAAGGTATGCTGCAGTGACTTACAATGTGATTTCTTTAAACAGGAGCCAAGGTCCATATATCGATTTATTTTATACTGCTATTGCTATTGCAACATCAAAAAAGGTGATCTCCATTCAGGTTGTAGTGGCTGCAGAATTGTACAATTGCCATTACTTCCATAGCTCAGTGGGGGAATCTTCTCAGGAGAGCTCTGTCCACATACATACTCTGCTTAGATGCCTGTGGTTCAAAAGGAAATCACGTTTCCACTTGTGTGCAAAACGTGTCCAGAAGTCATTTGCTATGCAGTATAACTGTAAAAAGGACCATGTAAAAATTCAGAGGTGAAACTTCCTGGAAGTTGTCAGCTAAAGCAGCCTATGTATTTTTCTGGTGCCTCTTTTGTTACTGTACTTGCAATGCCCCTGCGGTACTGTGGCACTGTTAAAAAGCAAGAGCTGGAGGCTTCAGGTGTTTGGGTTTTGTTGAAGTCAGTGCGAGTGATGTTTAAAATGAACTGGGGCCTTAGGCAAATAAGAGTAGTGCAGAATTTCGCCATGGGGTTTGGGGACACATAACACACTTCTTTGCTTTGCACTGACCACAGGGAGTCCCTTGTGAACCTGGGGAATAAATGCAAACCTTCCTCCCTGCCAGCTCGCTCACACCGCAGTGGGGCACAGACAAGGACTCGGTTATCTGGGACCGTCCTCAGTCACAAGATAAGTTGTGAGAGATATTTTTGGACAGGAAAACTGACATGTTTTTAGTCTTGTTAAACAAACAGCCTATTGTTTTGCCAGTGTCAAACTGGGTGCAGTCAAAATCCACTTCCCACACGAAGTTGATCTACCAAAGAAAGGAGCAGCTGTGGTTTGCATCATTCCCACGTAGCACAAATGTTGCCACCTGTGGTAAACCAGAAAGAAAAGGGCTGAATTTCAATCAGTTTCTCCTCTGTCTTGTAAAAAGTAGTTATGGGCCTCCTTCTTATCAAAGATAGTTTTACTTGTATTAACATGCAAGGAAGCTTCATATTACTTGGATTCTGCTCTGAGGTGCTGTGGAAACAGGTGAGGACAACCCACATTCTCTTCCCTGGCTGCACACTGGCATTGTAACTGAACAGATCACTGCAGAAATGAGAGCAATGCTTGCAGGGCAAGCTGCACTGCTTCTCAGCCTGCTTCGCTGGAGGAGGAATCTCTGGACATGTCACACCACATGGTTCCAGAGCCACCTCTGCGCTGAGGTGGGTGAGATGCTAAGACAACGGGACAGGGAGTAGTTCCTCCAGTCTCTTAAACCTTTAGCAACCCTGTAGAGTTTCGGAAGCCAAAAATTTAAACCTCACAAATTTCCACAAACTGAAACTCCAGAAACAATTTTTATCTAGGTCAACTAGGAACATTTTCCATCTCCACCGCTGAACATCTTTTCCATTTGCATTTCAGACATTTTATATGTTTTACCTTTTTTACTGCAATTAACATTGCTGTACAAATGAGAATATGTTTCAAAATAAAAAGAACATAGATTCTTTTTCACTTGAAGGTTCAAGTGATGGTAAACACTATTTCTAGAGAAGAAAGCAGCCTAAAGGTCTCTCTTATTGTATTCTGTCCCCTATGCATCAGTGAAGGTCACTAAAGCTCTGTAGCCATGCAGGAACATTGGGCCCCTGACCACCACCAAATCCTGCTTCTCTGAAGGCCAGAGGTTCACTTATCATATCTGAATTGCCCCAGTGCTTGGAATGGGGCCTGAGACCAAACATGGGACCGAAGGCCTGGCTGTAACTTGGTTTCACTGACACAAGCACTGGTGTTTTTGTTTGCTTGCTTGCTTGTTTTAGTTTTGTTTGTTTGTTTTGTTAAAAAAAAAAACCAACAAAGTGAAAAATGTTACAGTTGTACAGCGCAAGTCAAAGTTTCAAGTGATGAGTGCATTAGAGGTACCTCCACTGCAAAGCAGTAAAGCAGCCTGACTCACCATCAGGTGTCTTGGCTGCAATAAGAAAGAGGGATAATTAAAAGAGAGAAGAGAGTGAAAAGAAGGCAATCCTCTGTAAGTTAGGTGGGCACCCATTTGGGAACATCCAGGATGGCAACTGTAATTCTTTTGAGTGGAAATTTACCAGACTACATAGTGTAGAGGAACTCTCAGTAGACGAAGCAAAACTGTTGGTAATGCAAAGAGAGTTCTGGTTCTCACACAATTTTTGCTCCTCTCTCACAAAGTAATATTTGAGGTCCTGTAGTTACCCTCCTACTCATGGTATAAATTGTCCCTGTAGCAGTAGCCCTGAAGGTGAGATAACTCTGCAGACTGGGTCCATGCCCACTCCAACGTTCATGCTGCCAGCTCCTTTTCAACCATGCTCCCCGCACTGCAGGTGTGAGCAGTTCATAGCCCTGAGGCAGCTCTTGCATGAGAGAGAGGAAGAAAAGGAAAGCATCTTTCATACTTCCCCTCTGTTTAAAGGCTAGGCCAAATCTGCAAGAAATTATATATCACAGATTTTATACGTAAGCAAACATATATAAAAAATTAAGTCAAAGCAGCTGCAAGCTATGATAATACTGTCAAACCTGCAGTTGCAAATCCTCTTATTAGAGGTAGGGCAGTGTTTTGCTCTTAAGGTCTGCTTCTGTACTGTGATCCATATTGCACACCTTCTTGCTGTCTGAGACTTTCCTGGGGAGTTGTAAGTTCAGCCTTCAGCAACTCAGGGTACATTTTGCTTCAGCACAGTCATTAGTCAGAGAGCAGAGCAGGTGCCCACCTCTTGTTTAACAGTAAATCTCCATCATCTGTTGCCTTAGCTTCCTTTCCATTTGATTTCAGGAGGCATTTCCACTCCCTGCAGCCTTCACAGTTCAGTATTTGGGGTGATGGGAGGGTTACTGTCATGCTCTATGTCTCTGACTCAGGCCATCGGGGCTCTGGGCAAATTCAACTCCACTTTAGGGGTACAAGATCAATCTATGTCAACCTATTTGTTTCCAAGGATGTGATTGATCACAGTAGTCACAGGGCCTGGCTTCCTTCCCTTGCCTGAACAGCAAACTTTAGAACAGGTTATTAACTAATCATGAGTCTGGAACTGGAAATAGGGAACATTTGGGTATGAATTTTCAAATGGATGTCACTTGTACTTGGCCTTGTAAAACTTCTCAGTTCTGGAGATGTGCTTATGAATACAGCACCACAGCGTACTCCTCTTATTGTAATCATGCATGAAGCAGTCAAGCCAAATTGTCGTCCTTATCTGCCAAAAGGCTTTGGGGACATCTTTTTCCATTATTTGAATATTTGTAGTCCTGGCTCAGATCTATTTTGTTAGGCTGATGAAGGACAGCTTTCATTTTCCTTGTCTCACCTGTCATCTATGGATTCAAACCTGAATTACATTTTATTGCTTAAATATCTGCAGGGAAAGAATGGGCAACCAGCAGCATTTAAAGCTGAGATGTCTGTGGCTCTAGCCCAAGCACAGTATCAGTGCCCTCCCCATAAATAGACATCAGACACCCTGACTTCATTCATTCCCACATCACCCCTGATGGAGGTGTTACAATATGGGACTTGTTTCTGAGTGGGAGTGGAAAGGTTAAAACCAGCTGAAGTTCAGAGGTGGCAGAGACAACCAGCACATCTGCCCTCTTGGTGTTCTCCCCAGCCCTGGCACCACAGCATGTTAGTGCAGATGTGGCCACCACCGAGATCCCCCATATATTTTATCCAAGTAGCATCAGATTCTGGCAGCCCCCAGGAGCAACTCTGGCAGTCAATGCTCTTCCCTGGCCTTTGCCATTTGCCTGCTAGTGAGACACATGTGTGCAGGGGCATCTCCTGTAGGGCACCCAGTAACTGTCAGGGTGGTGTGAAAGTTATTAGTACGAACACAGATGAACAGCCTACTTGCAACATGGTATGGTTATTGAATGGCTTGCTGAAAATTTCCATGCAAATTTTATATCTGTACACTTTTGGAGCTATTGTTCTGCTTGTAGTCCAGTGAAGACAGTTTCAAAGATACTGCTGTAGCTCTTTGCAAAAGCCCTGCTGCTGTCTGTGGTTTCACTCATTCCTCATCTACTATGACTGCCTCATTCACCTGTTTTGCATCAGGCCTTTCAGGAAACCATTGCATTTCAGTATCTTTCAAAGCAGCTAGAGTTTGCTCTGCAATTATGCATACTCGCACTTCTTAATCCAGCCAAAATAACTGTAGCCTTCATGGGGTCAGATTTCTGCATGCTGCTTTCTATTAATATGTGATCCGGTGCAGTCACACTTCTACAAGAAGCAGGCAGAGTTTGCAGGGTCCACTGGCCATCTGTGTGCATGAGTCAAATATCAGCCTGATTAATACACATTGGTCTGCTGCGCTCTCGGATGCAAGGGATCGTGAGCAAATCTTTCATGACTAAGGAATTTGCACATGCAGAATTCAACCCAGAATAAAGGTAACCACTTTGAAACATCAGCTCTTATACTATGGTACTTAGTGTAGCAGGGAGAGATTTCCTTTAAATCCGTAGGGGTTGGGGTGTATAAACTGTCTAAGCCCTAAGAGCAGTGAGAGACCAAACACTGCTAAAAAACCTACCTGTTAAATGTTTATAAACTGTTCCTACACAGACCAAAAAGAAGAAAAAATAATAACTCAATATCTGGTCAGACCTGAAAACTGGGAAAATAAAAGGTTTCCAGCACACTTGAGAGACGCACAGCAAACTCTTCTATCTCTTCTGCTTCTCTGGTTGCCTCTCTTTGGAGGGAGTAGAGCTTATTGTGTGTTTCAAAGAGGTTTTAGTCCATCATCACCAACCCTGCAGTTTACAGACATCCCCTCTTGCTGCTACGTCTGCTTGTGCCCAACATGCCACGACTCTTACTACAAAATGGAGCACGTCACGGAATCGATGTCCATGGGGAAAACAACTCCCAGAAACACACTTGTACCACCCATCTCCAGAAGAACATTTTGATCAGCTGTGGGTCCAGCTGGGACTGGGTCTATGGTGACTCCAACTCACCAGCCCACTAGTAAAAGCCTAAACGCCTTGGAAATCTCTTTAGACATTGCCATAATACCTTTTTATGAATCAGTAGATAACAGTTAACCTCTTGCCATAACAGAAAATATCACATGTACAAATAAGCATCCTTAATTTTGAAATAAGAGCAGCAAGGCTTTCCCTCCAGACTTAATAATGAGTTTGATACGGCAGAAATATACATTCATTTATTGTACTTTAAATACAGCTTTCCATTGCCAATAACAAGGTGATCATAAGTAAGCACGGCAGCATTGCGCTATGAGCAATCTGAAGCAACCCTGTTATTGCAGATTCCACTTTAAGGACATGCTGATCTCATTTGGTGATGTCATCACAAGCAAGAGAAAACCCCTGTAGCAGCAAAGTCAAGTCAGAAAGCCATGGTAATAGCTACAAATTCTTTGCAAAGCAGAATAAAAGCAGCTGTTACAAATAAGTACACGTTTAAACTGTGCCAAACAGAAAACAATGCTATAACACAAGGAAACCCCTCTTGTGCTGCACTGATGAACTCCTGGTGTCACCAGGACTGTGGAGTCAGCAGAACTCCATGGAAGTTGGACCGATGCCAACACATTGGGTAAGCCCCACTTTTGAGCTCAGGTGTTTTTCCTCAGCTGAATTAACCGAGGTATAAAGAGCAAGTATCTACAAATCTCACAAAATTCACACACCATTGCTTGACAAATTTGCTTTCACGTTTCCTTTCATTTGCTCAGACTGAAAGGAAGAAGAAGAAGAGAGATGACCTGGTGATTCTTGGCCTATCTCCTCGCTGAGAACAGGGAGCACAGATGCCGTCCTTTTCAAATTTCAGACCTGCTCCACCTGAGTTTGGTGGACATCCAGCTTGTTGGGGTAGTGATGCACAAAGCAGCTTCCCTACTCCAAATCCCCAGAGGCAGCAAGGCAGGACCAGATCACCTGACAAACAGAGTGACCTGATCGGGAATGCCAGTCACTGTAAGAAAAATGGTTTGATTGGGAAAGATGTGTTTTCAGGAATGAACAATACGTCATCAGACAGAGAGAAAAAAAGAAATTTAGGAAAAGCATCCCAGACACCGTAGACATCTTTGACCTATGTCCAAGAGATGTTCTGGAGTTTTAAGGAAACTGTGTTTCTTGTGCTGGCTAAAACATTGAATTAGCAAGTTAGGAAGTCTTGCAAAGCACTTCCGTCATATCCTTCAGTTAGCATAGTCTTCTGAAAATAATTAAAAGCTAAACTGGAGTTCCCACAGTATTGAATGAAGTAAAAAGACAGACAAAATGAAAGCCTGAGAAGAAGAACATTGACTAGGATTTTGTGGCTGGGTCTTCACCATGGAGCACTTGCCAGCCGTCTCAGTTCCTCCACATGAAGTATGAGACAGCTCAGCTGGCATGCTCATGGGAAACTCCACTCTGTGTTTTCTGCTTGCCCAGGCATCTTCAAGTGCCTTTGCAGAAACACCTCCCAAGCAGCACCAATAAGACCAGATAGCTGCTGTACCTCCTAGACGATGCCTAAGGTCACCTGCAGAAGAGGCAGAGAGGATTTATGAGCAGCTTGACCTCAACCCTCCTCAGCATGCTAGAGGCTGGTTTGTCTGGGAGGTGCTTACTTTCTGGTTCTGGGTTTCACGGTGCACAGGTCCCACCACAGCACAACCCTTCCCTGCAAGCAGCCTGTTCCAGGCAGGCTGCCTGCACAGCCTCATACTGCAGAGGGGGCTCAGACAGCCCTGCTGTGCTTAGTTGGCTTCTCAGGCATGCTGGTAAACTTGCAGATAAAGGGAGTACAGTAGACGTCTTACACTTGGGTTTTCATAAAGCCTTTGACAGGATTTCACAGAAAAGGTTATTAAAGAAGCTACGTTGTCAGGGATGGGAGGAAATGCCCTTCTAAAGATTAAAAGCCAGTTAAAGGATAAGAAGCAAAGAGCCGGACCAAATGTCACACCTCGGGATGGAAAAGTGTCACTGGTGGTACCGCATGGAGGAAAGTGCTGGAACTATTTTTATTCAAAATTTTCATCACTGACCCACAGAATGGACTGAACAGTAAAATACTTAGGTTTGCAGATGGCAGCTGAGCCCCTTCAGTCAGTCATCAGCTGTGCCAATGGTGAGATGATCCAGAATTACTTTAGCCAAATTAATGTGTGGGCAGATGAGCATCCATGTGGATGAACGTAATGTAGTAGATCTGAGCTATGTCTGAACCTGGGACTGGCAGTTACTATTTAGGCAAGATGTCCTGGGGTCACCATAGGCAGCCCTCTGAAATCTTTGTTTCAGTATTCAGGGGGAGCTAAAATAGTCAACAAAACCACAGCACATTAAAGGAAGTTTGTTGAGACCAAGAGAGAAGGTGTAGTTTTGCTGATAGCTGAAACACTTGTGCACCCACTTCTTGACAGCTCTGTTTTCAGCAAATCAAGCAGGTTCATCAGGTGTGGGAACTACAGAGAAGGATGAATACAGCAACTAAGAGGAAGGTGCAGCTGTCTGTGGAAGACCGGGAAGGCTGTGACCCTTCAGGGAGAAGGCTGAGTGGAATATGATCTATGTTTCCAAAACAGTGAAGGGGTAAGCTGAACTGTTGTTCACTGAATTAAGCAACATGCAATTAAATCAGTAGCAGGTAGGTCTAAACCATCTAAAATACAGTCCTTCTCCACCCAGTAAATAGTAACTTCTGTAATTTGCTGCCACGGGGTTCTGGGGCAGGTGACATCAATGTGGTCAGAAATGGTTTAGATGAACACATAGACCACAGTTTTACAAATTAGTCTGGACGGGATGGCTCAGAGATGTATTCACCAAAAAGTCTACTGCAAGAGCTGTGGTGGCAGAGTTGTGGAGGAAAAGAAGTGCCAGGAAGGGCTGGGGCTTACATTTGTGCCCCCAAAAACTCCACCACTGCTGTGACAAGAGACAGACTTCAGGGCAGGGGGCTGCTAGCTGCCCCCTGCAAGGAAGCCCTTGCACCCTTAATGCATCCCCATGTCTCTGTGCAACAAGACTCAATACATTCGGGTCTCAAGTGGGCTGCTGGAAGATTTCTTTATCTGGTTCCCAAGGCAATAACTTTCAAGTGCCTCACATGCATCCTTATAATCCTCTTGGGGCACAGCAACATATTGGGCATCACTCTGCAAATAGAGCATTGAAGCAAAGGGGAGTGAGTCTCTCACTTGAGGACATGCAAGTTCTTTACAGTCTTGCTCCTGTTATTTAAGTGCGTCATTTTTCAGACCATTAAAACTAGGAGGCTATTCTCTGGCTAGGTTGGATGCAAAAAAATACAAGAATCCCTAGCACAGGGGGTAAGATGCGTGAGGAACCATGGGGGACATGTTATGAACACCAACACCACACAATCACATAGCATGGACTGAAAGCCATGAGCTCTACACAAAAACTGGTCAGTCACACACACCAGGACCCTGTGCTAGAGAGAATCCCCATCAACTTGAGATACTACATCACAGCACGTTAATGGTCAAGTTTTCTGTCTTGGTGCCTGAACAGGCAGAGCAAGAGCTGCTGCAGGTAGTAATCTTTAAAATGGTGCTCACAAGTTATTTACATGTATGTATCACCCTGGGGCAAAAAAATGCGTGCATGGCAATGACGTACCATTGGCCTCCTCAGAAGAAGTAGCAGCTCTGCTGCGTACACCACAGAATCTCTGGCTGGGCACAAGCAGACTTGACTCAGGACTGTCAGTCTCAGCAGCTGTCAAGGCAGCAGGTCGTATGCCAGTGCCAAAGGCCTGTCACTCTGCATCTTACGTGGCAATACAGAAGAAATGTATGTGATCTGCATGACAGCTGTAACATCCAGCTAATAATCGTAAGGGTAGATAGAGCTCCCAGGATAAGAGTAAAAATACAGACACGGTGGTTCAGCAGGAGAATGGCTGTGTCTTTTTTTTTTTTTCTCTGTCATGCCACTTGTGGTCTTCTGAAATCTGTCTTACGTCACTCATCTTACCCTGCAGTAGTTAGAACACCTTGTGCTGCAGAAGAACGAAGCTGTCTGGCAGGGTGGCAGGAGCCCACTTCCTCAGCTTCCTCAGCTTGTCTCGTGGGGGTGGTCAAGTCCATGTCTGACCTCCCTGAGCGAGTAGAGAATGCTTACCTTGGTCACCTAGGAGGACGTGTCCTTTGGGGTGTCTTACTCAAAAATATCTGTCTTTTGGACTCATCATGTACCTGCCCTGTGCAAAATCACACCTCTGCAACATGTGGGGGTTGGACAACTTGAGCCACCCAAACTCACAAGCTTTTTGTCAGAGTTTATACTAATGCTGACTCATTTGTTCCCAGAGTATCTGCATCAAGACAGAAACAAGAGATGCGGCCAGAAGCTCAACCATTCCCAGACACTGTTTCCTATGGTAATCTCTGCAGAAGGCAGTTTTCACAAGCTTTTACAGTTCCAGCAGTCTGGCTTTTACATATGGGTACCACTGTTATCTTAATGTCTTCACCTCCTAACAACTTTCCTTGCTATTTCTTCATTTATTTGTTCAAATATTAATGATTAATTTGTTCAAATATTAATCAGTTTAACAACTGCATTGCTGAATCTCTGAGACTTTTATTTACCCTGCTTAGGTTTCTTTTATGCAGAAGATTGGCACAACTCTCAAAAGATACAAAACTAATGAAGGAATGGTTTCCACTGTCAATAGAAGTTGTCCATTTAAGTTATAAAGCAAGAAAGCCCTGGCACATGGATGACATTAGATGAGATTGTTTACAGTAAGTGCTTCAGTCTGGAGATTTAACAAGAGAGAAGCAGACCATCACGTGAATGCAAAAGTGTAGTAAACACAAACTGAATTTATTTTTTGTAATCGTGGGGCTTCAATGTAATACTCTTGCCACAGGTAGCTATTCCACCAGTGGTGCAACAGTAGCTACACAGCTTCAATGGACCCAAGAGATGAATGGAGTATTTTACCACCCTTACCTCAATTTATTCTGCACATACAATGTACTTTTCCTTACCTTTTCCTACTTCACAATTATTTCCACAGATAACCTTCTCTTTGCTTGCATGTAGGCTTTAAGTAAAATTCAAAGACAAAACATCACAGTGATGGTGTAAAGTTAACTACATATTTGAAACTTACAAATAAAATAACAAGGATGTTTTAGTGTCCAATACTGATGTTGTATCACATCACAGGACCTGTAATAACCAGGTTAAAAAAGAGAAAAAAAGATATTAAACCAGATTGATAAATTAGCAAATGCAGAGTCATTGTCCACTGGGGCATAAACATTAGTTACTGCAGTAATGAGACTATCCCAGAGCACAAGGGACACAAGGGAAAGCATGTGGGCACTTCCAGCATGTTCTCCTAAGCCATTGTGCACCTGGTTCACCAGCACACCCCAGCCTGGAAGGGGGGGGCTGAGGACTGGGGAATGGTGGTGTTCCTCATCTGCTTTTTGAAAATCTGGAAACTTTCCTCTGCCAGTCCCTCCCAGTGGCTGCGTGCTGGCAGAGCTGCCAGGCTGCGGGCAAAGGCACCCAGATGCTCGGCGGGGATGTCAGGTGGGGAGCAGCCCTGGCCCCACTGTGCTCTGGGATGCTGGCAGCTTGGCAGGAACAGGGCAGGGGCTGCGGGGGGCTGAAGACAAAGGAGCAGCAGCTGATCCTAATAGGAGGCTTCTGCCATCAAAATATGTAGGGCACAATGTGAGGTCCTAGTAATAAGACAGTTATTATCTATCTCCACATGATTATCTTGTTACTTACATGGAAAAGCAGGCGATGCAGTTTTCTGCTTTCAAAGAAAGAATCTCGTCTTTTTTTCATCAGCCAGTTATCATATTTTTCCCTTTTTTTCTGACTGTTAACTGTAAGGGACTACATGAAGTCAGGATTCACACCAAGAAAGAGGGTAGCAGCCCCACTCTGGATGGTCTGTGTTCTTTGTTTGCCATCTGAAAGCAAACAATGACATATGAAATGGCAGGAAAGCTCACGAGTCACATCAGTGTACACTGGACACATACTTTGAATATTGCTGTGAAATAAAGCAGCATTATGAGAAACAGAAATGAATTTCAGTTATACAGTTCACACCTGAATCTCAAAACCTCCCAAACATTCCTATGCTGGAGCTTTTTGAGCCTGGTTTCTATTTACTCCATTCTGAAACACTGAGTTTTGCAGTTGCAGATCTCCATCTCTGAACTTTGGACAACTTCATGGACATGTTTGGATCCAGACTCTGCCTTCTGATTCACTTCCAACAGGATGTAGGTGAAACATCTCATATTTGGTCTGGATTTCAGCAGAAACACCATTTTTTGCACAACTCAGATTTGTTTAATTTGCAGTGTCTTGCTGACACAGTATTAAATGTAATCAGGAATTCCTTTTTTAAACTTACTCACACAGCCAATAAATGTCACAGCACAAGATACCCCAAGCTCGACACAAAATTGGAAAGAATTAGCAAGTAAAATCTCATCAAGGAGTGCTCAGTCCCTGTTGGTACTTGGGAGTACAGCCATAAAAACACTGGCAGTAGACGTCCTCTGTGCAGAAAGGGCAGAAGCACCTGTGTCCTAAGAGACTCCCCAAAGGCTGCTTGACTGCTCCTCATAGCACACTCTGTCCTTGGAAGGCATCACCTCCCCATAGCCTCCACCTGGACAGCAGAAACTGTACTTAACACAATGTGGTGGGTTGACCCTGGCTGCATGCCAGGTGCCCCCCAAAGTCGCTCCCCTCCTCTGCTGGACAGGGTAGAGAAAATATAATGAAAGGTTTGTGGATTGAGATACGGACAGGGAGATCACTCAGCCGTTACCATCATGGGCAAAACAGACTCAACTTTGGGAAATTAATTTAATTTATTGCCAGTCAAAAGCAAGAGTAGAGTAATGAGAAATAAAACCAAATCCTAAAACAGCTTTCCCACACACCTCCCTTCTTCCCTGATTCAACTTCATTCTTGGTTTCTCTTCCTCCTCCCTGATGAGCAGCAAAAGGGGATGAGGAATGGAAGTTGCAACCAGTTCATCACACGGTGTCTCTGTTGTTCCATGCTCCTCACACTCTTCCTCTGCTCCATTGTGGGGTCCCAGCCATGGGAGACAGTCCTCCATGAACTTCTCCAGTGTGGGTCTTACCCACATTGGGAACTTATCCTGGGTAAGCAGTTCTTCACAAACGCCTCCAGTGTGTGGCCCTTACACATGTCTTTTCCATGGAGTGTAGTCCTTCAGACTCCTTCAGCATGGGTTTTCCATGGGTTCACAGCCTCCTTCAGTCACATCCAGGTGCTCCAGCATGGAGTTCTCCTTGGGTTGCAGGTGGATATTTGCTTCACCATTAACCTCCACAAGCTGCAAGGGACATCGTATCTCACCATGGTCTTCACAGGGGCTGCTCAGGTGCCTGGAGCATCTCCTCTCCCTCCTTCTCCACTGATGTTGGTGTCTGCAGAGTTGTTTCTCCCACATATTCTCAGTCCTTTCTCTGGTTGCAGGTGGTTGCACAGAGTTTTTTCCCCTTTTTAAATATCTGACTACAGAAGCACTACCACTGTCATTGATGGGCTCAGCCTTGGCCAGTCTTGGCATAGGTCTCTCTTGGATCTGGCTGGCACTGGCCCTCTTGAACATGGGTGAACCTTCTAGCAGCTTCTCACAGAACCTATAACCTCCCACTACAAAACCTTGCCATGCAAACCCAATACACAGAAAGAGTGATAATTTCTCAAACATGCATCCAGAGGCATCATGCTGGTGGCTGAAATGCTCTGTAGAATATCACTGCAGCAGGACTGTGCTATGGTTTCTATTTCTTTCTGCAATTGGGTCTATTAAAGTTTTATTCAAGAAACAAAAAGGGGTGGTATTTGAAAGTTCAACATGTAATTTTCTGCAAACATGAGCTGAAAGGGATAAGCAAAAGGCAACTGTCTGAATTTGTGAAGCAGACAAAGCAAAACCAACTGAGCAAGGAAGAATTGCAGGCAGGGTTTAAAATAGGGCAGAAGTCTTAGCATCTGACAGCATTTAGTGTCCAATAATGACCAGGCTACTAATACAAGTTACAGTATCTTGGGAATAAAATGTCAAAGAAAACAGTAAGCTCTTGCTGAACAGAGATTTTGTAATAAATATGGTCACTCATCTTTAAGTTGTACTTCTGCAGTTCTCATAGTGCTATAGGGAGGTAGTCACCCCATCAGCTTTGAAATTTCAGGTCTTTGACAACATCTGGTTACATCCAATCCCACACACTTCCTCAGTTGCCAAGAGCTTAAAAGAGTACTTCAAGATCACCCTGAAGACAGCAGTTGGCAACTGCAAATAATGAAGAAGTATTTCAAAATACAGAGATTTTGTTAGCAATAGCAGTTATTTTAATGAGAAAAATGCTACAAGGTATAGTCAAATGGTCATTTAGTATACAGTAACTCATCAATATAGTGTTATCAAATTGTCAAAGTAAAGAATTATCAAAGTACTGTTTACCCTGTGCTTATGTGTGAGTATAAAAATATCTGTGTTACAAGTGCAGACAATGTTTCTGGGCAAACTAAGTAGGTAGCAGAATAAAATGAATTTTTAAGTCTCATGGGGGCAGGCATAGGTATCAATTTGCAGAATAGAAGACTGAAATAGATTACTAAAATGCTAGGTTTTGTTATTTGATGCTTGTGATTCAAAATAACATATTTAACAAAATCTGGCACCACCATTATTTGATTTATTATGGATGTAATCCAGGGAATGAATAGAAGAGCATGCCATGGATCCAGGCTTGGGCTCTCTCATGACATCCCCCCTCAGAAGGTAGCTAAAGGAAAATAATGAATTTGCATGCATAGAATGGCACTTTGAATGTGTTGTAGTAAATGCATGTTTTGGGAACTTTAGATGATCACTTTGAATGCTTATGTAAACATTCTTCTGTCTGCCACTGCTCGAAAAATTGAGCTTTCTTTTAACAAATACCTCATTTTCTTCATTTCTGGCAAATAGACAGAAATACTGGCACTTTATTTCCTTGGTACATTCTAGCATCTTTACATTCTGATGTGATGAGAACAAATTCTTGGAGAAAGCCTTTGTAAATAAAAACAACAATCCTGTTTCAAACTTTCATATGTAGTTCAAATAGTGTAAACAAAGAAGTATTTTTGAACAATTCATATCCCCCAATGAAAATACTTTTTTAATGAGAAAAATTGCTAGGTCACAGTTTTAGATTTATGGCTTCGGTTCAATACCTTGGCACAAGACTAACTTTAAATATGTGAGTAGTCCTCTAAACTGAATTATTCACATTTTTAAATTAGTTATGCATATAAATAGTGAGTCCATATTAAGATTAACAAAGAAATGAAATCAATCACTGGCAATCAATCCAGTGCCTCATACAAGTTAGGCACAGCGTGTGCATCTTTTTTCTACATTTCTTGTAATTCTAAAACTTATTATTAATTTAGGAATAAAATCTAATACCAATATATTTAACAGAGGCAAAAATGTTAAAGAAAGACAGATTTTCAAGTGCTGTCCATTTTCATTTTGGTTTATTGTCTTAAAATAATATCTTTCCTTAAAAAAAACATTCAAAACAGAAACATTTTGCCACAGCTCTATTAAGCAGAAATTAAAATCCTAGGGTGAAAATTTCTAACTATTCCTGGTCATTCTTTGCCATGATAAATGATCTGTACTCAATGTAGGGTGTTCATCTTGAACATGAGCTTCCTGTTAGGTTTTCATAAACCTGGGTATCACAGTCTTTCCAAACTCCTCTGTTTCTGAAAGGAGATTAGTTATACAAGGAGCTGCACTAGAAATCTCACACTACAGACCTTTTATTCTATGCATTTCAAAAAGACTTCAGGCAGAGAGATATATTTTTTTCATACTTGTTCCATGTTTTGTTCTATGCATAAGCAACACAGCCACATGTGAAAACTGACTGTGACCTTGAAATTCTGCATTTATCTGAAAGAACAAGTATTCAAAGGTCATCCAGCTACAATCCCTCTACTGAAATGGATTCAAAACAGTGACACTGGATGGGAAAAGTAATGGAAGACTGATGTCCCTAGTATTAGCATATCAAGGAGGTAAAGCAAGGGATGAATGATCATCATCTGTCAAATGCTTACATTTGAAGGATATTTGGGTCCCAGTAAGCAAATGCAGAGTCTTCCTTCTAGACTTTTTCTGTTGCTTAATATTGATAAAACATTAGCTCTTGGATTAAGCCCCAGAATTGGAGGCATTACATCAATAAACAAAAAACAGCCAAAGAATTTTCAGTCATAAGGCTAATTTTAGAATGCCTCTGATCAAAGATTTTTGATTTCTCTGCATTTGCTTGTGGATTTTCTGTCCCATGTCTTGCTATAAAATGCGAGGGGGGAAGCTAAGACCCTTCCCTGAGTTCTGTTTACAACCATTTTCATCATCAGGTCTGTCCGGTTTTTAAACTGATTGTAGGTGAGTGTTTATCTGTTCGGCTGCTAAACTGGCTCTCTGGTTTTATGGAGCCTGTAACACTCCACCTCACTATCAACACTCTTTGCAGCACAGCTCCCTGCCAGGCCAATTCCCGTGGCATGATGCTGTGCCCTAGTGAACGGAGGCAGATCCTGACCCTAGCCCATGCTGCTGGTGGTCAGTGTTGGCCACAACTATGCCCTATTCTGCTCAATAACCCATAACTTGCTTTCTCCATCAGGTTGCAGGGCAGATGGCCACCAGTTTATGAAAGGGAGAGAGCAACACTAGTGGGAAGTCAGGCAAAAGCCTGTGAAAAGATGGGAGAAAAAAATTAGCTTGAAGGTCAATGTTTCCTGTTGTCATTGTTCTTGCCAATGAACATAGTGCACAGGATTAGGTTAGAATAAATTAACAGAATACAAACCGAAAAAATGAAACAATCACAGAAATCCACAGACAGGAATACACACTCTGAGAGCACCGATCATTCTCATTTATTTATGAAAATGTACACCCTCCAGAAGACACACACCTATGCATCACACTATGACATCGGTTAATGCACTCCAGGACTCTACTCCTTCAGATAATCTTGCAGTCTTTTAAAGGAATAACTAAGCGTCCCACAGCATACTCCAACTGTAATATGGTGCAGGCTGTGCACAAGTAGGAAGAGGTGATAAAACAAGACAGCATGGCCCCCAGCAGAACCACAGCAAGCTTTTGCAAGAGATATATCAGATGAAAGCAAATATGCCAAGCTGCACCTGAACAGCAAAGGCAGGGTGATTAGGGTAAAAATAAGATAGTGCTGCCTAACGGCAGGGAGAAAAACCCAGTTTGGGTGGGTGGGAAAGTGAAGGGTCAGGAAAGCATGAAAGTGAAGGAGAGCAAAGTAGGAGAGCAAAGCAGCACTGTACTCTCATGCTACACTCCCAGCTGCACGGTAAAAATGTCCCTCCTTTGTCTGTTTTCAGGCTTTTGAGGCAAGTGGGAATCTTAAAAGCTCAGGCTTTTGTAAAGAGTAAGTTGCTAAGTGGCCAGTGCTAAGCCCACTCATATGGTGGTAGGATGGTCTCCAGGGCCTTTTCTCTACCTACCCAAGGGTGAGTTGGTGTACGGCTCTGAGGTGTACACCAGTGCTTTTTGGTGCCAGCCTGTTCATTACTGCGGTCACTGCAATGCACCTTTCCTCTAGTCCACAACCAATGTTTATTAGCAAATACTCATGTTAAAAACATGGAAAAGGGTAGGTTATGTGCAATGGATTGAATATTGGTGCCACCATGCCTAGAGTCTGCAGATCACTTGCTAGTTTATGACAAGACTAAGAGGTAGAGCCTGAGGAAAGAGCAAACCAGAGCAAACAGTTTTAGAAGTAAATGTAAAATCACAAGATCTGTTTGGCGTCCCAAACTGCAAAAAATCAGAACATGATCTAAATGCTGCTTTGCTCTAACACATCTTTGCAAATGTAAGATTCTTATGTTGCTAATGCAAGAAAATAGCAATGTGTAAAATTCAGGAATTTGAGCAAATTGTCTGATTCATTTCTGAAACACTGGGGAAACCTTCCCCAGTGTGAGTCCATTAAACATATTGTCTTATACTAATTACTTGTTCTGTTAAACCAAACAGCCAAAAATAATATCATTCCTTATTTTCAATTTTAAACATAAAGAGCCAAATTTTCAAGTGAAATCAGAATGTCATTTGCAAAAATATACGGAACAATTACGTGCCTAATTTTTGTTCAGCTACCTTGACAGTGCCTACATAGCAGGTAATTTCTCTTCCAGATGAGCAATTATGTATCACACGGATACAGAAATGCAACTGATTTCACACAGATTGTCTTAGGGATGCAGTGCCTTTCTGATAACTAGAAACAAAAGACACAGCAAAATCCTGTCTACCTACTCCTTTTCTATTAAACCCATACATGACTTTACCGTTTTGAATTTCTTCTGAAATCATCTTTGGCTCTGGCAGTTCCTACCAGATGTTTAATTGGAATAAGAATTTAATCCAGTAGCATTTTGTTTCTCAGAAATTCTACTGAAATTACCACACACCCATCATTCTCACTTACATGCTTCTATGCAGATCCCTCTAGGGCATTTTCCCTGAAGGAGTTTCTGCAATTTTGCTTAACACCCATTGATCAGAGTGGTATGGAGCCTCACAAAAAAACCTGTAAATAATGCTGCATATTGTTGAGCAACATCTTCTGGTACGATAACCCCATTAGCCCTGCAGCTACTGCTGCAGATGCAGCACAGGCACTCTCACACCAGGCACGGCTTTCTTAAAAAGCTGTGAGTGCACGTGGGGACGGCATGGCTCCCGCTGCCTGGCTGGGGCAGGCAGCAATGCTCCAAGCCCTAGGTACCCCCTTTGGCTTCTTGTCTTCTCCTGAGGCTGCTGGTGCTGCCACTTCACCCTCTCTCAGCACAAGAGTGTTACATGTCTTGCAGGCAGTATTGGGAATCACCTCCTTCTGAGAAATAGCACCTTTCAAGTCACATTAGCAGCCATCAGAAGAGTTCTTTTTCTGCCTCAGTTGCTCTCTGTTCACCCCAGGTCCCTGGGCAAGGCTGCAGAACCAGCCCCCTGCATTGTGGGTCCTTCCTGCACCATGTCCAGCCTGCCAGAATGTGGGAAACACAGCCTCTCCAGGCTGCTACAGCTTCCTGAGTGCCAACAGCACAGCTTAGAAAAGAGGATCCTCTCTTCAAACATATGTTCTATTTTTTTGGACAAGCAGAATCAGCTCATTTTCTCAGGACAAAGCATCACTCCATGCATTGTCCGTACGGCAAGTGCTTGCTAACATTGTATGAGTGGGTCACTATGTCAGTTGTCCTCTTTCCTCCCAAGCAGCTCTTTTAGAATTCATCATTTACAATGCAAGGGCCAAGACAGAGCAAAGGCACTCACAGCTTCTCTACCTGGCCATGGAGCCCCCACATGCCTGTCCTTCAAGGAGAGGAAGGTCATGGCAGTGTCCCCCTTTCTGGGTGAAGGCAGACACTGGAGGACCAGGGGCAAACACTGTGTAGCCTTGGGCTGGTCTCATGGCAGCTGGCATGGAACATGCTGCAGATGCAGAGACAGAACTTGGCCCAGGAACAGTTTCAAGTGTTGCCCTTCTGGGCAATAAGCACTCAACTCTGGTTATAGGAAAGCCTTTTGAAGAATTTCCAGAAATTTAATGCATAAATAATGTACAGTAGTAAATTATCAGAGCAGGTGGCAGACACACAATAAATATCTCACAAAACCCACTTCTACATTGGGATCACTAGGGCTTCGCTGAAAGTATTGCTTCTTCTTCCAGCATTTCAAAATTGCCTTACATTATGGTCCTTGCTTCACAGAGTTGCCACTGTCCCCTGGTATTGAGAGAGAGAACATAATATATATTTTTAGAATGTATTACTAATTTGGCATCTAAGGACTATCAATTAGCAGAATGAAATCTGCCATCCAGCCCCTACAGTACCAGCCATTTGGAGGTTTGACCGTTTTCAGGGCCAGGAAAGTCCAGGAAAGATGAAGCTGAAGAATTAGAAAATGGTGTGTATACGGTTGCTAAAATGTGCTAGAAGTCTAATTGGCTGTATTAAAGAACAGACAAATTCTGCGTTTATGCTGATTGCAGAATCATCCCCCAAGGTTTTTGGCCGCTGAGCCCTGGCTGTGGGAAAATGCACTGCCCTGCCCCTTGCTGCTGCAGCATCAAGTCGCCTGGAATATCCAGCTACATGGCACCCAAGAGAGAAAGCAGAGGCCTGAGAGCATGGAGCTGAATTCTTCTGCCAGGTAAAAAAAAATTATAAGGAAGTCTTCACTTGGGTAAAAGGCAGAGGTGGGAGCTGATGCCTGGCAGCATCGCTCTGAAAACCAGGCGGAAGGATTAAACAGTCACTTTACGTGGTTTTATGCCCTTTGATTATTTTTTTCTGCACTATCAGATTTTTACAGCAGCAGGAATTTGCCAGTAGTGTATGATACCAAAGCAGAAAGTTCTGCTAGAGGATTTGCTTGAACATAAAGGGAAGAAGGAGGGCAGTATTCTTTAATTTTATGTCTGAGAACAAGCAGTTTATAAGGTCTGCATATTTAATGTACCTTGCATTGTTCCTGCATAATTCCAGCCTTGCTTTGGAAGCAAATACATGACTGATCATCTCAGTTGTGTTCAAAAGGTTTCCATTTCTTGACACCAGCTGACATTTTGTGAATTATTTACAGTGAGACACTGCTGCATGCATTACATTTCTCCTAAAAACTCTTCAATGCGACTGTCTGGCTTTCCTGACATGGGAACAACTCCTCCAAAGACAGGATATGAAAGCCTTATTCGCCCTATGGCCCCCAAAACCAGTTGCTGCCATTTTATCAATCTGCAGAGAATCAGGCAAGTAATAATGCACATTGTGCCTTTGAAAATGAGTGAAATCCAAAGAATATATTTTTTTCTGAAATATCTGATCAGGGAATGGCCAAACTCAACTGAAAGACAAAGAGGCACAAGCTCTGCTGTGAACAACTTCCTCAAAGCTGTAAAGCTTCAAAACTGCCATCCCAGAGAAGACACGGCCCAGTTCAGCAGATCCCCACAGTCACACTGCTAAATGACTTGAAGGAAAAGATGGTGAACTCCTCTGGGAGACGTGGACTCCACTACCATGTGAGGCACCAAGACACATGTAAAATAGCAACAGAATCCCAAAGGTTGTGTGCTGCGACACAGCACAGTATAGGGACATCCCTCCAATGGGGTAGATAGGGGTTGTGGGCTAGGACCCCCATTCCTTGCAGCTCTGTCTAGCAGGCTCTGGGCCAAGCCTGGGGGCAGTTGAGCTCTCCATTCCTATTCACGACAACTCCCCTATAGCTCAGGTGAATATTACTATGGTAAAAGTGGCTGCACAGCTCCTTGTGTACCTCACCACTATGGATCATAAACATAGACCTGATTATCTTTGCCCTGCTTTTCTTTAAGAGTAAGGAAGTTTTGCATAGGAGTGGATTTGCTGGTAACATTTTCTCTTTGAAGAGAGAAAATGCATGAGGTTAATGTCTAAGCATGCCTGACTTCAAGCACACACCAATGCACTAATGTACAGAATTCACTGTGACTCAAGCTCACAGAAGATTGCTGAGCATATGTTCCCTAGGTCACCTGGAAAATCCATAGGACAACTGGGAGTTGGACAGGGAGTTCTTGGTTCTTTATGGACATGCAGGACTCTCCCATTCTACATACATGTGGAATCCTAGACTGGAAGTCCATTTCATGCACATGCGCTAGAAACACAGTATTCTATGAATCCCTTTGCATTACATGTTGATTATTCAGAAATTTCTATGCCCTGAAAGAAGACGTGTCGTGCAATGCAACAGTAGAAAATAAAAGTAAAGTCACATTGATTTTTTGAGTTGCTCAAGAAGAGCTGAGGTGCAACATAGAAAACAGTCACTTCCTTTCCTTGGTCTTGCTGTGCTACTAGACCAGTAGAGCAGACCAAAGTATAGGCATATTGCAAGCCTCATCCCTTTGAGGTGAGGAGGAAGGCCAAAGCAAGGGCTTCTTCAGTAGCTATTGCCTGCCATGTATGGGCATGCATTTGCCATAGCAAGCACATTTGAGAGCATTGTATCTTTGAGTAAGACAGGTGCTTTGATGAATCCTTAGCTCGTTAGGCTAGAATATGGGAAACTACTGTGCTCAAACTGTACCTACTCACCTTGTAAGTCAACAGCATAGAAATTTTCATAAAGTTTCACCACAGCCAATATGATATAAAGAACAGCATCAGCTACCTGTCTCTTAAAGACCCCACAATGTTCTCTCCCCTGCCTAAGATGCGTGCATGGTCACCACAGTATCTGATGACACTTGCAATACTGTGTCATTGCTTAATTCTCTTCTACAACCAGAGGAGCTGAGGCATAAAAACTCCCCAGTTACAAGGGAATATATTGCACCAAGCTTCAACTTTAGAGAGCAAATTTAAATCCAAAGAGTCACAAACAGGCCTTTTTCTCATCGGAAGCCAGTTCTTTGGAAAATGGAAAAGCATGTGCTTTTTAAAAATGTTGTCTTGTTCACAGTGTTGTAGAAAATCAGCCAAGAAACAGCAGTTTGAACATGCAGGTGTCCAAAGGTGCAGGATAGCACTTTATTCCAGGCCCCTCATTCCTCTCTTTTCAAAATGACTCTGTTTTCCAGCTGATAGCATTTGCTTAAGTCCCAGTTTATGGTGACTAAGAGGTTTAATGGCTGAAAGAATGGCCTAAGGGTCAGAAATCTCCAGCTTGGTTCAGCCCTGGGTCACTGCATTGATCCAAGACTGCGGACAAGAGCCTGACCTCTCCGAGCTGTTTTATGCCCTGTAGTGAAACAATTGATGCATTGTTTATAAATGTAATTGATTTTAAAGAGCCCAGTGCCTCTTGGATGAAGCCACTAATAGCAAACAAAGGTATTATTATCGTTCTAAAAATTGCTGAAACAAAAGTAATGCTATAAAGAGCAAAGCCCTACCTAGCAGTCTAACTAGGGTTTCTTTTTGTACACTCCTGTTCAGAAAACACAGGAAAAATGATGAAATTTATACCCTGCTCTGATGAATCAGGCAGTATGTCGAGGTTACACTGACAGCGTAAAGCGAACATTGCCCTGTATCCACACAGAAGTGTACGTGTGTGTTATCTTTGCAGCTGAACACACATGAAAGCACATGGACGAAACAAGGTAAATGCATATACAGCATTCAGCACAGGTCAGATATCAAGCTTTACAGGCCTATGTACACAAAAAAATAAATATATTTGTCTTCATCAGTTTCACATGCTTTGCTGCATACATGCTTCTGGAGGAGCAGCCAAAAAATGTCTTATGTATAACTCTGCCACAATATGCAGGCATATAATGGAAAAGGGAAGTAGCATTAAAGAACCCCAAACAATTTGTCTGGTAAAACATGCTGTGGTCTCCCTGGCAGACCTTCAGAGAGCAGCAGAACTGGTTTAATTGATCAGCCATCCGCACAAAACTTAAAAACATTTTCTGTTATTTAACTACAGTATCTATCATGTCATCTGTAGACCAGTTCCTTTCTGACAGAGCACAAGCTGTGACAGTCCCATATTTTATGCATAGTAAACCTCCTGTCTTCCTGTAAATCTATCCATCTGGTATAAATTAGTGTCTCTGTGAAGGGAAGTTTTGGCTCTTGTTTCTTTATTCATTACAGAAGAAAATATAAATATACTCTTTCTCTTTGGAAACTGGTCGTGGACAAAATATGTCAATGCAGAGAAGAGAAAAGTACAACATTAAAACCAAGTATGAGTGAGGGACAAATTTATTTTTTTTTCCTACCATCTCACACAGCATACAACCAAAGGCCATTTCTCTCAAGAGCACAAATACATTTTGCATACAAAACCCTGGGGAGAAATTACTAGAGAGAAACTCCACAGAGTTGTATGCCAGCTTACCACGTGGCTCTTTGAGCTGCAAAAGTGACTTTTCCCAACATCACCCATCACGAGCTGTCTGATGCAGGTTGAATGGCCCGGACCCCTGCTGTTGCCATTCCTGACAACAGGATTGGGGCTCTGCACATGTTATAGCACAGGCTGCAGGGCCCTGGCTGTTTACTCCCATACATCCGAAATGTATAAGGGAGCCCTATATATTGAACAACTCAGTAGAAAAATAAACTTTTGCTGACAAATGCGGTCATGCTTTTTTTTTCCCCTGCAGAATAGATATTGGTAAAGTGCTAAATGATATTTTGACAACACCGTTAAAAGACTGCTTTAAACTGTTTATTCCATAGGCTTACTAGGCTCAGAAATATGAAAACATGCCTGCAGTTTTATTGTGCTGGTAGTTTATGGCCTCAATCCAGCAGTCCATGTTGAAGAGCACCATGTTGATGCTGCTGGGCTAAGCCTTAGCACTCGAGACATACCCAGACACTGATAAACGCAAACAAGCAGCCCACAATAATATTGGTTTCTAATGCCAGTGACAATATTACTAATACAAGTGCCGGCATCAGAAAGGTGCCGAGTGTCTCAGAAATAGGTCATGATGATGACAATTTGCTAGCATTGCCACAGTCTGCCAAAGGAAATATTTCAGGAGCCTGGAGCTGGCATAGAGGATGGGGACATCGTTGCCCCACAGTGAGTGCACCAAGAGCTGCCAAAACTGATGCAGCATTTCACTGAGGAATTAACAACTTTTTCCCTTTCAGTTCTCAGGGTCTGCCACCCAGACAGCAAGAATTAACACCAGGCCATGCAGAAGAGCCCTGGGAAATGCTGGCTTTGGAGCCTTGTGTTCTGCGAGGGATCAGGGCTTGCTGAGCACCCAGTGAAACTGCAGTAAAACAAGGGGTTGGGCTTAAGTATCTCACATGCAGCCCTTCATGAAACACATCTTGGGGGAAAAAACCATCTCACGAACACAGAGGCTTCTCCAAATTGTAAAAGGCCACCTATGCAATTCTTTTTCTACAGGTTATAAAATCAGACAGGGTCACAACGAAGTACGACAAAAGTTAAAAGGTACATTAAATGTATGAAAACATCTGTCTATATGTGTCTCATGACTTTGATTTCCTCCCCAATTGCTGTTGGTAATTATACACATATAACAAGTGCCAGAACATGAGGAAAGCTGCATTTATTCACACTGCTGTTTGCTGAGTTTGGTTTGTTTGTTTTGCAGTTTTTTTCTCCCAGTGTCTGACAAACAGCATCACAATTGGCAAGGATTCTGGTGAAAGCAGCAGCAATGCTTTTGCAACATCACCCACCACGGCCAATAATGGTCTTAATCTCATAGAAGAGCATTTAGCTGCTGCACTGCCCTTTAAATCAATGTGCTAGGTACATGCATTAATATTTAATATTGGAAAGCAATATAAAAATGTGGCAATGCTGCACATAAATAAACGCATTTAATTCAATACAGTTACACTAAAGCTGAATTTGGCTTTGTTGACTTTTGCAATTAAAAACAGAAGTACAAATAACCCAGCTGCTGAAAGAAAGAAATGAAACAAACATGTTTCCCAGGGGAAAATATACCCAAATACTGAAAGAATAACTGGATGAAAGGATAGGTTAAAACCTGAGACACAAGCCACATATTTTTGTGCAGGCTAAGCATTTGGAATGTGTTCGTGCAATGCTATGGCAGTATCATCTCCCTTACAGAAAGACATATGTTGAAGAAGGAAGCACAAGCCAGTTTGTGGTGCAGTGGGTGAATCTCAGCAATGACCCGGTTCACTGCAGCGAGGTGTACCCAGAAGTTCTGGTGCTTTTGTTTTAAAAAGTCCACTGACCTTGGAGTTTTCACAAGTGGCTGTAAATTAGCTCCACACTATCTTTGTCGTATGAGGACAGACTGTGTCTGCATCTATTAACCGCATAATGAATGTCAGAACAGCAGAATTGAAATTCATGCTGCAGCCAATTAAAACCGGACTGGAAGACATGCCAGAGGACTGGAGCAAGCCACAGCTCCCTGCCAGTTACTGGGGAAACCTTTCACCTGTGGCCTGCGCTTTCAACTGTGGACTCGTGCACAATGCTCCCCCAAGTTTCCAAAGCAAACTCACACTGTACGCTGAACATTTTCCTTGCCAGGCTTCACTGGGGGCTTGGTTTGCCAAGTGCTGTGCTCGGAGGGAGTGCAGACCACAGCGTAGCTGAAGCACAAGCTCATTTCTGGGCAAGGTAGTCCCAGTGCACGAGCACTTCCCAGTTGATTGGATGCTCAGCCCCAGGAGAGAAAACCTGTAAAAATCCGTTTGCACTGAGACAAAAACAACTCAAACCTTCTAAAACATCTTTCAGTCTACATGTTCAGAAAGAAACCCAAGGGCGTCTCTAGCTTCTCGTACCTGTTGTAACCCCTTCCCCCCCTCCTGAACACCTTCATTTTCATGCTTAATATTTGTGAGCATGTTCCAGTTTTGAACCAGTGAATTACTGGGAGACAGAAATCCTTTTCTAAGTCAAGCAATCAAATATACATATCCCACAGCTATATTTCAATTTGCTTCCCATAAAGCAAATAACCCCTCAACATAAATCACACGTGGAAGCTTCCAGTATCCCCTTTCCTTGCTCCATCCCCAGGTACCATGCAATATCTGCAACCCCAAACAGGTCAAATATTCCAGCTGCTCCAAAACATTTGGAAGTTAACTCACAAGAGGCACTAGGTCTTTGCACTTCACGCTGAATATTTTCCCTGAGAGATGCTGAAAGGTTCAGGGATTGACAAGAGCCAAGATTGCAGAACTGAGCAACAGCACACATAAACTAATCAATGAAGACAACACAGTAAGCAGCAATCTCTTTTAAGACTGGTTTAATCAAAATGAAAGATCTTCCCTGCTTCAGATGTAACACTTGATCAAGATGGCATTGTGCATTTCGATCACATTAGGGTAAAGGAGTGAACCACCAGGGAATAAACATCCTTTTCCCTATAGACATTTTGTATCAGCCTGTCTTTTTTCCCAGCTATATTTTGCAATTGTCCAACCTATGTTGTACAAGTTGCTTTTCTGAGGAAGGACAAAAACAATACAGAAACATACAGAGAAACCAAGTTACTTATAATTTCAGATTTTGTACTCTGCATTGTGATTCAATAATTCCCGGGAGACAGGCTAGTGGTGCCTTACCCTGTGGCATAGGAGCAGTAATGTCTCATGATCAGTGACAGCTGCGAAAGTAAAATTTGCATCTCTTTCATTAACCACAGCCAAGAGGAATTATGTACAAATGGATAAGGGTACCCTCAGCCCAGTGTTGGAGGCTAATATATCATATCATTGCTCTTTGCCTGTGTAATCCCCTGCCTCCATACAAGACCATCATACTCTCAGACCTGCACCCAGCTCCAGCAAAAGTTTGTCCACGTTTGTAATGCTGGACATTGCTCCTCAGCAGGTGGTAATTGGAAGTGAAATAAAGAAGCATTGACACCTGGGCAAAGTAAGGAGGGTGGCCAGAAAGCACTTGGAGGCCACTGAGAAAGGATAGCTAGCAGAGGAGGAAAGCTGCCTGTCTGCAGGCTACTGCTGGGTGGAAGAGGGCATTACTCCTTGCCTCAGAGACAACTCAATGCAAGTGGTGTTTTCTCTGTCCCCCACAAAATTTTAAGTTCTCCTTTGCTCAGGGATGAGCACTGGCGTTTGGGTGGACCATGGCAGTGCCAAGGGTGGTGCCCTAGTGGAGCGCTTGCTATTTTTGGCCCATCCTAACTGAAGTGGAGGACCAGAAGAATCACCGTGACACAAGAAAAACCAGAAGAGATCTAGTGTCCATCCGTGCACATCTGTGAGGCCAAGGATTCAGTTTATTCAGGACTCTGGACAGACAGACACTCCAGGAATGCTCTTCATTTATCATCTGCAAAAATTATGTTTTCACCCTAATTCCCACACCTTTTAGCAGCAGTGTTGCTGTAAAAGCAAAGGCTCTCTCTGGTCCTACTCTATTCCCACAACTTCTCTGCCGGTTTAAGGACCCTGATGTGTGGTCTCTGACACAGTCCCTTAGCGGAGCCACCAGCAGCGGCAGCAGGCCTGAAATGGGGATGGTCCACTTGATTTCACCACGTCTGCCACGGCATAATCCTGAGGCTGGCAGAGAAAAGAGGGGGTGAATGACACAAGAGGCTCTTGTCTCGAGGATGTTCAAACAGCTGTTTTCCAAAACCAAAGCTTGCTGTCATAATTTTTGCAGCTCCACATTACCACAAAAATAACGTCTTCATCCTGGGCCAAAAAGGAGGCCAGATACTTAGTCTTTTCTGTTGGCCTCTTGTCCAGGAGGAGCCATGGTGCCATACCAAGGACCGTCAGCAGTCCACTGCCTTTTGGACAAACTTCCCAGAGTGGCACCACATAGGCTTCCCACAACAAGCAGAGATGAAAGTTTTCACTGACAAACTTGCTGTGTTTGATTATTGTTTCCATCAATACTTCTAGGGATTCAAAGTTACTGTATTTTTGTCCTGTCAAGTGCAGTGACCCATATTAACCTTCTTCATGCAAATCAATCATCTACTTATTTCCCTCCTCATGTGCTGCCTTCAACAACAGATTGATAATGAGGACAGTTAGACAGACAGATACCATATGATTAGGCCTTAACCTCAAAGGGCACTGTAGTATATGGCCCACTTTTCTTCCCTTTAATCTCTGTTCTTAGGCATTGCACTTCTCAAGGATTAAAAAAAAAGAAATGAGAGGCAGGGGAAAAGACTGTCTTCCTGAAATCTGGCCCGTTGCAGAGATTTTACGCCTAGGCTCAGCTATACAAGTAATTTCTTGTACTCACACACAAGGCTACAGTCACTGATAATTGGTTGATTTAAGGTTGGCTACTTAATGATCTACCAAACTGTGTTGTGCTGTGGGGCTGCAGTGCCTGGCATCTGTTCGCTGGACATGCTTGATCAAACACACTTTGGGAGTGTCATATTTTAAATACGCCTTTGTATCCAGAATAGGAAAAAAAATAAATTGCCTGACATGGCAATGAAGCCACAGAAAGAATTTTTTTGGAGGCAGAAGTCAGAGGGCAGAGGGAAGGTTAATGAAATGTGTGAGGCAACAGAAAAAATTTTCTATTCTTCCCCAGTGATAGCTGGTCATTTGCAATGAAGCAAGTGAAAAAACTCAAAATGAATAAAGCATTAAATACCAGACATTAAGTCAGAATTACAGTGCTGGAGCAGAGTTGTCTGGAGAAATATAATCCAAGTCAACTGATTGATATCAGGGCAGAGCACTGATTCCTCACAAGATTTCTCTGTTCAGCACTGCCCCTTTCATTCATATGTTGCATAATTTGGCACTTTTATCAATGGGAAAACAGTCTCATACTCTCATTATTACTATTTTAATGCACAGACTTGCACTTCTCCAGCAACAGTGTGGGGGGTAAAGAAAGCACACCAGCATAATCAGGTATGCTGTCTGATGCAGGCAGGACGCAGGAACAACCACAAAACCATGGATTAAGGGCAAAGAACAAATTTAATCTCAATGCCTCACGGATCGGGGAACTTCTGAAGCAGCCCCCAAGCAGAGCCAGGCAAGCAAGGGGACACAGGCCCCGTGGAGCAAGAGTCCTTATTAGCATGAGAGTCATTGTTAGCGAGGGAGTGAGGGAGCGAGAGAGCTCCCACTTGCTGTTTGGGCCTGTATTTCAAGGATTCTGGCAGGCAGAGTTAGAAAACTGCTGTGCTTTGATCTCTTCAACAGCAGGGCAAGAATCTCAGGCATGTTTGATAAGGTGCCCCTGAGTCCATCCCAGGACTATGTTATCTAAGTGCAGATGTTCTACTTGTTGAGCACACAAAACTAAGCAACAATTAGTGTGATAGATGTGTTTTCCAGCACTCCACATGCAAGCCACTTGAGCGTATTTACAGTCCTCCTCGCCAATCTTCCGATACATTCCCACACACTGCTTGGATCTACCTGGCCTCAGATTAGAAGAGGGCCAAATGCAAAGCAGGATCATCAACAAGAGAGACCCCAAAATGCCGATTACACATGGACTCTAATACTTCTTTGAGTGCCTTTGGCATTAATTTCATTTTTTGTGTTTTGTATAAGATAATCATGAAAAGCTTAGGAATAATAACAGAAAACAAAAAAGTGACAGGTCATAAGAAAGAACCAAAGGAAGGCTAAAAAGAAAGCAGAGTAATATTTTCTGCTTATTCCCCCAGATGCTTATATGAAGAATGGCACGCTATAAATTGTAAAACCATCTCTTAAGAACAGTTTAGCTTATGTAACCCATTAGAATAATTTTGGTCAGAAAAGACTTTAAGATCATCTAGTCCAACCATTGACAAAACACTGCCAAGCTACCACTTGTAGCCACATACCAAACCATGTCCCTGACCCAGCACCACACATCTTTTAAATACCTCCAGGATGGTGACTCAAGCACTTCCCTGGGCAGCCTCTTACAATGATTGACAACTCTTTTAGTGGAGACATTTTTCATAATGTCCAATCAAAACCTTCCATGGTGCAACTTGAGGCTCTTTCCTCTTGTCCTATCACCTGTTACTTGGGAGAAGAGACCAACTGCCTTGTCTCTACAACCTCCTTTCAGGTAGTTGCAGAGAGTGATAAGGTCTCCCTTCAGCCTCCTTTTCTCCATGTTGTCCATGTGAATGACAGGGATGTGTGATAGCATTCATTGTGCCTCAGTCTTCAGTTCTGTAGGAATTTGAAAAATATGCAACAAAAAAAAATCACACTTTCTTTAATACTTGAGAATTTAACACTAAACCCATGAAATCCTACTGGCAAAAATGGATAATGATCAGATCAGTTCACCCAGAACACAATACCTTTATGAATGTGTCCTATCATAGAGCAATGCTCTGTGTGTATAGTTCTCTGTATAAAGGCTCTGTATAAAGACTTCATGAACAAATCCCAGTGCTTCATTCAATACATCTACCATATAAAGCATTAATTGGTGTTCTTGTATACGTCAAACATTTAGAAGACCTTTTAACTTTTGCAGAATTCTATTTCTGTACAGGCATAATTATCACAGAAAAATTGCTTACTTATTTTACTACATGCTTAGCATAGCTGGTTTTAAATTTCACAAAGTAAAATACCCAAAAAGTCTATTTGAAGACATTAATGTTACATTAAAAACTTAAAACTTCTCTCGGTTCATATTCTCGGCCTGAAGCATTTACAGATAAGTTAAAAAAAATGAAGATTTATTTTCACTTTCTGTTCTTGAACTAGAAGTAAAGGGATTTTACACATTTCAAGGCATTTGCTACTCTTTATTCATGAATGCTACACCATATTTGTCATTTTTTTCCCCATTAGTGCTGTGAGGCAGAGGTTGTGCTGGTTTGGACAGCAAGCCATTTACAGTTGTGATACCAAGCACTACCCAGATGCAGTACTGGTCCTCCTGGTGCCAGGGTTCCCAAGAACTTTGTGGTTTTCTGCCTCGGAAAGGTTCCAACTTCCATCACGTTATGATAGCGGAGAAAACACAGCAACAGGGACTGTTGGGATGAGACACCCAAAACACCCTCTCCCAAAAGGGTGTTGAATGAGAGCGGAGAAAAGGCAAATTATTTGAGAAACTTAATGAAGTATCTGCACTGCATTTTATTGTTTGCCGCCTATCTGTTGTAACTGTATTTACAACTTGGTAATTGAGAGTTTAAATCTTCACTCTGCTTGCATAAGGTTGTGCATTTTGTGTGATGTTCATATAGGGGAGCCTGAAAGGCAAGCCGTTTTCTAGAGCAGCACTGATGGCAGTTAAGTTTGGAAACAGGGATTTATTTGCCATCAACTGACAAAGCGTTAGATTGAAGTACACTGGTGGCAAGTCCCAAGCTTCAATTGGCAAATGAGTTATCCCTTATCTTGAGTGATTGTCTCCTATTTCTTTCATTTATTTCTTAAGATGAAAAGCTTCACTGATAAGAAATTGATTCCCAGAGCAGAGCTAAATTGCACAGTGGGGGCACCTCTGTCCTGTTACACTGGGCTACAAAGACAAACTGGGGGCGGGTTTCACAAAAAACCCTACATCTGAAAAGTATTTTCCAAATAGTTCCTGCCTGTCTAAAATAAATCCTTGAGGACTAACCTATATAATTCCACCTTTTGGCATCTCAGGCTAGTTATACCCCATGCATTTATCTCAAACTAAATACTGCTTGCATTTAGCTAGTATTAGTCTGGTATGCTGCATGTAGAAGGCAGACAGAATGAGAATGGCCTAGGGTTAAACACAACTTCTATTTATATATTTTCAAGTGATCAAGTTAATCTTCATGTACATCTTGAGTGTGACAGTCACTAATAGGCCATAGCAGTTCAAACCAACCCCTTTAAAGGAGATAATACATTTCCTGGAAGGAGTAGAGAAGCAATTCTGCACAGATCTATGAAGATAACAATAACTGCCGTAAGGCTTTACTGTAACTTGTCAAATATAAGGCACCATGCAAATGGAGCAGATCTTAAAAGACATTCCAGCCTACCTTCTAGCAAAGCTTATGAATGGGTTCGTGAAAATGCAGAAAATGTCAAAGTGACTAAAGCAGAAAGAGTGGATTATAATGCTATTCATAGTCATTCCTTTGGTGATAAATTAAGTAATTTTTTTTCAAGATTTGCACATAGATGTATGATACTTTTTGATAACACAAAAATTTCACATATTGTCTGCAATATAGTACTTCCTCTTCCAGCCAACGATAAAACTGGAGCTTTGGCTCAGGTGCACATAATGGTCTCTCTGGGCACAGTTGTTTCAAACTCTGGAAGTAACCAATTTTTTTTGCTAGCTGTTTCTTATTACAGAATTGAAAAATAAATAATGCAAGGGGTTTGGATTTTTTTGAGCCAGGGGAGCTGCATTATGAATTTTTGTATTTGCAAAAAATGTGCTGCAGCCAGTTTGGACCCTGACAACATATGGTCTTTTGCGGATGATTTTGGAACACAACATGAAGAAATACTTTCCTTTTATAAATAGCAAAGTCGGGTGAAATTTTCTTCTAGATAATACTCAAATACTAAATTATGCAGCAAAATAGATAGTCATCATTTGATCCTAAAGACTATAACAAATTCTGAATCACTTTTCTTCATCTGCCAAAAGAGTTTCAGAATTATAAAAAATTAATTTTGTCAAATACGAACATGCACAAATACCAAAGCATCCTCTCACAAGACAGTTATGCCTACATCCTGCTGCTGATAGGCAGAACTTATCAGCTATTATAATCTACTTCTGAATATCAGGTCAATTAGAAAAATCTGATTTTACGTGCATTGACATGTACAAACAACACATTCCTTGAAGAAAAATTTGGAGTCCAGAGTTTGCTTCAGCAAGCTATATAATTTGTTCTGTAGTCAAGAAAGTATTTGTCTGGGAACACTTTATAGTTAATCAGGGAATAAGAAAGTGATTTAACTCCATCCTATATTTGATCTCAGGCCTGATTGCAGGTTACAAAACTGAATTAGCAATTGAAGCAGGCTAGTCTTGCTCTATTCTCTCCTATTTTTTATTTTGCAGAAAATGATGCTGGCAATTCAAGGTACCAAGCCTGCTGGCAGGCTAGATACCATTTGTTTATATCAATAATACTGTAGGCTGAGAAACACAGTTGTGTCCGCGTCTGTGACTTTTAAAATCTTTGTACCATTTGTAGTACATCCAAGTATCATTTTGAATAATAATTTCAAAATTACAGTGACTGAGCTTTCATTTTGGACAGCAGAAAGTATACTTTGGTAAGATGTGCTTTGGAACAGACAGCAAGAAAGAATTAAGAATTCATCTTGGAACCAATGACATACAAGATATATGCATTCATCCCACCACACTCAACATGGCTGACAGACCATCATCCTCCCTGGTTCTCAGGTATCACCTGCCCAGCACCCAGGGCAGATGTAGTCTGAATTCAATCAGTCCACAGCAGCAACATTAAATCCCCTTTCCAAAGTGAAAAGTTTATGACACAAACCCTTTCTGCCCCCTTAAAGCATCAGGTACCCTTCTTCTGTGGCTGGGGGACATGTTCTTTCCTCCCCAAGGCAGAGTGCAAACCCACAGGCTCTGCTAACAGCATGGTCTGAATGCTTCCAATTTCTCTTCTCCCTTTAAGATCCTGCTGGGAAGCCTAGGGTAGCTGGGATACCTGCAAACTGTTGCCTTGGAGCATCTCCAAGCCCATACAGACCTTTACTGCATCATTTATACTCAGGCAGCATGTTCACACTTCCCTTCTAAACCCTGTGCAATAAATACCTCACTTCGAAATGGAAGAGACTGCACTAGGTACACAGTGACAGCAGTTGAAGACACCGTACTGGGCAGTGACTGGGTCCCAAGAACTAGAGCTGAGAGAAGGTATTGACCTGAGTTTACCTCAAAGAGACCTCAACTGACTCTAAATTACAGCTGTGGCTAGTGGGCTGTGGGCTTTGGGCTTTGGGCTGGTCAGCCAGCACCTCAGTCTTTCTCCCACGTGGGAGAATCAGTAAGATTTTACCTTCTGCAAATGCTGCTTCTTGAGTGTCTCCACAAATTTTGCCTTAACTGTCATCTTTCCAAATGCAAAACAGTCACTCACGGTCAAAATCAGGCAGAAGCTTGCAACAGGAGAACATTGCACTCCGTATCTGCCGTGCAGGAATCAAAGTGCTCTGTTTTTTCTGATACAACACTGCTTGCTGCCAGTAGACATAGTGCTCGTTCATTTGTGAATTTTATAGGCACATTTTCCTATGCAAACCTTACTATGACAGATGTTTTGCCCCACCTTCCATGAGATTGCTTCCAGTGGGCCAGCAGAGATGCTCACTGCCACAGCAATCATATCCACAGTCACTCATCTTTTTCCCAGAATGAATTTTCAAAGTATATCCCTGAAGGGGATGTCTTTGAGTAGCTTAGTCAGAATTTAATTTGGCAACTCACTTTTGGACATGGAGGACTTGAGTCAGCAAGTCTGCAATGACCATGTTTCTACAGATTTCTTCATTTAAATAAAAGTCATGGACGGTATCATGTCTGAGTTACTTAGGCATGACATTAAAACATCTCCCCTTGTTTATCAGCAAAGAGCTTGGCAAAGACCACAACTGATGTTGCTGTTGTCTTATTTGCTTTCTCTGAAGTTAAAGCAGAAATTTAGGCCTTCTTTTTCTGCTTCAGTTGTAATTGTATTATAGAAAAGATGTTCCTTCCCTGGCAGAAGCACAGTACATCAATAGATCAATTTGTTTTCCTCAGAGGTTTCTGTTACATCTAACTGAAAATTGAATTTTTACAGATAAAATACCTTTCTGGAGCAAGGGGAGGAGGGCCTTTGATACTGGAGACTTTTGTCCTCTCTTGCTATTCTCTACAAACCAGTAACGTGAAGCTCACTGTAGCCAAATCCAAACACTACAGCCAAGCAAAAGCTGTTCTTTTCTTGCATCTGTGCCCCTTGGATTTTGACCTGCAGTACTGCCTGGCACTGCAGTGCATATGCCCACACAACTGCTGCCATCTCCTGAGTCACTGGGAAATTAAAAACAAAGCAGTGACTCAGCAAAATGACAATCAAACCAGAAAAGAATATAATATGCAACACAAAAAAGTAGACCTCAAGTAACTCAGAGCACAAAGGACAATAAACATCGAAGAAAACCACCACTTTGCTGTGGAAGGATATTCCTCATTAAAATATCATCATCCATCACCAGCTGTTACAGCAGTTAAAATAAAAACAGCTATGAACACATCAATATCTCAGATGCTAATGTTTCTTTCTTTCTCCCTATATGCACAACAAGCTTAAAATAGATAACTGTATTAGAGCTTGATTTTTAAAATGTATTTTTCCTGCCAGCCCAAGATTTGTCTCTCTAAAAGCTTCATAATGTGCAGGCTTCAGTTGAGCCTGGCTTTGGTCAGCCTGTCAGCTACTCTGTGAAATTCCCAACTTGAAATTCCCCTTAGGCTCCTGCCTGATTTCAGATGGCTTCCAGGTAGTGAGAGAGTTTTAACCTTCCCCTTCTGTGGCCACCGTAGCAAAGCAGGAGAGACCAAGGAGAGAGAGGATTCACACATATTGTGTGGTTTATCCCACCTCTCACAGGTTGGGTAAGAAGTCTCTAGGCCCACAGCAAGCCCTGTGGAAACATTCATGGTTGCATTACTTGGGAAGATTCATTTCTGAGGACCCTGCAGAAGCCAAAAGGGTTTTCAGGCAAGGGTGCTGGGCTAGACCAGCCTGTTGTTGCCAGCCATCAGCTTCTTCCCCAGCTTCCTCTTGCTGAAAGCAGAGCAGACCTCGCCCCACGCAGCAAAACATGCAAACTCACTCCCATGCACTCTCTAATTAGTCTCAGTAGAGAGTGAATCTCAGAATGTCAGCTCCTGCAAGCCATGCTGACCTATACCAACTGAGGATCTGCCTTTTAAATGCTCTCAAGGGCACATTAATTAGATCTGAGTATGACATTCTCCATCACAGCTGCCTGTTCAAGGAGAGCTGTAGTGTAAGGGGAGAAAGGGGAAGTTAGTGTAAGGGTGGAAAAACTAAGTGCTTCAATGTCTAAACATTATGTTTTTAGAATATTTTTATTTCAGCAATACCCAAGTCAGGAAGTGGGAGCCAACTGTGAGACATGGTTGTTTCCCACCCAGGTACAGGGTAGCTTGTAACACTGGGTACTGTTCACTGTCTTTTGAGTTACTATCTTTTGCTTAGAGTTTCAAGTAATGAACTCCGACATGAGAGATACTCTCTATCCAGAAAGTGCAAAAGAAAGCAAAAGCATGAGCATGAGAAAAGCATTTACAGGTCTGTCCCTTTATTTCCTGATGTGCATTTTCAGAATGAGACTCTCATCTCAGACCTCCTCCATGCCACATCTTGGTGACACATCGCTTCCACCGGTCTCTGTTTTGCATGTCCATTGGCCGTAGCCAGATGCCAATGCCAAAAGCAATCGCTGACTGCCGCAGCTGGGCTCCAGTTCCTAACACCCTGCTGAGTCTCTTTGGATAACAGCTCTCCAGAGTTTGCCAGTCTGTCGCACTTTTGCCACAGCCCATATGCAGAGCTACCGCGCTCTTTCAGATTGTGCTCGGAAGCGTTAAAAAAAGGGCTCTGCTGCTGTGGTCCTCTTATAAAGCATACCCCTTGCCAGGAGCTGTACAGGCAATGATACATTTACTCCAGCATCTTGCACATTTCCAGCTGCCAACCAGGAGTAAGATGTTCTCCACAGCTTCTCCAAAACATAGGCAGAAGGGCTGAGCTCTTCTGTTCTTGCACCTCTCTCTGTTCATCATCCACCTTGATGATAGGACAGGGAAAAGAGGGAAAAGAAACCTGCCCCTCTCCTCACCTCTGCATTAGGTCCCTGCCTGCCTCAATCTCTGTAACAGCCAGGTGGCACTCAGCTTCTTCTTTGTGTGTCCACAGCACAACTGTTTTACAATGGGAGAGGGACCTAAATCAAAGACACCAAACCCAGAGCTGAATGGAGCCCATGGAGCGTGCTCGTCTGAGGGCTTTCTCCCGTGACACCAGCAAGGCTGAAGGTGCTCTGCTGCAAACTGAAGCTACAAAGGTTGGCAAGAGCCATCCTGCTTCTGAAATCAGCTGGCTTCCCCTCCTTGACTGGAAAAGTGAAGGAGATGATGAAATTTTAACAAGGAGAGAGGGAGAGAGAGAGATAAGGAACTTCAGTGCACCAGGCAGCGCAGCTAAAGCAGATGGTGAGATCTGCCAGGGGGGAGGTAACCACTATAATTATAACAGCAAACCATGAGCCCTGACTACTATTAAATAACTACTGGAGCAGAAGAATCAGTCTAAAATCAAGTGACATACTGACCAAGGCTGAAGTATATAAAAGCAATGCCCAGCAGCCATCAGGAAAGAAAATAAGTGGCTGGGTAGTTTCAATTTTAAAGGAATTTTCATTTTAAATGATTTTTGGTGTCAGCTTCCAACAACCAGTTTAAAAAAACAGAGACCTATTACCTCAGCAGCTTGTGGGAAATTAGCCTGGATAATGGCCATTTACACTAAAGCATGCACAAATCCCCTTGTGAAATACAGAATGCCCACCCAAAACCACCTGGACACCCAGGTGGGGAGCAGCAGCAGATGCTTTTCTCTTTAAGACCTGAAGGCTGAGAGTACTCACAGTTAAGAGTTGCCTGGGCCCCAATTAAATAGTCGAAGTGATTTTTATGGGAACCGTGCCCTCTGTTGATGCAAGGGAAACACTGCACCCAGATGCTGCTGCCAGCTGAAGTGGGGCTGGTTTAGGAGGACATGTTCTTATTTAGGAAAGGGTTGGTTTTGTTTGGTTGGCTCGGTTTTAGTTGGTTGGCTCGGTTTTTAACAGTACATTTCAAGTAAGCCCATAACAAACATCTCCTGACTAGAACTGGGCAGGAATGCACTAACCTGAAAAAAGTTTTTATGGTCACTTCTTATGAATATTCCCCCTGGGAATAGTGCATGAGAAGAGCAGGGCCATGTGTTCACCTCCCTCTGGTGTCCATGCACCTACGATAAGAAAAACAATGGCTTGAGCAAGCAGGATTGGACAAGGCCATGTGGCACCTTGAGTGCCAGTTGCTCCATTCGCAAGGTTTCAGTGTCTGAATTAAAAAATGGAGTGGGAATGAGAAGAATAATAACAAATTAAATTTCTGCAATAAACTAATACTTCACAAAGTACCTGGTTTACCTCATTATTACTTCAGACATTTGTCTTTTCCAAATCATGCTTTTAACAAATACCTTCTCCCAAAAAAAATCAGAGGAGGCACTGAAACTGCACTTGTCTTACCAAATGACACATGCCATACAGAATGGCAGAATTTGACATACAGAATATGGCAATATAGAATACCCATGACTTTTCCCCTGAAGTAGTGTTCTTTAAACAAGGATCTCTAAGCAAGCACGTTATCTCCCTTGTGTTTTTCAATCCTCTAACCAGGAGTGCAAGACCCTATCTTGCCTGATGTCAGATGTACCGTTAAACCACTGGGGCAGCGCCTCCAAGCACTCTTTCTGGCTTTCCGCCCTGTAGCCTGTTCTGTTCAGACCCGGGTGTTGTGTTCATCAGGGAGATTTCTGGTTGGACTCGATGATCCCAAGGGTGTCTTCCAACCTAGACGATTCTATGATTCTATGATTTTTTTTTGATCCTTATGTGCTACCTACCTTCACACCACCAATTTTCTTTTTCCCATTTGTCACACTTACTGTAGTTGTAAGCGTCCCTTCCCAGCAATCAACCATAGATGTGTTATTTAATAACTTCTGATAAGGATATTTTATATTTTTACTAAAAAAAAAAAAATTATTACAAACACTGTTTTCAAATCTTAGTTCAGTTCATGGGTTTGAGTTTCAAGCAGATTGGCTACAGGGCATGTGCCCAGGCACATACTTGCATGGATAAAGCATGGCCAGCAGGTCATGGAAGGTGATTCTGCCCCTCTTCTCTGCTTTAGTGAGACCCCCACCTGGAGTACTGTTTCCAGCTCTGAAGTCCTAAGCACAAGAAGGACATGGACCTGTTGGAGCAACTCTAGAGGAATGCCACAAAGATGATCAGAGGGCTGGAGCACCTCTCCTATGGGGACAGGCTGAAAGAGTTGGGGTTGTTCGGCCTGGAGAAGAGAAGGCTCCGGGGAGAACTTATTGCCACCTTTCAATGCTCCAAGAGCACCTACAGGAGAAATGGGAGGGACTCTTTATCACGGAGTGTAGCAATAGGAGGAGTAGTAACAGTTTTAAATGAAAGAGGGGAGATTTGGACTAGATATTAGAAAGAAATTTTTTACTGTGAGGGTAGTGAGACACTGGAACAGGTTGCCCAGGGAAGTTGTGGATGCCCCATCCCTGGAGGTGTTCAAGGCCAGGCTGGATGGGGCTTTGAGTGGGAGGTGTCCCTGTCTCTTGCAGGGGGCTTGGAACTCAATAATCTTAAAGTTCCTTCCAACCCAAACCATTCTATGATTCTTTGTTAAAGTATGAGGAGTTCTGTAAAGACTTGCTAATTCCATCTCAGAAATGAATAGGATATTTGTTATCAGAGAACAAGACATAAAACTTGGGGAATAATGAATGTGGTTCAGACTTTCAAATCTTAGTTCAGTTCATGGGTTTGAGTTTCAAGCAGATTGGCTACAGGGCATGTGCCCAGGCACATACTTGCATGGATAAAGCATGGCCAGCAGGTCATGGAAGGTGATTCTGCCCCTCTTCTCTGCTTTAGTGAGACCCCCACCTGGAGTACTGTTTCCAGCTCTGAAGTCCTAAGCACAAGAAGGACATGGACCTGTTGGAGCAACTCTAGAGGAATGCCACAAAGATGATCAGAGGGCTGGAGCACCTCTCCTATGGGGACAGGCTGAAAGAGTTGGGGTTGTTCGGCCTGGAGAAGAGAAGGCTCCGGGGAGAACTTATTGCCACCTTTCAATGCTCCAAGAGCACCTACAGGAGAAATGGGAGGGACTCTTTATCACGGAGTGTAGCAATAGGAGGAGTAGTAACAGTTTTAAATGAAAGAGGGGAGATTTGGACTAGATATTAGAAAGAAATTTTTTACTGTGAGGGTAGTGAGACACTGGAACAGGTTGCCCAGGGAAGTTGTGGATGCCCCATCCCTGGAGGTGTTCAAGGCCAGGCTTTAGTGAGACCCCCACCTGGAGTACTGTTTCCAGCTCTGAAGTCCTAAGCACAAGAAGGACATGGACCTGTTGGAGCAACTCTAGAGGAATGCCACAAAGATGATCAGAGGGCTGGAGCACCTCTCCTATGGGGACAGGCTGAAAGAGTTGGGGTTGTTCGGCCTGGAGAAGAGAAGGCTCCGGGGAGAACTTATTGCCACCTTTCAATGCTCCAAGAGCACCTACAGGAGAAATGGGAGGGACTCTTTATCACGGAGTGTAGCAATAGGAGGAGTAGTAACAGTTTTAAATGAAAGAGGGGAGATTTGGACTAGATATTAGAAAGAAATTTTTTACTGTGAGGGTAGTGAGACACTGGAACAGGTTGCCCAGGGAAGTTGTGGATGCCCCATCCCTGGAGGTGTTCAAGGCCAGGCTGGATGGGGCTTTGAGTGGGAGGTGTCCCTGTCTCTTGCAGGGGGCTTGGAACTCAATAATCTTAAAGTTCCTTCCAACCCAAACCATTCTATGATTCTTTGTTAAAGTATGAGGAGTTCTGTAAAGACTTGCTAATTCCATCTCAGAAATGAATAGGATATTTGTTATCAGAGAACAAGACATAAAACTTGGGGAATAATGAATGTGGTTCAGACTTACAAACTTTAAAGCCAAGGAGTCTGGCATTTGCCCAATAACAATACTGGCTTATGCTCAACAGAGCAGGAAAAGTCTCATAAGGATCCAAGAAACTTTGGAAATGTTAATTAAATGTTGAAGTTGAGATTTTAAGGCAATGCACTTAGTCTGACCCCTTGTTTGCATTGCTGCCTCTGCCTAGCAAGTGACACAGCTGTCTGCCACGCAGTAACACTGGCTTCCTCAAGCTTCACCATTTCTCCACAGGGAGATAATATTCATCACCTAGTGCCCACAGTGGGTAGCCCTGGAAGGAGGCTAGCAGGGAAGGCTAACACCTTCACTGCTTTCACTTCTTACCTGCCTTGTCCTGGGGTGGCTGGGACTGCTGCTACATGGCCTGGGGGCAACTCCTGCTCATCCTGCTCAGACAAGAAACACCAGGCACGACTAGCATGAAGGAAGGCTCTAGGCTCAGACCATAGTCTTGCAGATTTACCATAGCCCACAGGGAAAATGAATACTGATTCCTAAACCTTAGGGACGCAATACATACATATTTATGCTAGATCACCACATTACAGGCAAAAGTGTACACTGCAATGACAGCTTCAATTGGCACATATAATGAAAGCCAAATATAAAAGGATCCTCATAGATGACCATCGCAACGAGACACAGCGGTGCCGCTGACAGCCCCATCAGGAAGGCAGGGACCATCTCTCTGAAACTACTGTCAGTATCACAGGTGGTTTCAGAAGTGGCTCAGAAGCATGGTGGCAGGGGGTTTGCACGCAAGAGACAATATTAGATGCACAATTTCTTAGTTTCTTGCTCAGCTTACCGAGGATATGTATCTCAATGTAAAAACGGATAAAATAAAATAATACATTTACCATCAATTACTATTGCAGGTCTCACATATTTGTTTAGGATAGATAATAACAACACATCATGCTATTTTGTGCACCATAAAACGTATTGACAGTCATTTTAGCCACCTCACAAATACACATACTGCTTTATTTACAACAGTTTGAGATGAGAAGAATATTTAGGGAGAGGGTACGCTAGAGATAAAACAGACGTCCCTTAAACCTTTGCCTGAACAAAATCTGATCAAATGAGCTTTCCCATATTTTGTAATAGCTAGCTGATTTCTTTTCACCTCTGAAAAGTAACATCATCTCTGGGAGTCTAAAGATCTCATAGAATAATTAATCATAATCAATTTACCTCATAGAAAATTTATTTGTCTCGTAGATTGTAATAAAAGCCTGGATGTCTCTCATCACAACCCCTATTCAGAGTTATTACCAAAATAAGATGAGATTGTTCATGGTCTCCCCAGTCAGGTTCTGTCTATAGAATCATAGAATTGCCTAGGTTGGAAAGGACCTTTCAGATCATCTAGTCCAACCATTAACCTAACTCTGACAAAAACATCACTAATCCATGTCTCTAAGCACTATGTCTACCCATCTTTTAAAATACCTCCAGGGGTGGTGACTCAACCACTTCCCTGGACAGCCTCTTCCAATGCTTAGTCACCCTTTCAGTCTAAAAATCTTCACTAATAGCCAATCTAAACCTCCCATGGTGCAACTTGAGGCCATTTCCTCTTTTCCTGTCGCCTGTTACTTGGGAGAAGAGACCAACACCCACCTTTCCACAACCTCCTTTCAGGGAGTCGTAGAGATTGAGGTCTCCCCTCAGCCTCCTTTTCTCCAGGCTAAGCAACCCCAGCTCCCTTAGTTGTTCCTTACAAGACTTGTTCTCCAGACCCCTCACCAGCTTCATTGCCCTTCTCTGAACACACTCCTGCACCTCAGTGTCACGGAATAACGGAATAGTCAGAGTTGGAAGGGACCTCTAGAGAGCATCTAGGCCAACTCCCCTGCTAAGCAGGATTGCCCAGAGCACATTACTGAGGACTTCATCCAGGCAGGTCTTGAAGATCTCCAAAGAAGGGGACTCCACAACCTCCCTGGGCAGCCTGTTCCAGGGCTCTGTCACCCTCACCGTAAAGAAGTTTTTCCTCATATTTGAATGGAACTTTCTGTGTTCCAGCTTGTGCCTGTTGACCCTTGTCCTATTGCTGGAAACCACTGAAAAGAGTCCAGCTCCAACATCCTTCAACCCACCCTTTAGATACTGATAAGCATTGATAAGATCTCCCCTCAGCCTTCTCTTCTCCAGACTAAAGAGTCCCAGCTCTCTCAGCCTTTCTTCATAAGGGAGATGCTCCAATCCTTGAATCATCTTTGTTGCCCTTTGCTGGACTCTTTCCAATAGTTTCCTGTCCCTCTTGAATTGGGGAGCTCAGAACTGGACGCAGTAGTCCAGTTGTGGCCTCACCAGTGCAGAGTAGAGGGGGAGAATGACTTCCCTCACCTACTAGCCACACTCTTCCCTATGCAGCCCAGGATTCCATTGGCCTTCCTGGCCACAAGAGCACACTGCTTGCTCATTGTCATTTTGCTGTCTACCATGACCCCCAGATCTTTCTCTTCGGAACTTGGCTCCAGCAGGTCCATGCCTAACCTGCATTCGTTTCATAATATCTGCTCAGAATTTCCCCTGGTGCAAATTGTGCCCTTTTACCTTTGCACCTTGGAAAAGACTTTGGCTTCATCTCCTCTGTAACCCCTCAGCAGGTACCTGGGAACAGCCCGTTTAGGTTTTTTACCTCCCAGGTGAACTTGGTTCTCTCAGTCTCACTACCCAGGAGAGACAAATTCCGATGTGTTATCCCACCCCTGACCCATTGCAGAGGGCTCACCCAGGTGAAGGGCTGGCTGAGGTGGGAAGAAGCACATTTTCATCCACCTAAACTTGCATTTTCAACCACAATTTCTAATTACTGCTAACTTTCAGGAAGTTCGATTTTAAATATCAACTGTTGTCCTCTATAGCCACAATTCCTATTCTGGCCTCACATCAGGATCAACAAAAAAAGAAAGCACAAGACACTATGATCTGTGCTCCTTCCAGCTCAGCCAAACCCAGGAAACACTGAGTTTCTCTGGGGACACAGTGACATTGTGAGGCTGTCAGGCCAAGGAGATGTGATTGCAGAAGGAAAAACAGGACTCTTCCCTGCTGTGGGTTTTTTCAGCCAAGCTTGTGTTTTTTCTACACCAGTACTGATCTAGTCCTGCTTTTGCATGCCTCAGTGGGAAAACACACCAAGAAAAAAAAACAGGAACCTAACTTAAAAGCCCTTTGGAGAAAGGACTACCTTTCTTGGACTTTCCATATAGTACCATGCAGGCTGACAGATCTTAAACAAGGGGTTCATAAAGAGGTAGTTGTATTATTAGGCACATACAGAAAAACACACACGAAAAATACTTTCATCTTATACTCAGAGCCATCAGTGGCTCAGCACCCTCTTCAAAATAAATTCCACTAATTTTAACATTGGGTTATGAACATGGGCCTCTTCCCATGTTTAATTTAGAATAGATGAGAGCTGTGGCTTCTCCGCACCAGCTGCATGAGCTGCTGCCTCTGTTGTAAGTGCTGCAAAGATCAGATTCCTCCCAGTTTCTCAGATATATCTACTGTGATTCCTTAAAAAAAAACAACAAACAAATCAAAACAAACACCCAAACCTAGCAGTATTACCATAATTTTCAAGAGGAGATAGATAAAAAAGCTGACTACTTTTGGGACAGTTCTGATCTAAAGCCTTTCTATTTACATCCTCTGTGCCCTTCGTTGGTCACTCAAGCGGACAAGCACATTGAAAATCACCGGGTGCAGGGAGGCCTTCACCTCCCATTCCCTTTTTGCATGGGGCCAGTCTGGCTTCGTGGACAAATACTGGATGCCCTCCCTCCTGGGAGGCATGGGGAACTACCATGTTCCCCTGCAGCACCTCTGTCAGGAGCTTCCCACACTCACACCCTGCATAATCGGTTATATTTTTCTTTGTGAGGGAAATAGTCACCGTGAATGACAGTAGTACACACCAATGCCCTCTTTGGTACAAGATGGGAAAATTAAGCACCAGCCGTCTGCTCAAAATGGCCGTTATTTCACCCTCACTCCATTTGTAGCTATTTGTTTTACTTAAGCTTCATTAAAAGCACAGACAAGTGTCAATGGTGCCCGCTGCACAACAGTGTAAGACATTCAATATGGTAGGTAGCCTTTCAAAAATGTTTGCTTTCCAGCGTCACCATCTACTTATGTCTTGTGGTGGAACTGCCCAGTTAAGTAACACACAGATATGCCAGTGAGTCAGTACTTTTTCTTAAGGCATGCAGAGATCTTGAGAAAGGTCAAAACAAGAATTAGGCCAAATTCAAAATGCTGGTCTCAGAAACCTACAGAGTTAGGTCACTTTGGTATTTGGCCTCAATTTGTGCTTGAGATTGGTCTCTCAACTAAGCTCTGCAGCAGCTGAAATTTCTGCTTCTTCTCTGGCTGGCCCTTATTACAGCAATTTGGTCAAACACTGGGACAGATTGCCTGAAATGGCTGTGAAATGTCCATCTGGTGCAATTCATGGAGGTGTCTTGAGCAGGGATTTGATCATAGACACCTGATGTTCTCCAGCCTGGAGTCTGCTACGGCTCCAACACCTCCTTCTGGTTCCCTATGTTGCTCCAGGGCATTTTTCTTCTTGATTCCCTAGCCATCTTCTGTAGTCTCCCCTGGCATGCAATGAAATGAGCATCACTTGTGCTTTATGCAATGTCCCATCAGCACATGCTGATTATATGAATTACATCCCCCCTCTTCAGTGCAAAGGCATATCAGTAGCATCTGGAGGGCTCAGTCTCTCTGCTGTCAGATCTTCAGTCAACAGCCACGGGACAATCTGCACAGCTGATGGGCAGGGGTAAGATAACAGGTAGATCTTTTTTTTCTCTTTTAAGTTTGGGAGGGATTGTTTGGTTTTGGCTTTTTTTAAAGAAAAAAAACACTGTCTCACTGACTGCATTTGGCAGCTGCTAGATTCCGAGGAAGAAAAATACCATCTTCAAGCTGTAACAACCCAGGAGCTAAGCTTGCTTGTTGCTCTTACCATGTTCAGAGCTCAGCCCAGGGCTGAGGCCAGGGAGCTCCCCCTTCTCCCCATCTATCTGGCTGTGCTCCTCCTTCTTTCTCCTTTGTGCTGCTCTGCTGCCCCTCTGGTTACAGATTACTCTTCTCACTCTGGAAGAGAACTGTCTGGTGAGAACTGTATGCAGTGTGTACTAGGACAATACCAGCCATGTACAGAGATGTCATATATAAACCACATGTACTGGAGAAGATTAATTCTGGTGTCCACGTTATATACTTGTAAACTCACAGGTAAGACCCTTCATGTACGGAGAAAGATGTCACTTTTTGCTCTAACTGCGCCTTTTATTGTTGGTTCTAATATAATCAGTATTCAGGGTGATTATGGTCATTATGACAATAGGTTACTTCAATTTAACCACAGAACTGTAAATACAGCATGTATTTATAAAGTGCTGAGGAGGTGTCCAAATTATCTGAGAGCAGTGCAACATTTGAATGGCTTTATTCTGAAAGCTTAATTTAATACCTGGCATTTTAAGTAGCCATGGGAGAATTATATGAGCAGGCTACTGCTGCCCACAGAAGTGGGAGTTACTGATATAACAGCATGCAGGAAAGGGTGCCAACATTGCTAAATAAGAGCTCCTGCAAGAGAGAACTGTATCTATTTTAAACCTTTTATTGAATAAGGTTTAAAAAAAAAATCAACAAAGTGTGTGATCACGGTCTATTACAATAATTGCAAGCAACTGGAGTCCTACCACCAAGAGGTTTTCCGACCCCCAAGCTTTCCCTGCCAGAGGGGTGTTCACAGACCCTCATCTATTGAAAACCATGAGGGTACACAGAATCACAGAATCATTCAGGTTGGAAAAGACCCTTGGGATCATTGAGTCCAACCATCAACCCCACTCTACAAAGTTCTCCCTTACACCATATCCCCCAACACCACATCTAAATGACTCTTAAACACATTCAGGGATGGTGACTGAACCACCTCCCTGAGCAGCCTATTCTAGTGTCTGACCACTCCTTCTGTGAAGAATTTTTTCCTAATGTCCAGTCTAAACCTACCTGTTGCAGCTTGAAGCCATTCCTTCTTGTTCTATGGCTAATTATCTGTGAGAAGAGACCAGTACCAACCTATGCTGTCCTTTCAAGTAGTTGTAGAGAGTGATGAGTTCTCCTCAGCCTCCTCTTCCTCAAACTAAACAGTCCCAGCTCCTTCAATCGCTCTTCATAAAATTTATTCTCCAGGCCCTTCACCAGCTTCGTTGCCCTCCTCTGCACTCGCTCCAGCACCTCGATATCTCTGGACAGAATACTCAATGTGTGGCCTCACCAATGCTGAGTACAGGGGGACAATCACCTCCCTACTTCCACTGGTCACACTATTTCTAATACAATAAAGGATGCCATTGTCTTTCTTGGCCACCTGGGCACACTGAGGGCTCATATTCAGCTGCTTGTCAATTAGAACCCCCAGGTCCTTTTCTGCCAGGCAGCTCTCCAGCCACGCTTCCCCAAGCCTGTAGCGCTGCATGGGGTTGATGTGGCCGGACTGCAGGACCTGGCACTTGGCCTTGTTGAAGCTCATACCATTAACATTGGCCCATCGATCCAATCTAAGTCTCTCTGTAGAGCCTCCCCATCCTCATGCAGATCGACACTACCACTTAACTTGGTGTCATCTGTGAATTTACTCATGATACACTCTATGTCCTTATCAACATCATCAATAAAGATGTTAAACAGAAATGGCCCCAACACTGAGCCCCGAGGAACACCACTTGTGACCAGCCACCAGCTTGATTTAACTCCATTGGCCACCACTCTTTGGGACCATCCATTCAACCAGCACTTGATCTAGCAGATCGTACGCTCATCTAGGCCATGAACAGGCAGTTTTCCCATGAGAATTCTAGGTGGGGGCGGGGGGGGGAGGGGCAGTGTTCTCTATTAATAAGGTAGCAAGCCCCACCACATGCCTTAGGGATAGCAAACAGCTCATTCAAAACCCATTGCACTGCAAAACTTCACAGTAATGAGTTTACTAATCAAACCTTGAACAAAGCACATAAACCTCTGTGCATGAAGACAAGGAGACAGTAAGCCTGAGACACTGAGACAGGTACTCCCTGCAGTTGATCAATCTGACCCCAAATGAGTGCCAAATGACTGCCACCCCCTTCCTAGGTTCGGCTTCATCCGAAGCTAATCTGTGCAGAGCTTAGAGTCAGGAGCAAAACTGATCTTACAAGAGCTGTTGTTTTATTGAAACAACTGAGATGACTGCAGAGGACAGCTCTGCCAGGGATGACCCTCATTGGTGGGAGGGGCTGGATGGTGACAGCTCGTTTTTTTTCTTTTCTTTTGACTCTTTTATAATGATCCTCTTATACTATCTATACATTACCTCATATTAGCTTTTCCATGCACATGGCCATGTACATTACCAAAATATATGTATTTGGCACTGAAATCATCTTAGTTTGAGGTCTACTTTTCCTAGTTCCATATCAAAGCTTTCATACAAACCATAGCTTCATAAAAACCCAGTAACTTCCTCAGAAATCCTGTATGTCAGCAAAAGGCTTTCCACATCTGTACGTACCAGCAAAACAAACATTTAAAAGCTTGTGCTGCACACAGAGATACACGATGAAGCCTGCGCCTCAGACTGTGTCTGAAGTATGAGCCTGTGTTAGCCTAAGGTGGTCTAAGGCAGGGCATTAGCAGTGTTATAGCTATTTTGGCAGCACTTGTAACTGAAACAGCAAATGCAGAGTGAGAATCAAGTGCTGTCCCCTCTTCCCATCCCTCTCTCCTGTCCAGCAGGCAAAGCCACAGCTATTCCATAGACAGTTTGTTTATGGGCAGCAATGCCTCGTGCCTTTCTGCTTCTACTATGGTGGACACTGCTTTGCCCTGCTTTTACTCTGGTAAAACACATGGCTAGGTGTGCACCCGGAAAAGCAAAAACTCTAAATCCCTTTGCACAGGGAATTCTCTCCCAGGAGTGAGTGTAAGACCAACAAATGTTAATCTCCCAGGCTTACATGTACCACTTTGCCTTTATCACTGCAGTGTCATGAACCTTGCATAGAACTGAGTCTCCTCAGACAAAAGCCTTTGAGAGGCAGGATACTTTCATCCAGAGAGTTTGGGAGTTGAAACTCCTTACTTCTAGAGAGTCTGTGTGCAATTCTGTCTTATATCCACAGGTGTCAGTGAAAGACCGGTACTTCTGAGTTTTCTGGAGCAAAAAGTCACAGACTTGAATGGAGCCACAGAATTTTAACATAGCTAAACTCCAGGGCCGTAGGCCCACCACCTGGATAGCACGCAATTTAAGAAAGACTTCAAAAGACACAGTTCCCTGGCAGGCTCAGAAAGGAATGAGGAGGGCTGAACAATCATCAGAGCTTCATCTTCCACACCAATCTAAGCTTTTCCTTTGTGCCATTAAACCCCACCTGATTTGTCTTTATTCTCAGGCCAGACACCTCCAGTTTCCCCATCCTGTGGCTCCTCTCATGATCTAGATTCCCACTGTCTTCCCTTCCCTTCACTGCACCCAGAGGTCCAAGTTCACTTTCTCTGTCAGCACTGGACAACTCTGCCTCATTTGTGCTTTTCCACACCAAACACATCAAGCTTTTAGTTCATTAAAAACATACAGAGTGCTTTCTGCCCCTCCTGATTAGGGTGCCCCAGACTCTTACTGTTACTCTGAGAGCTACTGAAAGAGCGAGAGAGAAGAGAGCTCATGTACAAGATGAGAAGCACCTTAGACATGGGTGTTGTGCACTTCCCGCGCTCATGTGAGGTTCTCAGCATACATTTGTCCCTTGGGAACACCAAGACAAGTCAGATATTAAGGAGGACTGTTTCTGGCAAAGAGAAGGGGTGGATAATTGCAACTGTCCTCAGAGACATGTGGTGGTCAACTAGACTGTGGCACTGTCCTCCATGGGGTCTGCCTGTGCGTGATGCTGGGGTATATGCACCTTTGTGCTCTCCTTCCAGGCAGGGCACTCCTTTGGAAGCAGATGCAGGGTAAAGCATTCCCTCGCAGGAACCACCTGGGATCATCTGGGGATACAGCTGTTGCCTGGCACACACCTGCTACACAGGAGCTAGAGATGAAAAGCAACTCCTTCCTGCAAGGGAGAAAAGGGAAAACCACCTTTCCCAAGGAGATCACTGCTCTGTATTGGCCTAGCTGTATGTGCAAATGTCTACTGATTTTTCATTCCTCAAAAAAATCCATGTCATGCATCCCTTCCCAGGGCAGAATGCATGCACTCCTCATCACAGCTTCCATGCAGAAAATCCTCTCTGACAGGGAACACACTGGTGCTAAATCACCCTCCCTTGTCAAAACTGAGCTGCAGATCAAGCTTGGAGGCAGCTACATGGCTGCTCCAGCCGTTTCACACTGCAGATGTGAGTGTCCTTGGCTTCAGCTGAGAGCAGTGCTGAGCACCACCGCCACTGCCAAACACCAAGGCTGGCACAATCCCAGCCATGTCACAGCACCAGGGACATCCTTCCCCTGCTGCTCCCTGGGCAGGTGCTCCTGGCTGCAGGATGAGGCTGGATTGGGGTGCCTTTCCTGGGGAACTGCTGGGCAGCGTGCTTGTAAGGGATGATTGAGTGCAGCTCTTTCAGATAGCCAGGAGCTAGACTTGCTGCTCCTGCAGGTCTGTGTCTCTTCACTGGTTTCATCATTGCAATTCTGGAAATAGTAACTAAAAGGTGTGTGAGCTCCCCCACCCATACTAAACAGGATCTCACTTCTGGGAGATTTTCTTTCCCTTGATTTAACTTGTATTAGTCATGATTTTAAAAGAAACTAATTTATTAACATTTGAGACTTAAGGTGGAACTGAGATGGAGTATACCAGTGAAACTCATGAGATAATGATTGTTGCAGTTGTGATGCTGCTGGCATGTTAGTGAGGATAAAACTTATGCATGTGATCGTTTCTGATGTGTTACATTTCTTGTTTGCAGGAGAAGGAGATAAGGTGCAATGCTTGAAGAAATGGGAAGAAAATGATCCTGTGGAATAATATTGGAAATGGTTCCCTGAGTGAAGGACATAGTATATTAAGAGAATTTCCTGCTGTGCAATGAATGTTAACATAAACTCTTTTTTGTTGTTGTTTTTAAAATATCACTATATTAATATATGAAAATAATTATATGTGGATTTATGTAAATACATTAATATAAATATTGTACCCGCGTGAAAACCATTTTTTCATTAAAAAAATAGTGTTTAAATGCTAAAATATGGTTGCAGTTCCCAAACAAGAATAAGTGTTGATGAAATACTTTCATTTTATGTCAAATGTAACCATATGAAGAAGTTTTATGCTAACTTCACTTTATTTTCAACTGCTCAAAAATACTTTGGATGTCAAACATACTTTGGATGGCAACATTACAAACCAACATTACAGTCTGCACAGCTTTACAATAGTCTGCACTATTTGCTGTCAGTGAAGCAATGCTTTGCAGTTTACAAATGGTAGTACTGATTACAGCAAATCTGTCCAGTTGCCATTCTTTATCATAATCTGTAGAGCCTCTACACAGTATTCAAGGCAAAACACCCTTCTGTTTTTGAAGTCACAACTATTCTATTTTGTTTTCCCAGTGAACTAGTCTTGGGTTTGGTGATTATTTTTTCTTATTTCGAGGAAAAAAAATTCATTAAAGCTAATTCCACTCCTGTTAGTCTTGTAGACTACCCTTACCATTTGGAAAGGGATATTTGGTGCTCAGATATTTGTCAAGACAGTGAAACAAGACCTCTGTAATGTCATATGCAGTGGAAGGGGGAAGAATCGACAGCAAAGCCATTTTACTTCAATTCTATGTCCAAATTTGCACTCTGCTTTAGAGGTCCATGAGCAGGTATGTGGTGTACGTACGACATAAATCTGCATGGTGTAGGCAGTAGCAGCTCCCATCTGTCTCTCTAAGGCTGTTTCTGAGCCCTGCACTGCTGGTCCTTCACAGCATTCAAGCTTGCACCTCCAAACAGTGGCCACTTGCGTGCAGGCATTGAGCCAACCCTCGGAGCAAGTGTCTCGCAGGGCAGCTACAAGGCAATTGTTTTTTCAGTAATTAACAGCCATCTGCTGTGGCTGGCAAATTGTTATGTGCACGGCAGGTCCTGGCCCCCCAGGCAGCCCTGCTCTAGCCCAGTAACCCAGACTGGGACGTCAGGACAGGCTGTAGGAACCGCAGGGTTGCCAGGGTGCCATAGCAGGGGGGCTGGCCAAAGGAGTTGAGCCGAGCCCCAACTTGTAGGACTGCAGCAGACAGGTTTTGTGTTGGAGGTGTTATTGCTGGAGATGTTATGGCTTGGTTTGGTATGGTCAGGCATCATGAGTCAAGTACAAGGACATTCTGCAAGTACTACCTACAACATAGAAGGTTGTAGAACAAGACAACCATTTTATTGGCCAATGCCTGTGAGAAGCAAGTAGGCTGTAACGAGCTATTAAGCTGAGCACTGGCATGCTCACCTCACTGGTCAGGCAGGTGCCCAAATCCCTGAGCTGTTAACAGCCCTGTGTCATACCACAGCTGGGACTGGCATCTCAGACAGCAAAACCCTGGGGTGGGAGAAGCTTATAGGAGGGTGACAGCAGGACACCGTTGCTGAGCTACATCTGGGAGAAGTGAAAAAATGTACCAGTGCTTGTGGGGGGCATCGATTGTTGGAAAATACAGTCAGTACTGCCTCTGCTGCAGATTGCCCTTGTAGCTGCTGGTGCTTGCTGGCATATGAGCAACTGGGTTTGAACTAAGTGTTTAAGGAGTTATAACTAGACTATTATTTTTTTTGTTGTTCTAGCAAACTTCTGATGCAGCAAATCTTGAAGAGAAAGCAACCCTAAGTTCTGCAGGAGCTGGTAAATACTGTGCAGCCTCACTTCTTGAAAGGATGACAGTGTTTATTTTTTTTTGTTTTACTTCAGGAGGATTGCTAAAGGATTTCTGGACTCTGCACTTAATCAGGCAAGGTTTCTTTTGAGTAAGGACTGAGTTAGGATTTATGGCTTGTCTGTACACAGGAGAAACAAATAGAAGAGAATCTGTCAGCTACTGCTTGCTTTTGCAACCAATGAGTATAAGCCAACCCCACAGCAGGCAAATGTCATCTCTGTGTAGACAGGAAACATGTAAGCAAAATAAATTATTTTGTGAAAATATGATGTGATTTATTTTGCATCCATGTTTTGGAAAATTACAAATATATGTATATCAGTTGCATTCTGCTTATTATACGTATACACTTTTAGATACAAAAGAAACTAAGTTCAGGTAACTTTCTACTGTGCTCAGTTTCTGATGCTACTTTTTTCCCAAATATTACGATTATTTGAAGGCAATGATTTTATTGATGGATGTCTGTGGACGTCTGTTGGAAGAAATCATACACAATGAGTTTGCACTGAGTTACTGCACACTAGTACTGATACGTATGCTCAGAGATAATAACACCAAGGTAAATTTGCTACAGTAGTACTGCCCAGAGGTTTTCTCTAGCAGCCTTCTAGAGATGTTATAATGATTGAATATAATAATATAATTTAATTGATTGGACTGATTGAATACAATAATATAATGATTATTACTGCCTCCTAAAAATACCCACACCTGGCAAATATCTATTAGACAGAGGCTTTTCATTATTTTTGAAAGCAATGGAAGCACATTTCAGAGGTCTGAAAGCATCGTACCTCATAGTACCAAAATAACAAAGGGAACAATAAAAATTACTGTTGTCAGCTTGTTAATGGAGGCATTTGTTCACACTAGGAATTCACCAATGTGCACATCTGTCTTTTGCTGAAAGTGTCCTGTGGCTATTCCTGGTGAGAAGGCCTTTTAGTTTCGCAGTGTACCATAAATAAGCACAATCTTGCCCAAAATTCTTCAGAAAAAGAAATTCTTTAGAAAAGAAGATCTCCAGCGTGATCTCTAGGTGAAGTGCAGGAAAAGCCACCCAGCACTTCCAGTGTTCATGGCACTGTTGTTGAATATACAAGTAAGAAAAAGGGAGATTTTCATCTGAGGCACGTGTTACTGTGGGGTTATCTGGCAATGCTGCATACCTTTATAGTGACAGAGGTTTAAGGGTATGTTTCCTTTGTTTCAGCTCTTCAGAAATACCAAAATACAGCCTACACTCCATAACCTGGGCTGGATTTCCCAGTTTGACATCCAGCTGTGCCACGGGTGCAGACAACACATCTGGCCCTACCCAGGGAGTGATGCTGTACACGAGGATGGAGGTGACCAGCAGAGCCACTGCTCAGGACAGGACAGTGCAGCCCCTGGAGGTTGTTTGGGCAGGGACCCCCCCCCCCACTAACTACGCCAGGTCCACTACACTGCTTCAGCCACGATTTTATGGTGGATGACCACTTTTTTATACCATGTTGTGTCCCATATGACTTCATGCTGCACTCTGACTACCTGCAGGACCAGCCATCCCACCAGTGTAACCAGAAGTAGGTTGAGAGAGGAAGCCCCCACCCTGGTCCAGGCAGCATCATACCCCATGCAGTCTCCTGGGGCACCGTCCTCCTACCCAATGGGAAAAAGAGTTGGGGGATTTTTAAGCCAAACGGCAGTGTCAGATACCCCAAGACCTGTTTCCTCCTTTTGCAAAATTACAAAACTTATTTTAAATTCTCTGTGGGAGAAATTTGGACAGAGATCCAACCTCCTTCACACCACCATTGTAAGAGAACCAGATGAGTTGCATGTTTATCCCTTTTCTCTGGCCTATGATGTGTGCTTGTGTCATTTTTCTGATGAGGTATTGATCCTCCACATGGCTGCTGATCATATGAATGAGCTGCATGTGCTCTCTCACACAGCATCCATTCTCAAAATCAGGCTGCAGTTGTTTGGCTGGTGTTTGGTCATCACTGTGTGGCTCACATACAGGCCCACAAGATTTGTATCAAGAAGTCAAAAGGATTCTGAGCATTATTGCAGTTAAATTGCAGTGTAATTTTTTACACACCTAATAACAACAAGGTCCAGCAGCTGTCCCAGAAACAAATCTCCCTGTCTGTTGACATGATTGCTGGATGGTGTGGTGAGCACTTTCATCAGTCCATATCCCACCAACAATGGGCAAAGGGAGCTCCTCCGTCACCACCCGACATTTCCATCTGACACTTATCTTCAGATATAGTTTGCTATTCATGGGCCCAGTGGCTGGCTCTTCTGATTCATAAGGTCCTTTTTGAGAATACCTTAGGGTATTTTTCTTATTCAAAAAATAGTTCTCTGTTGGGTCCACATCCAACCAGTAGTGTTAAGTTGCATAACCCAACTCACAGCTTTCTCCAAAATCTCGTTTCAGATTCAGTTTGTAAGAAGTGGATGGGATACAAGCTGATGACACTCAACTACTAAGTGTTAGCGAAGACTAGATCCTATGTGGAAATTGAGTTTATAACACAGGAAAATTTTTGAGAAGTCTATTATAAATTGCCTGAGCCAAAGCCTGTTCAGTTAACAAGAGTCCTTGCGTTTCAGAGATTTAAAAAATGGCATCCTCATGAAAATCCTAAGCAACACTGATGCTATGAATCATATACTTTTAATGCATTGCTAACATCTGTGTCTTTTCATACTGAGGAACTTGGCCATCCTTGTACAAACAGGATCTTTACTACCAAAAATCTACAGGAAATCATCCACAGAGCCAGGGGAGGGGGGGCTTGGAATCTGCCATGTAGCCAAATAGCTTGGACACATTTTGTGGTAGCCATATACTAAGATTTCTCAAAACACTACATACAATTTACGCATCCCAAACATCATCTGCCTAATTATTGTGAACAAAAGGGAAAACAAAATTCAGACCTTTGCTATCCTAGCTTTGTTGTTTCCATTTTCTTTAAATAACACATGGAATTTCTCTCTTTATCCTGTTTTTTGGGGCTATTTTATAGCTAGCTTTATAAATCTTTCCTAAGGCCAACGTCCACCTGGTTTCATTTTCCTTCCTATCCACATGCTCTCTCTGTGTGACTCGAGTATACATTTTCCTTTGCAGTGAATGAACATCTCTATTTTTTTAGTGCAAAGTCTGAATTGTACTGCTAGCGATAATCCGATACCATGGATTCAATCTCAGATGAAAAAAACCCTCCTCTTGAGCAGTAGAATGTAACAGTGTCAGCTTTGCTTTCTGTACATGGCATGTGCATTTCTGCAATCCCAAAGAGTAAGAGAGGGGACGAGAACTCCAATTTAGATATCCTGTATTTTAGGACTGTTGGTTTTAAGTACAGCTTTCTGACTGCGATCCTGCCATTCTCAGTTATGTACTATGTGCAGCTAAGTTCTTTTATCCTTTACTTAGCCTGCTGTCTCTTCCACTCAAGGGTATTTTTTTAACCTCACCTTTGTGCAGTGCCTCACACTGTTCACATGAGGCCAGAGTTACCAGTTACCAGAAACTGCACAGGTGAAAAGGTGACAGTTCTTGAGGAAGGAGGATTTCAGGTTAGTGGGGAAGATGAAGAGGCTGAAAGGTTTTCAGGAATTTTTATTTTGGTTAAATATATTGTAATCTTTTCAGGTTGTTATTTAAGAAATGATGACTAGGAAAGTGAACTGAAACCCTTAAAGCAGATATACACCTCTATAAACGTTATGACAATTTAATTCTTCATTTATTTCACTCACTTCAGAAGATAAAACACTCCCATGATCATGTTTTTCCGAAGCCTCAAGGCACAGTAAAACTATCTCTTTTTTTTTTCTTTTGTCTTGACCTGAAGCATTTCATTTAATTTCCATGTTTTTAAGAACAAAATCTTAATTAAAGCAAGGAAACTGTTGGGAGGGGGATTTTGGTTTACAAAGCTATATCCTGCATACAGATGAGTAATTAGACTGCACTAGATATGGTGGTTTGCCTTTACCACTGCAAGATGAGTTACTTTCATCACATAAATATGCAAACAGAGCACAGCAGAGCCTTAACATTAAAGCTGTCGCTAGCAGCTCAAGATGTTTTAAGTTACATCAAAGGAAATATCTCCCACAGTGAGATCACAAGCTGCACAGTCCAAAGCCTGGCTTTGTAATTCCATGGTTGGGGCAGGGGGAAATCATTAAAGTTGCCTTACAAGAAAGGAACAACACAAAATTTATTTGTTTCTCTTCTAGTCTGACCCTCCCCCAGGAAAAATAACTCATCAGCAATACATATTTTTTGAAAATAGGATGTTTCATTCAGTAATAATGTGTGAACAACGGGATGTAACAATTAAAATTGAGGTGTGAAAAGGGAGGCTTTTTGGACAGGGGGACCCATGCTGAGTGTGTATGTACACGCACGGCCCCATCCCCATCACTTGTGGTACATAACCAACTTGGGGAAATACAGAAATACATCTCTCCTTTTGCCACTCCAGAGCTGAGACATAGGGAAGTCATAGGTTTGTCACTTAACAAAAATCTGAACTGTCCCCAGTTCTGGTCTGTGCTCAGAGGTAGGCCTTTCAGGTGCATTTGAGCTGTTTTATCATGAGAATCAGGCAGGTGTGGGGTGGTGACTGCCCCTGAACCCTTTGAACCAGTGGAAACAAGGAGGCAGAAAGACAGCTGTCTCCATAAGTGGTCGTTGTTGTGTGAAGAGAGCAGATGAACCTCACATAAGGTGAGGGGAAAAAGAACAAAGGAAGAAATACACGAGTGTGAAGGAGGGGAGGGGAGTTAAGAGACAAATGCAGGGATAAGGGACCTCAATCAACAAAGCAAGTAAGGAGAAAGGCACCTCCTTCTAAAGGTAGTAATTCTTGCACGTATCTCATAAAATATGTAGTAAGCAATCCCAAAGCATAGCAAGGGTTACTTTTTTAGAGAAGATATTCACAGACTTCAATAAAGCACATGCCAGCTGCCTTGCAGTCTACAGCCTCCTCCTTGTGGTGGGAGGTGGGGTATCCATACTGCTTGCAGAGCGTTTTGTACTGGAGGTTGAAGGGAACAACTGGATGCATGTTGGTGTGGACTGCAGCTGTGGAGTCCTGCAGGTTAGCTCAGGACACCCGGTATGTTCATCTTGTCAACCCTGCATTTTTGTCACTCACTAGAAATACTGTCAAACCTGAAGCAGTGTGCTGATAACATGGTTTGTCTTACTCGTAGTTAATAATGGACTTGCAGAAATGGGTTTTTAGGAAAATAATAAAAATTTTAAAAAGAGATTTCTATTAGCAGCTGTATTCATGATGAAATGTTCATAGCAGCATCAGATACAGCAGGTTGTCCAGGGCTGTGTTCAGCTGGGTTTCAAATAACTCCATTGATGGAGTGTCCACAATGCCTCTGGGCAGCTTGTGGCAGCGTTTGATCAGTCTTATGGGATTACAGTGTTTTCCTGTGTTCAGATGAAATCTCACATGTTATAGTTTGCATCCTTTGCCTCTTGCCCTTTCCCTGGGCACCACTGGGAAGAGCTGGGCTCCATTTTCTTCTTTCTCTCCCCTCAAGTATTTATACACATCAATAAGATCCCCCTGAGACCTCTCTTCTCCAAGAAGAACACTTGCATCTCTCTCAGCCTCCCCTCATGAAACAGGTGCTGCAGTCCCTTAAAGATCTTCATGGCCATTTGCTGCACTCACTCCAGGCAACTCAGCGATTGCTTATGACTTGCTCTGTTACTCCTCCAGCAGATATCTGGGAAGTTCAAGTTCCCCAGGAGAACCAGGCCCTGCAAATGAGAGGATTCTTGTATCTGTCTGAGGAAACACTCATCTACTTGTTCTTCTTGAACAGAAGATCTATAGCAGGCACCAACTACAACATCATCCAGGTTGGTCTGATGCCTTGATCCATATACTTTTAATTGGCTCCAGACCCACCCCAAGGCCGAGCTCCATGTATAAAGGGCAGCTTCCCCTCCTCGTCTTCCCAGCCTCTCTTTCCTCAAGATCATCTATCCATTCGCTGCAGTTTTTTACCATAAAATCATAGAATTGCCTAGGTTGGAAGGGACCTTTCAGATCATCTAGTCCAACCATCAGCCTAACACTGACAAAAAACATCAATAAACCATATCTCTAAGCAGTATGTCTACCCATCTTTTAAATACCTCCAGGGATGGTGACTCAACCACTTCCCTGGGCAGCCTCTTAGGATGTTTGACAACCCTTTTGGTGAAGACCTTTTTCCTAATACATAATATAAACCTCCCCTGGTGCAAGTTGAGGCTATTTCCTATTGTCCTGTCCCCTGTTACTTGGGAGAAGAGACAGACCCCTTTCTCTACAACCTCCTTTCAGATAGCTGTAGAGAGTGATAAGGTCTCCCCTCAGCCTCCTTTCTCAAGGTTAAACATCCCCAGATCCCTCGGCCACTCCTTATAAGACTTATTCTCCAGACCCCACACCAGCTTTGTTGCCCTGCTCTGGACATGCCCCAGCACCTCAACATCATTTTTGTAGTGAGGGCCCCAAAACTGGACACAGCACCCGAGGTAGGGTCTCATCAGTGCCAAGTACACTATCACTTCACTAGTCCTACTCACCACACTGTTCCTGATAGAAACCAGGATGCTACTGGTCTTCTTGACCACCTGGACACACTGCTGGCTCATATTCAGCCAGCTGTCAACCAGCACTCTGACGTCCTTTTCCTCTGCTCAGTTTTCCAGCCGCTCTTCCCCAGCTTGTATTGTTGCATGGGGTTGTTGTGACCCGTATTGGAGAGGGTGATGAGGGTGGGGACAGCAATGGGCAGCAACTCCTCAACATGCCTCTGCAACCATAGACATACATTGCCAAAAATAATCTTGCCAACTTTTAGCTAAAGAGCAGATTTTTTTCTTAGTCTGCAATTCAATGCCCAAATGTTTAAGTGTTGCCAACGCCCAAAAGAGTATCCATATTTATCTTTCATATCACAGAGATATCTGTGTTTAAAAAAATTTTTTTTACATCTTTTCTTCCTCATGGAAGGGGATTTTTCCTCTGCTTGGAATGTAAATGCTACCTTTTACTTATTCAAATCTGAACAGTATTTTATCACTTTTTTTTTAAGCTATTGTGTATTTAAATGGTACTATGGATGGATGGCTTGCAAACAACTGTCCGTATCCTTGCTCTCCAAGTTGACCTTACATCAAACAAGGATTTTAGGGAAGGCTGGCTCGCAAACCTAAACAGTTACTGGCTGATAGAAATCTTATGCAGGTATCTTTTAGCCAGTAAAGGTAGGTACTGATCTGGTCTTCTGCAAAGAAGTATTGACCAATGGCATGATTTGGGGGAGTGAAATATTATTAAAAAAACTGAGTTTTTAACACAATCTTATGCCTCCCCAATCAATCGATATAGGAGTCATTCGGTTTATGTGGATACATTCTACGTCTAAGGAAACCAGCTCTCATTTTCTTGTTGAAAACACTGATGTTTGTTTTCATCTAAACAGTATCATTTGCTAAACATCACAAGTCTGAAAAATAGCAGAGTTAAAATTCTGTTTATCAGAAAAGAACTCTTTATATATTGAGATGTTTGGTACCTGAGAATTCAAAGAAAAGAGCAAGGTTTCCAACAACAAAGCCCTGTAAGTATCGTAGGCATGCCTTCTTGTTGGAGCATGCTTTCTGTCATGTTTTTCATTATATTGATAATTTGCAGGTTGTCTTTGCTGGCCTCAGGCCTTGCTGAGGAAATGACCCGGAAGAAATCCAGAAAAGGAGGTTAAATGAAGCTTAAGACAAAGCAAATTGCAAAAGAAGGAGATACTGAAGAATAAGATGAGAACAGGAGACAACCCCAACTTTTGGCAATATGCAGAGTCAAGGGGTAGGAAAAAAGGGAAGCAGCATTCCCTTTTCCAGTGAGTATGAACAGTACCTGTGCAATTGCAAACAGACAGGATAGAGTCAACTAGAAAGGTGGAAAATAGTGAAAAATCTTGAAAAAGAATCAAGTATTGGATACTTTCTCCCTCTAAAATATAGCTGTCTTCATTAAGCAAATAACATACTGTAGAGGAGGGATAGTTTGCAATGTTTCCAAGTGAGGTGGCTTATAATAAACTAGCTGATCAACTTCAAAATAATAAACCTACTTACACATACTGTTTGATACAAATGGAATTGTTACATAATATATCGTAACATGCCTAAGATTTGTTTAAATATGAATGTGGACAGCAGCCTCTTACATCACATGATTTCAAACAAATTAAAGGTGGCATTCTGTGAGCTTTATAAATTTGGAAAAATATTGCTAGCTACCTTTCTGGACCATTAAGCATCAGTCTTCATGACAAAACCCTGATGCTTAATGCTGTTAGAGAAAAGGTTGCTGGTAGAATGGAAAGTGATATGAGTGAAATATCTCCTTGTATCTCAAGGTTGCCATGATAAATAACAGCAGTTATGCTCAAAGTACTAGGTACTAGATTGTTCCCTTCTAGGCAATGCCAAAGAAAGGAAAGACTTAGATTAGAAGGCCCCTGTGGAAGTCACCTAATGCAGCCTTCTGATCCTGGCAAGCTTGGTCAAGTTGACACATTTTGAAAATCTGAAAGGACGGAGATTGCACAGTCTCTCTGAGCCTCTGTCACAGACTTGCACGATTCCCATGCTTCCGTGTTGCAGCTTTTACTTACTGGGTTTTTTTTCTTTACCTTTCATTTCTGAGAAAAGTGTGGCTCTTTCTTCTCCTTCAGCTCCCTCCAGATGGTGGAAGGCTACTTTAGTTTCCCCACTTCATCCTGCTCTCACTGGGCTGAACAAGCACCCCGCCTCTTTTTTTCTCACACATCGCATGCTTCAGATACAGTTATTTCAGTCATTCTTACCTAGAATCATTCAACTTTATTGACATCTCTTTTATAATGGAGAGATAAAATTGGCTACTTTAGTGCCATTAAACTTGAAACTTCGCTGGTTTCAAATAACAATGCAGTAGAAATAAAGAAAGAAGTTGGCTTTGCAAAGAGAATTGGGTAAGAGGCAGGAAAAGCTGCGAGAAGATGGTGACAAAGAATAGGTGGAAAAAGAAACTGAGTGAGAATAAGAGGTAGAGAGGAGAGCTTCTGTCTGAGAAATAAAAAACCCTACCCAGAATGCAGGTATGAACTGTTTCTCCTATGGGTGTATAATCCACAAGTACACAGACACCAAAAGGTAAAGTTCTGCTTTTTTTCTCACTCCAGCTGCCCATTTCTAGCTGCCCTTTCACTTTGGTGCAGAAGCTGAGCAGCTGCAAGGTGAATCAGATCAGCGGGAAAGGGAGAAACACAATAGTTCCCTTCTCTGGTTCATACTGTGGCCCTTTGAACAGGAGTGCTGGATCAAATGGGACAGAAGCTAAAAAGGGGCTGAGAAGAACACAGGGCAGTGACTGAGCTTCGAGGTGTGCACACAATCCGTTGGGTAGTGGTTTATCCTGACTGAAGAGCTACAGTACTATTCCAGAAGGTAAATTACTTTTGCACAATGTTTAGTAGGAGCTGAGGAGAAAATACACAGGGCTTCAATTCTACTTCTCCTTCAAGGTCAGATTATTGAAGGCTTTGAAGGATACATATCCCTGAAAAATCAAGGGGCTGAGTCTGGACAGAAGAACTGGTTCTGGCAACGTACATTAAGGAAAATATAAAGACAGTAGCCAACAGTCAACAGCTGCATTTTTAGAGGAGAAACCTCTGATGGTGTACTTTCAATACCTTTGGTGTACTTCACACAAATTCAATGAGTGGGTTGTGATAGTAAAGGCAACACGTATCAGGAGTATGAGACATCCTACCTATGAGACCTAGCATGAATCAGGTGGATAGAAACAGGGGTCATTGATGGACATGGGTGCTAGCTGGGATTGTCATCTGGGAAGAAGGAGCTGAGGAGGCAGCTCCTAATGAGTTAGCTGGGAAAATGAAGCACTAGCTGTTAAACTAATGCGAGGCATCCTGCAGGTGTATGGCTACAGGCTCACATTTTTTTCTTTCTCCAGAGAACAAATGATCAACAATGTAAGTGAATTAACTTGCTGACACAAAGAGTTGGAGACCAGGTTCAACTTCGACTTCGCACATAAAATACCTCTGAGAAGCCTTCTATGCCTTCCTGCTTTGGAAGCAACATGCTGGAAAGGAAAGAGGAAGGTTATTTCTCTCAAAGACAACACCGTTGTTCTAGTTAGGGTATGTTACATGAGTTAACATGGCAGTAAACTGTGGTTCAGGTTCACCTGTTAATGACAATAAGCAAACTTAATCCTTATAGGGTTTTACATCCTCCTCCTATGGAAGCCTGTTTATGCAAAATATCTTGGAAATACAGGACAGGGAAACTTGTCACTGCAGATTTCTCTCTTCTAAGCCTACTCATTTCCAGGCTGAGTTTCTTCCTGGCTATTTTGAATAATTTTTTTCTTGTGCTTCCATCGCTAATAATTTTAATAGCTCTTTTTATCCCTCCCTTGGTGTTCACTTGTTGATGTGTTTGTAGACAATAACCATATTGCCTCTCAGCTTTCATCTTGCCAAGTACAATGTGTCCAGCACTTTCAGTTGCTTCCTGTACAACGGGCTGTTGATTCATCTTACTTAACAGCACTTGATTGATTACTTAACAGCACTTTTGTGCATCTGCTACAGGCTCAAAGGATCCTTGACCAGGATAACATAAGTTGTGCATGGCATCATTGTGTTTGAGTACGGATATTAACACTCCTCCATCCCTGCAAGAGAGATCTTTCCTGATGCCTTCCTATGGTCATATCTGTCTGTATTAAGGCTGTGTCATGAGCTGTGGTTGTCATCAGTAGTACTGTAGATTTATTCCCTCCCCTCTCGTGAAGCCATAAATGTTCTCTGTGAAGTGTTTATCTTTCTTGGTGAGTCCTCTTGGTTCCTAGTAACTTGAGTCAGTCCAATAAAATGTACATTTCCTACCTCTCCTGCTCCTTATTAAGCCCATCTTTGATATTGTTTGCGTTTACTCCTCATTCCTCTTGAGTTCCAAGTTCAAGGTGGAGCTGCTGGTTGAATCATCCAGACTTTGCTTTCGGTTAAGTTATTTTCAAGGAAAAATTTCCTTTTTCTTTATTGCCCTTTTTTTTTCTAACTTTTTGTTAACTTGCTATGTTTTTCATGTGCCTTCCCTTCCTTTCATTTTCAATCAAAAGCAATGAGTTTCTTAGAGTCTTATACTATTCATATATGGGAGGGCATCTTCAAATCATGACAATCAATACCACTACAGTGTTCATTATCAGCCTGTAAGGAGAACAAAGATCCTTCCAGGAGGCATGAAATTAGCTTTTGCAATTGGACTATCAAGCCCTGCATGAACTTGCTGCTGGTACATTTCAGATCCTAACAGACATTTCTCCTTGAATCATCAGGGGTGTAACAGTCTCCTCCACTCTATTTTCCCATTCAGCACCTATCTGGGTGTAGGCCTTCTTGCTTCATGCAATAATGAGCAGTATTGTGTAGGTATTGCCTGCCAATATCAGCAGTTCTGGTTTCCAAACTGAAAATTGAGGAGCACTAGGACCCTAATGATGCTCTGTTGATATTCTCAGATCTACTCACCAAAATGCAGAGATTCGTCTCAAACCTCCATCTGCTAGGACTCTCCGTATTACTCTGTCCTCTCTTCTTTTTTTTCTTTTTCTTTTTTCTGAGTATGGCTGGCAAGTTCTCCCTCAGGCACAGCTGTTCATTTGCACAAAAACGTGAGAACTTTACACAGTGGAAGCTTTATACATGCTACAGGCTATAGCTTTATTCCACATGTTTTCCCAGCCACTGCACAATCCTGCTAACTGCTGGTTAGGCCACTGTGTTTCTCTTTTCTTTTCTTTTTTTTTTTTGGTATTTTGTTTTGATTTTGCATTTTCTTGTGATTTCCATCTTCCTCATTTGCTTTGGCAAATCAGATATGCTGTAAGTGCTGAAAATCTGATTCTTTTAAACCTGACTGCATGCTTGATGGACTGTTGAGCCTTCCTTGAGTTCTGAATAACTCCTTTGGTTCAAATCAGAGATGGGTAAACTATTACAAAGAAAAACACATACCAAAGCGTGGACTTCAGTTACAGAAACAAATACAGATATTTGTCATTTCTTAATCCAACTTCACTCCTGAAAATAATTGCTAAAAATTATTTGAAAGCTTGGCTACCTGGTACCATCTGTTACTTTTGTGTGAAAGTCTACCACAGGGTATTTCCTCTGAACAATAGCAGGTCTTTTGTAACTTTCCAGCTCAAAATTCTGAAAAGTTGCACCTATAACAATTAAATTCTAACTACCGGTTAGTATCCAATATTTCATTGTAGAGCTTAGCCAGCTTACTGGAATGACGTCAAGTAAGAAGAGTTTCAGGTGGTTCAATCTAATTACATTATAATATTTAACTGTATTTGAAAGCAAATAGGAGCTCTTGTTTTAATATTAAACCTCCAGCACATCCAAAGAGGCAGACGTAAGCTTTTTGTGCTTTGTTAGAACAAGAGCTATCAGCAATTCCTTCAAAGTTCACTTTTAATCTGCTTTTAACAAAACTGATGAAGTCTTACAGGCAGGCCTGAGGAACTCATTTTGCTCCTGTTGCCAATGGCAAATGGGCATCAGTGCCAACAGGACCCTGCTTAAGTTCCTTCCTCACCATAAAAGTAAAGATAGATTAAACAAGTGCCTAGGGTAGTCATCTTTCCTAGAGGAGTATATAAGGGCAATGTCATATGTCATATGTTTGCATGCTTATCTGAGCCTTATTTGGAAGTATCTATAGAAGGTATATGTCTTGCTTTGATTCCTTGCACAAAAACATATTTTACCCTTAAAACTCACTTAAAAAAACAAAGAAGGCTAATCCTAGGACAACCATCTTCTGCATGAGAGAAGTATGTAGGGGGAATGAATGGAAAAAAGGAAAGATTTTTGGAAAAATGACAGATAAATTTTGAATGAAAAATACTACTTTTACACTTTCTCCCAAAGTAACTTTTTTCCAAAGACAGTTTATGCTGTCATTAAACGACAGAGTCAGCTAATTACACATGACAGCACTGTTTTATAAGAAATTTGTGAATGTATACTAATTTATTATTAGAAATCTGTCAAAATCTTTATGTCTGTAATGGTGGATTATGAGACTCTCTGTAAGATGAACACTGCAGCTGGCACACCATCTATGCTTTCAACGCATGAACAAAAGCGACTTTGTTTCCCACACAGAAGATCCTTATTCAACAGGGTCAAATTTATCCATGTTTGCTAAGCAGCGCTGTAAAATTGTTTCATACTCAGAAGACATGCAGATACAACTGTCTCTGAGGCACCACTGTGCAGCAAACTGTTGGTAAAGGCCAAAATGGAAATTACTGCCCTACATGCCTTGTAATTCAGACTGCTCGTTCAGTCACCCTGTTTTACCTATGGCTCTAATTCTTACACCTAGGTAAAGGTGTAATGTTTTTTTTTCATTTTAAAAGCTTTCTAATTTCACTGTACATGTGACATTTTAAACCTTAATTCTACAGAAAAACCCATAATGCCTATTTCAATAGGAATGCATATGCTATTCATAGCTTTCCGAGGCTCTTGGATATCATGAAAGATGTGACATTGCCAAGGGTGCAAGTGTGAGACAAATACAGGATGTCTGTGTTTTCACTGGTAGACCCTTAGTATAACTTCTTGCAGACCGAAGAAGAAGAAGAATGTCTACCGACATTTTTTTGGCACAGGGAGCTAGCATTCTGGTTTTGACAGAAATTAAAAGGGAAATCACTGAATCTGCTGAGAATCCTTGATGTTAATTTTCAAATTTTTTAAAAGATATATAATTTCTGATAGATTTATTAATGACCTGATAGGCCAAAGGTAATTCCACATTCATTAGGGAACTGTTCCATTTTGTGTATGATTTTTTCTGGCTATCCAGTTCCTAACCTCACTGTAAACTATTGATTTGTTATCTCAATTACGGTATTTCATACTTTCAGTAAATAAATAGAACAATAAAATTTGGAAAGAATACCTGGAAAGCATGAATATGTGAGTTACCAGTAAGCAAATTTAAATATTTGTTAAAATATTATTTGTCAAGACTCAGAATTTTCTCAGAGATTTTAAAACTTAGTATCTAAATTGTCCTTTTTTTTAAGTATTAGCATTTATTGCTTGTTTGTTCTACCTACTTCTGGGGTGGATTATTCTCAACCATTCAGGGAAATTTCTCAATAAAAATCCTGTAGCTTACTGTTTTCAATCAAATTATTTCATTCCTGATCCTTTCAGTATTTGCAGAACAAATTGAACTAAGTTTCCATTATGCAGTGCCCAGTGCAATCATTGATTCACAAATATCAGCTAGACCTCATAACATCACAACATCCTCAAATACAAAGAGTAGCCCTGGCCATGTTCTCCCTGCTAGGTTTGCATAGGCATCATCAAATTCACAGGTTGGGAATTGGTCTGTGAAATACAATTTTGGTGTTTGGGTCAGTACTGGGTCCAGTCTTATTTAATTTATTCATATACAACGTGGATGAATGTACCCTTAGCAAGTTTGCTGATGATACCAAACTGGGAGGAGTGGCTGACGCACCAGACGGCTGTGCTGCCACTCAGTGAGACCTAGACAGGCTGGAGAGTTGGGCAGTGAGGAACATCATGAAATTCAACAAGGGCAAGTGTAGGGTCTTGCATCTAGGTAGAAATAACCTCATGCATCAGTACAGGTTATGGGTTGACCTGCTGCAGAACATCTGCAGAGAAGTGCCTGGGGGTCCTGTGGATAAACTGACCATGAGGAAGCAATGTGCCCTTGTGGCCAAAAAGGCCAACGGTATCCTGGATTAAAAAGAGCACGGCCAGCAGGTCAGGGGAGGTCATCTTCCCCCTCTACTGTGCCCTGGTGAGGCTGCATCTGGAGCACTCTGTCCAGTTCTGGGACCCTCCAGTTCAAGAGAGATCGGGAACTACTGAAGACAATCCAGCAGAGGGCTACAAAGAAGATCAAGGGACTGGAGCACCTCTCTCATGAGGAAAGGCTTCCAGGTTGAGCCTGAAGAAGAGAAGGCTCAGAGGGGATCTCATAAATGATTATAAATATCTAAAGGGTCTGTGTCAGGAGGATGGGGTGAGGCTCTTTTCAACGGTGCCTGGTGACAAGAGACAACGGGTACAAACTGGAACACAGGAAATTCCATCTCAACATGAGGAGGAACTTCTTTACTTTGAGGGTGATGGAGCACTGGAACAGACTGTCCAGAGAGGTGGTGGAGTCTCCTTCTCTGGAGACCTTCGAAAACCCCCTGGATGCATTCCTGTCCAACCTACTCTAGGTGAACCTGCTTGGGCTGGGGGGGTGGGACTAGATGGTCTCCAAAGGTCTCTTCCAACCCCCACCATTGTGATTGTGATTGCTTGTATTCTCATTCAATCTTAAACTCTCCTATGTTCTCAAAAATGTTATAATTAATTCAGATATGATATGGAGAAAAGACTACATCTGCAAAGATTAAAATAATTTCTTATGCCGTCAAGTGGAAATTTTTAATGAGTACTAGAATTGCTAAAGAGAGGCCCATTGGTAAAACTGCACTGAATTGTTGACAACAACATATAATATGTCCTGAGTCATATATTACCAATAAATTATGTCAGCTAAGGGTGAGAGAAGAGGAAACAAACCTGTTTTAAATTCTGAGTGTTCATTTAACTAAAAATAATACATTTTAGACTAGAGCAAAACAGATCACCTTGAAATTTCTGGTAAAATACCGTTTTTTAGTAGCAGCAGTACATGTTACCCAAAATATGTTCTTATCTTGTACCGTGTACTATCATATGATATGTAGCTGGTACTGCTACATCCCACACATTTCCATTAAAATTTTTTTTTTTTACTTTCTGATTTTAAAGTTTCCAATTTTATTAATATTTTTAAAATATGCTTGTGTTTCACAACTTTCATAAAAACCTCTATGATAACACTAATTTTTTTTTGAGTGGCATAGTTCTAGCAACTGGTTTGTAAGAAAACTGTCTTAGAAGTTTCAACAGGATACAGGATAAGAAATGACCTTTCCAAGTGAAACGCAAACTGCAAAACAGTTGCAGTCGTCAAATCATCCACTGGAACATCCATTAAGTCCATCTTCAGTCGGACTTCCTAAGTGATTTTTTTGTGCGTCTGGGCTGCTGCCTTTTGACCTTGGCCTGCAGCCAGTCTACTCAGCAACCTTTACACCATGCTAGCTATTCCCTTTTCCCACCTGATCCTCGTTAGAAGCAACTTTCTTCCTGTTTTGTAAGAGAAATAGGAAATCTGCTCATTCAGTCTAACGCGGTCCAAGACACTCACTGCCAATAAAACAATCTAGCTGCAAAACATCAGGGGAGTTGAAAAAGGCCATGAACAACATCACAGGAAATCTTAAGTGATGGAAAATAAGAAAAATAATGGAACCCTGAAAATTAAACTGCCTTATGGGCTATTTCAGCTTCTCATCTTCTCATTGTTTTTCATTACATAGCTACTATGTGAGATGCAGTAATTTGAAATCAAGTGCTATTTTCGATTATCAGATATCCATAGCCTGTTGTCACAGACTTAACTGACCTCTTGCAGAAAGCACCAAACCTCTGCAGCTTGCAAAACCAGGCAGTGCTGTGAATGTGAAACAACTGGCAGATGCATACCTTTCCCATAAAAAGATCATTTCTTCTTCATTTCTTTTTTGCCCGCAGCAACACAAGGGACTGACCCCTCATTCCCTGGTGACCCCTCCATCCACAGCTTTTATGCAACGCTGGGCAACCCTCTCTTCACTGCACCTGGCAGTTGCACTTGGCAAGAAACCTCACTCCTGCAAGCCTGTGTCCTCCCCCGGGGAGCGCATCCTGCCTTCACCATGCTGTGGAGACATTGGCTGCCACTGAAAGATATCGCTTGTTTCTTTTGAATTTTTTAGAGTTGCTAGGGAACTGGCTGAGGTAGAAAATTGATTTATTTTTCCAAGGTTGAAGTTCATCATGCAAACCTGGTCTTCCCCCCATGTAATGTGTAGCCTAGTCACTGGCTTTTGATTCTTCTGTCATAAAGATCATTTAATCTTTGTAACTTCTTCATTAAAGATTTTTCAGAATATCTCTTTTTATCTCTTTTCCTACTGTAGAAAGGGAGTCTATCTGATTTCTTAAATTTTATCTTTTTTTTTTTTTTTTACAGAATATCCTTTCCTCTCCAGCTTTTCCAGTAGCAATTAATTCAGCCTGCTTCACCACAGATATGATGCTGTCATGTTCCAGCTACATAATCAAAACATGCAGATCAATGAGTGCAGACCAATAAATACAAAACAGGAAGTAAAAGGTGTTTTCACCAATGTAATTATTTCAGTAAATATCGTGTGGTAGTGGAAGGACAAGTACTTTCTTGTACTACGAAGATATAAATTACAGTAATTACCTGAACTTTAAATAGCAGTCATAAATAACTCAATATTTCTATATATGTGTGTGGGTGAGATCTGAAAGATCTGAAACATCAAAAAACGGAAGTAAGGAAACTTCTTCTGTAAAGTATGTTTAACAGAGAAGGAGAAATTGCAAATTTACAGGAAAAATATTATTGTAAATTCAGCTGGATTTGTTAGCCTATGCAGAAAACAGATTCCCACACTTGCAGGGGGATGAATCGGTTGGGGAAAAGTGGCTGGAAAGCTGCCCAGCAGAAAAGGGCCTGGGGGTGTTGGTCGACAGCAAGCTGAATATGAGCCAGCAGTGTGCCCAGGTAGCCAAGAAGGCCAACAGCATCCTGGCCTGTATCAGGAACAGTGTGGCCAGCAGGACTAGGGAAGGGATCACAAGCACAAATACAGGTTGGGCATAGAATGGATTGAGAGCAGGCCTGAGGAGAGGGACTTGGGGGTCTTGGTAGATGAGAAGCTCAATATGAGCCAGCAATGTGAGCTTGCAGCCCAGAAAGCCAACTGCATCCTGGGCAACGGCCAAAAGTGTGGCCAGCGGGTCAAGGGAGGTAATTCTCATCCTCCATTCCATTCTCGTGAGACTCCAGCTGGAGTACTGCTCCCAGCTCTGGAGTTCTCAGCACAGGAAGGACATGAACCTGTTGGAACGCGTCCAGAGGAGGGCCACAGAGGTGATCAGATGGCTGGAGCACCTCCCCTATGAAGACAGGATGAAAGAGTTGGGGTTGTTCGGCCTGGAGAAGTGAAGGCTCCAGGGAGACTTTATAGAAGCCTTCCAACATCTGAAGGGGACCTACAGGAAAGAGGGACTCTTTGTCAGGGTGATAGGACAAGAAGTAATGGATTTAAACTGAAAGAGGGGAGATTTAGATTAGATATTAGGAAGAAGTTCTTTACTGTGAGGGTGGTGAGACACTGCAACAGGTTGCCCATAGAAGCTGTGGATGCCCCATCCCTGGAGGTGTTCAAGGCCACGCTGGATGGGGCTTTGAGTAACCTGGTCTAGTGGGAGGTGTCCCTGCCCATGGCAGGGGGCTTGGAACTAGGTGATCTTTAAGGTCTCTTCCAACCCAAACCATTCTATGATTCTGTGACTCTATTCTATAACTGTACTTGATCAGAATGTGTGGCAGCTCTCTACCAGCTGCCATTTCCTTATAAATACTTTAATTTGTTGTAAATTAGCATACACCACATCTGGATAAACAAGGGGCAGAAAAGTACAGCACTGGTCAAGCAGACATGAAACATTTCATGATACCATAAAGCTTCTATAAGACAAAATGTGAGATTGCATGTTGTGGTGCAGCACATACAGATACAGCCCGGGACAGGGTGACACAGGAGACCCAGTGCTATCAGGACTCCTGGGCAGTCAGAGTCAAAACTCTTTCCCCTAAGTGGAAAATTATGAGGCTCAAGCGCCCTATGGAAAGTGCATATGAAGAGCTTCCTCCTCTTGAGCAGCAGGGAGGGTCTACAGTAGGAAAAGCTGGAGCCTTCCTCATCCCGTCAAATGAGACTCTCTCATTCAGGATTTGCATAAATGACCTACAGCATCTAGAGCCAAGCAGTATGTTAGAAAGGTTTACTGCATTGACTATAGAAGTCCTACAGCTTTCCCAGACTGGTTGTGAAATAGAGTCCGCAGTAAGCACCAAGAAACCTTCTTACAGACCATGGCAGAAAATTCTCATAATCATTTGTTGTTACCCGTGTGTAACCTACCTCATTGAATATCACCCAACAACACCTGCAATAAACTCATAATTGCAACCAAGATTTCATCCTATTTTTAAATGATCTCCTGTTCTGATTTGCTCACTGTGTGCAAAACAACAAACCTAGGTAATGTCCAGTTAATTACTCCATTGTTGAAAATATTCAGAAACATGATTAGTAATGTTCCAAATAAGGTAACATTAATAGACAAGTCAAGGTCTGATTATAGAGTTTGCTACGCCCTGTCGAAAACTAGTGGGTACACTCTCTAAGAGAAAATCCATAGACTAATTCTAAAGATTTTTTTTTCCATTGGAGATTGCAATATTTAGGGCTAAAATCTGTTGGTAGCAAGCATGTCTGAATTTCGGATGTCTAAGTATATTTGGAAAACTGAGTATAGATGTTCCAGCATAGCTATGAGCAGTGATCCTTTTGAAATTCAGTCAATAAATATTGCTGGAAGAGAGAAGCAAATAACAGTAAAGGAATAAGAGTATAATTGAACCTGCAGGCAAAGAAGGACATTTCTTGTATGCCTATGTACTTTTTTGACATTATGCAATTTTGATTTATTTCATTTTATATACTAAAGTCATAGATTATATCCCATTGCAAGCAAGAAATTTATCCTTTTGCAAAGGATTATTAAAAACATCAAGGCAGTTGAATAATGTGTTAAAGACAGGAGGCATAAATCCAACAACAGATGAAAACGAATGATTAAGAAAGATTCCCTTCAAACTTCTCAGAGAGAGTTATGAGCTGTGATTTTTGTTGTTTGCTGTGGGTTTTTTTTAAGACAAACAAATACAGGTCTCATTCATTCAAGTGTGTAAACCATTACAAATTGTAACATGCAATGAATGCAGCATATTTGTGTATGCACTCCGAAGTTTACCTTTGTGAAGGAACAACGGTGCAGGAAGTTCCTGTTTCCTTCCTTAAAGTAGGTTTAAGATTACAAATTAATCTCAAAAGAGATTATGAGTATCTCAAAGAGTTAATGAATATCTTAGAACTGCCTGTTTCTCTTAATTGTCCTAAGGCCAGTTGATCCTGAAGTATATAAATACCAATGCATGGAGAAACACAGTTGAAACAGCCAGCAAACAAAGAGCAAACAGGAACCAAGAGCTGTGCCTGCTGGAAAAGATGCCAAAATGCATTTTTACCTTCATTCGTCTTTCTGTGCTCTTACTCGGTTTCTCCATTATTTGTGTGGGAGTCCTTTGCGTTCCCACAAGCTCCTCCACATGCAGATGTGGAAATAACGAACTGGTGTTTTATTGCCTGTTAGCTCCGGGGGTCTTTCTCCTTGTGATTGGCATCTGCTGGAACACTTGCCACGAAGTTTTGAAGTACAGGGGCCCCTTCGGCGCCTCCATTCGAAACCCCAGCCGCAGAGAGCTACGTGTCAGCACTATAGACAGGTATGTGCTGCAGTTCTGCTGCCCATGAACTGGGAGGGAGGGATGCTGCTCTGTAAACACACTCTGGGAAGAAAGGAGCTATACAAACGAAGTGTTTACAAAATAAATTTTAAAAGTGGCCATTTTACTATATTTCTATGAAAAAAAAAAATGGTCTGTGAAATACAATTTTGGTGTTTGGGTCAGTACTGGGTCCAGTCTTATTTAATTTATTCATATACAACGTGGATGAATGTACCCTTAGCAAGTTTGCTGATGATACCAAACTGGGAGGAGTGGCTGACGCACCAGACGGCTGTGCTGCCACTCAGTGAGACCTAGACAGGCTGGAGAGTTGGGCAGTGAGGAACATCATGAAATTCAACAAGGGCAAGTGTAGGGTCTTGCATCTAGGTAGAAATAACCTCATGCATCAGTACAGGTTATGGGTTGACCTGCTGCAGAACATCTGCAGAGAAGTGCCTGGGGGTCCTGTGGATAAACTGACCATGAGGAAGCAATGTGCCCTTGTGGCCAAAAAGGCCAACGGTATCCTGGATTAAAAAGAGCACGGCCAGCAGGTCAGGGGAGGTCATCTTCCCCCTCTACTGTGCCCTGGTGAGGCTGCATCTGGAGCACTCTGTCCAGTTCTGGGACCCTCCAGTTCAAGAGAGATCGGGAACTACTGAAGACAATCCAGCAGAGGGCTACAAAGAAGATCAAGGGACTGGAGCACCTCTCTCATGAGGAAAGGCTTCCAGGTTGAGCCTGAAGAAGAGAAGGCTCAGAGGGGATCTCATAAATGATTATAAATATCTAAAGGGTCTGTGTCAGGAGGATGGGGTGAGGCTCTTTTCAACGGTGCCTGGTGACAAGAGACAACGGGTACAAACTGGAACACAGGAAATTCCATCTCAACATGAGGAGGAACTTCTTTACTTTGAGGGTGATGGAGCACTGGAACAGACTGTCCAGAGAGGTGGTGGAGTCTCCTTCTCTGGAGACCTTCGAAAACCCCCTGGATGCATTCCTGTCCAACCTACTCTAGGTGAACCTGCTTGGGCTGGGGGGGTGGGACTAGATGGTCTCCAAAGGTCTCTTCCAACCCCCACCATTGTGATTGTGATTGCTTGTATTCTCATTCAATCTTAAACTCTCCTATGTTCTCAAAAATGTTATAATTAATTCAGATATGATATGGAGAAAAGACTACATCTGCAAAGATTAAAATAATTTCTTATGCCGTCAAGTGGAAATTTTTAATGAGTACTAGAATTGCTAAAGAGAGGCCCATTGGTAAAACTGCACTGAATTGTTGACAACAACATATAATATGTCCTGAGTCATATATTACCAATAAATTATGTCAGCTAAGGGTGAGAGAAGAGGAAACAAACCTGTTTTAAATTCTGAGTGTTCATTTAACTAAAAATAATACATTTTAGACTAGAGCAAAACAGATCACCTTGAAATTTCTGGTAAAATACCGTTTTTTAGTAGCAGCAGTACATGTTACCCAAAATATGTTCTTATCTTGTACCGTGTACTATCATATGATATGTAGCTGGTACTGCTACATCCCACACATTTCCATTAAAATTTTTTTTTTTTACTTTCTGATTTTAAAGTTTCCAATTTTATTAATATTTTTAAAATATGCTTGTGTTTCACAACTTTCATAAAAACCTCTATGATAACACTAATTTTTTTTTGAGTGGCATAGTTCTAGCAACTGGTTTGTAAGAAAACTGTCTTAGAAGTTTCAACAGGATACAGGATAAGAAATGACCTTTCCAAGTGAAACGCAAACTGCAAAACAGTTGCAGTCGTCAAATCATCCACTGGAACATCCATTAAGTCCATCTTCAGTCGGACTTCCTAAGTGATTTTTTTGTGCGTCTGGGCTGCTGCCTTTTGACCTTGGCCTGCAGCCAGTCTACTCAGCAACCTTTACACCATGCTAGCTATTCCCTTTTCCCACCTGATCCTCGTTAGAAGCAACTTTCTTCCTGTTTTGTAAGAGAAATAGGAAATCTGCTCATTCAGTCTAACGCGGTCCAAGACACTCACTGCCAATAAAACAATCTAGCTGCAAAACATCAGGGGAGTTGAAAAAGGCCATGAACAACATCACAGGAAATCTTAAGTGATGGAAAATAAGAAAAATAATGGAACCCTGAAAATTAAACTGCCTTATGGGCTATTTCAGCTTCTCATCTTCTCATTGTTTTTCATTACATAGCTACTATGTGAGATGCAGTAATTTGAAATCAAGTGCTATTTTCGATTATCAGATATCCATAGCCTGTTGTCACAGACTTAACTGACCTCTTGCAGAAAGCACCAAACCTCTGCAGCTTGCAAAACCAGGCAGTGCTGTGAATGTGAAACAACTGGCAGATGCATACCTTTCCCATAAAAAGATCATTTCTTCTTCATTTCTTTTTTGCCCGCAGCAACACAAGGGACTGACCCCTCATTCCCTGGTGACCCCTCCATCCACAGCTTTTATGCAACGCTGGGCAACCCTCTCTTCACTGCACCTGGCAGTTGCACTTGGCAAGAAACCTCACTCCTGCAAGCCTGTGTCCTCCCCCGGGGAGCGCATCCTGCCTTCACCATGCTGTGGAGACATTGGCTGCCACTGAAAGATATCGCTTGTTTCTTTTGAATTTTTTAGAGTTGCTAGGGAACTGGCTGAGGTAGAAAATTGATTTATTTTTCCAAGGTTGAAGTTCATCATGCAAACCTGGTCTTCCCCCCATGTAATGTGTAGCCTAGTCACTGGCTTTTGATTCTTCTGTCATAAAGATCATTTAATCTTTGTAACTTCTTCATTAAAGATTTTTCAGAATATCTCTTTTTATCTCTTTTCCTACTGTAGAAAGGGAGTCTATCTGATTTCTTAAATTTTATCTTTTTTTTTTTTTTTTACAGAATATCCTTTCCTCTCCAGCTTTTCCAGTAGCAATTAATTCAGCCTGCTTCACCACAGATATGATGCTGTCATGTTCCAGCTACATAATCAAAACATGCAGATCAATGAGTGCAGACCAATAAATACAAAACAGGAAGTAAAAGGTGTTTTCACCAATGTAATTATTTCAGTAAATATCGTGTGGTAGTGGAAGGACAAGTACTTTCTTGTACTACGAAGATATAAATTACAGTAATTACCTGAACTTTAAATAGCAGTCATAAATAACTCAATATTTCTATATATGTGTGTGGGTGAGATCTGAAAGATCTGAAACATCAAAAAACGGAAGTAAGGAAACTTCTTCTGTAAAGTATGTTTAACAGAGAAGGAGAAATTGCAAATTTACAGGAAAAATATTATTGTAAATTCAGCTGGATTTGTTAGCCTATGCAGAAAACAGATTCCCACACTTGCAGGGGGATGAATCGGTTGGGGAAAAGTGGCTGGAAAGCTGCCCAGCAGAAAAGGGCCTGGGGGTGTTGGTCGACAGCCAGCTGAATATGAGCCAGCAGTGTGCCCAGGTAGCCAAGAAGGCCAACAGCATCCTGGCCTGTATCAGGAACAGTGTGGCCAGCAGGACTAGGGAAGGGATCCCAAGCACAAATACAGGTTGGGCATAGAATGGATTGAGAGCAGGCCTGAGGAGAGGGACTTGGGGGTCTTGGTAGATGAGAAGCTCAATATGAGCCAGCAATGTGAGCTTGCAGCCCAGAAAGCCAACTGCATCCTGGGCAACGGCCAAAAGTGTGGCCAGCGGGTCAAGGGAGGTAATTCTCATCCTCCATTCCATTCTCGTGAGACTCCAGCTGGAGTACTGCTCCCAGCTCTGGAGTTCTCAGCACAGGAAGGACATGAACCTGTTGGAACGCGTCCAGAGGAGGGCCACAGAGGTGATCAGATGGCTGGAGCACCTCCCCTATGAAGACAGGATGAAAGAGTTGGGGTTGTTCGGCCTGGAGAAGTGAAGGCTCCAGGGAGACTTTATAGAAGCCTTCCAACATCTGAAGGGGACCTACAGGAAAGAGGGACTCTTTGTCAGGGTGATAGGACAAGAAGTAATGGATTTAAACTGAAAGAGGGGAGATTTAGATTAGATATTAGGAAGAAGTTCTTTACTGTGAGGGTGGTGAGACACTGCAACAGGTTGCCCATAGAAGCTGTGGATGCCCCATCCCTGGAGGTGTTCAAGGCCACGCTGGATGGGGCTTTGAGTAACCTGGTCTAGTGGGAGGTGTCCCTGCCCATGGCAGGGGGCTTGGAACTAGGTGATCTTTAAGGTCTCTTCCAACCCAAACCATTCTATGATTCTGTGACTCTATTCTATAACTGTACTTGATCAGAATGTGTGGCAGCTCTCTACCAGCTGCCATTTCCTTATAAATACTTTAATTTGTTGTAAATTAGCATACACCACATCTGGATAAACAAGGGGCAGAAAAGTACAGCACTGGTCAAGCAGACATGAAACATTTCATGATACCATAAAGCTTCTATAAGACAAAATGTGAGATTGCATGTTGTGGTGCAGCACATACAGATACAGCCCGGGACAGGGTGACACAGGAGACCCAGTGCTATCAGGACTCCTGGGCAGTCAGAGTCAAAACTCTTTCCCCTAAGTGGAAAATTATGAGGCTCAAGCGCCCTATGGAAAGTGCATATGAAGAGCTTCCTCCTCTTGAGCAGCAGGGAGGGTCTACAGTAGGAAAAGCTGGAGCCTTCCTCATCCCGTCAAATGAGACTCTCTCATTCAGGATTTGCATAAATGACCTACAGCATCTAGAGCCAAGCAGTATGTTAGAAAGGTTTACTGCATTGACTATAGAAGTCCTACAGCTTTCCCAGACTGGTTGTGAAATAGAGTCCGCAGTAAGCACCAAGAAACCTTCTTACAGACCATGGCAGAAAATTCTCATAATCATTTGTTGTTACCCGTGTGTAACCTACCTCATTGAATATCACCCAACAACACCTGCAATAAACTCATAATTGCAACCAAGATTTCATCCTATTTTTAAATGATCTCCTGTTCTGATTTGCTCACTGTGTGCAAAACAACAAACCTAGGTAATGTCCAGTTAATTACTCCATTGTTGAAAATATTCAGAAACATGATTAGTAATGTTCCAAATAAGGTAACATTAATAGACAAGTCAAGGTCTGATTATAGAGTTTGCTACGCCCTGTCGAAAACTAGTGGGTACACTCTCTAAGAGAAAATCCATAGACTAATTCTAAAGATTTTTTTTTCCATTGGAGATTGCAATATTTAGGGCTAAAATCTGTTGGTAGCAAGCATGTCTGAATTTCGGATGTCTAAGTATATTTGGAAAACTGAGTATAGATGTTCCAGCATAGCTATGAGCAGTGATCCTTTTGAAATTCAGTCAATAAATATTGCTGGAAGAGAGAAGCAAATAACAGTAAAGGAATAAGAGTATAATTGAACCTGCAGGCAAAGAAGGACATTTCTTGTATGCCTATGTACTTTTTTGACATTATGCAATTTTGATTTATTTCATTTTATATACTAAAGTCATAGATTATATCCCATTGCAAGCAAGAAATTTATCCTTTTGCAAAGGATTATTAAAAACATCAAGGCAGTTGAATAATGTGTTAAAGACAGGAGGCATAAATCCAACAACAGATGAAAACGAATGATTAAGAAAGATTCCCTTCAAACTTCTCAGAGAGAGTTATGAGCTGTGATTTTTGTTGTTTGCTGTGGGTTTTTTTTAAGACAAACAAATACAGGTCTCATTCATTCAAGTGTGTAAACCATTACAAATTGTAACATGCAATGAATGCAGCATATTTGTGTATGCACTCCGAAGTTTACCTTTGTGAAGGAACAACGGTGCAGGAAGTTCCTGTTTCCTTCCTTAAAGTAGGTTTAAGATTACAAATTAATCTCAAAAGAGATTATGAGTATCTCAAAGAGTTAATGAATATCTTAGAACTGCCTGTTTCTCTTAATTGTCCTAAGGCCAGTTGATCCTGAAGTATATAAATACCAATGCATGGAGAAACACAGTTGAAACAGCCAGCAAACAAAGAGCAAACAGGAACCAAGAGCTGTGCCTGCTGGAAAAGATGCCAAAATGCATTTTTACCTTCATTCGTCTTTCTGTGCTCTTACTCGGTTTCTCCATTATTTGTGTGGGAGTCCTTTGCGTTCCCACAAGCTCCTCCACATGCAGATGTGGAAATAACGAACTGGTGTTTTATTGCCTGTTAGCTCCGGGGGTCTTTCTCCTTGTGATTGGCATCTGCTGGAACACTTGCCACGAAGTTTTGAAGTACAGGGGCCCCTTCGGCGCCTCCATTCGAAACCCCAGCCGCAGAGAGCTACGTGTCAGCACTATAGACAGGTATGTGCTGCAGTTCTGCTGCCCATGAACTGGGAGGGAGGGATGCTGCTCTGTAAACACACTCTGGGAAGAAAGGAGCTATACAAACGAAGTGTTTACAAAATAAATTTTAAAAGTGGCCATTTTACTATATTTCTATGAAAAAAAAAAATGGTAGTCAGAGCTTTGATTTGCTAGAGCAAGCAGCAATGTGCAAACAGCAATTTTTACACAGTATTCGTAAGGTAAGGTATATTACAAGAAACACAGCAGATTGCACAGAGCGGCCTAAAGCAACACATGGAGGGAGCAGGTGAAGCTATGCCTACATCATCAGTTTCATCTCAACAGACAGTTCCAGATGTGCTGCCGTGGGATATCTGCTCGTATTACTTATTACCAATGAGGTACACAGGGAGCTTCAGTCCCTATATGGTCCCTGCTAGAGTTTTCTTGCATAATTGACCCTGCTATTTCTGAGCAAAATCTGATGCTTTGAGAGAGAGAGAGTTTCTTAAACTTACTGGCCGTAGGCCTGACAAAAGTCTTAACCAGGTCATTGGAGACAAATTACTTTTCTCAGACTGTTGTGGAAACCGCACCAGAAACAGTGACAATGGGTGCTCCAAAAGCACTATGAGAACACCATTCAGCAAATTTTGGTTAGATAAGCAGAAGCATGCAAAATGTATTTTAAAACTGTGGAAAAAAATTATTACTGTAATAATAAATAATTCACTAATTTAATTTCTTTGGACAGTGACCTCTTTCTTCTTCCAAATCAAACTTTTCTCAGGCACTTGTTGAAATACTCACAAGAATGAGTGTTTGTATGTCATGGGTAGGAACTCTGATGAGGAAGTCTTGTCTTGTTAGAATGCTGGATTCTAATAAAACATTTTACAGAAAGACTTAGGTAATGATGCCAGCTGTTTTATATTAATATATTCAATTGATCTAAACATACTTATATTTCCATTTACAGTTTAAGCCTCATCTAAACTTCGGAAACATAACAGATAAAGCATCTAACCAAGCTCTCTGAGATAAATCACATTTCACCATGATGTGTTTCTTTTTGGTTTCTTTTTTTCCAGGCCTGACTTCTATCCCCCCTCCTATGAAGACAGCACAGATCCTGAAAAACAGACCTTCCCACTGCCAGTTGCCCCTACTCTGAAAGAGCAAGAAGCCATAAACATCCCTCCACCTCCATATAGTGAAAGCAGTGCAGAGTTCATCAGTGAAACTAATGAGAAGGAGCAGCCACCACCTTATGAGTTATCTGTGGGGCAACTACAGCAGCAGCAAACAGCTGACCAAGACTCAAACACTGGAAGGGAGTCAGAATCTCATCCATCCACACAAGAAAAGAGTTAACAACAAGATACGAATTGCCAGGGGACCTCAGAAAGAGCAACGCCTGTCCGAACATGAGAGACTGGCAGTGGGTAAAATTCTGTGAAGCAGGGAAAATAGGAAGAAGATGTGTCAGTGTTCCCTGACAGTACATCACTTAGGGTGAAACTGCCTAGGAGAAGCCACTGAGGGTGAAACTGCCTAGGAGAAGCATTGACCATTTGTGTGTTCAAGTGGAGTTGGAGGGGATATATACAAAGGTGCTCAGTGTCTCAAAGTAGAATGAATCTCTACAGAGATAAAAACAGTAAGACTGTATCTTATAAAAGTCAACATCCCTGGCAATATGAGTTTCTTATGCTGCAAGATAAATGAAGTACCATGCTGCCCTCGGTCTTAAGTGTCTTGTACCTCATAAGGAGTGTTGGCTAGAAGTCCTTATTTATGGTTTTGTAACATTAGCTGACTTGGGAAACTTATGAACTCAGCTTTTGTTTGGAATTTGTAAATTGTTTGGTGTAACTGATTATTTTTGTATCATATGCCTTTCAAGTTACTTGTTTGATTCTAGGGTACTAATACCTGGTATTTACTATTGAATCAATGAATAAATTTTGTATTCAAAATAACTGCCACGTATTTGCTTATATGATACAAGGTGTCCATAATTAAGGATAAGCACACAACAGAATACACGTAATACACTTCTTGGCAGCTAAACAGAAAACCCTGGTTATGCCCACAGCTCCTCTAAAGAAACTAGCAGTTGCAGGAGGAAGAACTTTCTCTGATTTGCTCCTCTATTCTGTCTCTAAAAGCAGTTGCTGCCACTACAGCTTAATCGAGACTGTGGGAACTAAAAAAGAGATCCTGTATCCTGTTTCTGGTGCAAGTGGCCTCACAGTTAGAGAACAAGTACCAGAATGAGGACAGGCTTTGACTTATGCTTCCTCTGTTATCTCTTTCCTTCCTTCCACAAAACCACTGAAGCAAATTTTCATCCAGGCCACTGTCATCTATAATTCCAGATGACAAGAAAAATTTCATGAACATTCACTGCAAAACTGACTATAAGGCAAAACTGAGTTTTGCTTTTTGTTGCAAAACCAGTGAGATACAGATAGAAAAGTTATCACACTTTCCCGATGCTCACATAACATAAGTCAACAACTTTCCATTGTAGCTGCGTATACATTAGAAGTGCAAGCTGTGGTGGTGATGGTAACAATGGCTAAGGCCAGGGAAGTGACAATCGCATCAGTTTTTTCTTCCAAAGAATTTCATCCTTTATGGGAAGGACCAATAAACCTTCAGTTGATGTAAGGAGAAAGTAAAGCAGGATAAAATGGGGTGAAGAAACTACAGAGAAAGGAAAATCAATTCAAGACAAGTTGAGGAAGAGAAATGTATTATAACAATCACAGGCTAAAAAAGAGTTCCTGAAAAAAGGTAGAAGATAGAAAATGTCATCATCGTATAAAGACTTTTTGAAGTGATTGAGAAGTCGCACAGCACAGAGAACAGCAAAATTCAAAGGAACACTGCACTTTATTTCCAAAAAAGTTGAAGTGAGGATCTCCTACACCAAGTTACCCTGTTATGGTCTGAACTTCCTAGCACTATTATATCTGCAGCTTGAAATGTCTTGCTTCTTTACTCCAGGGCCCCAGATCCTGAAGGGTGTGTGCACTGCAGAAGTATTGGTGCAGGGATCAATCACAGCAGATGAGGTTGATTAACGAGGAGACTTCCCGTGGCAAAATGCTTGTCCTATGTCAGTTCAATGTTTGCATTTTCTTTTTCTGTGTAAATCTTATTTTTCCACCAGATAACTTTTAAAGCAAGACCATAAGAATGGAGAAACAATTGAGCTACAGGTAGCTCTGACAGCAAGTACTGCAAGAGTACCACTGAAAGTTGCTCTTGGACCACCTTGCTATAGGAAATGACATTCAGATTCTTCCCACATAGTTTATGGATAATTAGGAAGACTGAATCCTCTCTTCCTTTCCCCCAACCCCATGGCAGTCCTGCCTCTTTTTAGCTCCAGCCTTCTGCATATGTTGTGAGGTCTCAATGGGTCCAGAAATGTGAAACCAAAGATAAGTGCATCTTCAACCTGTAATATGGAAGAAAGTATTTGAAACATGAAGATTATTGAGATAAGATAATTGAGGTTAATACCTAATATTTTATTTGGTACAATCTGTTTTTCAGTTTGTCTTTTCAGCTAATGAACTATTTGGCTATGAGCCAAATGGTGTATGCAATCAGCTCAAAATTTTCAACAATCAAAGGCAGAAAAGCTTTTAAATGGTTTGCTTTTGATCAAACTTACTAGCACAAAGTCATCTTTGCCAAGAGTAACAGCTGGAAGTTTTAGATTAAAATGAATTTTCTTTGGACTGGAGGACACAAACAGGTCAAACTAAGGCTTCAGAACAGGTTCTTTTACTGCATTGACAACAACTTCCTGACACAGGTGAGTGAGGAGCCAACAAGAACGTGGTGCATGGCTGTCCTGATACAGTATCAGAAGAAGTGAGTGGGCATATGAAGACCTTTGCTGCAGCGATCATGAGATGGTGGAGTTCAGGACCTTTAGAGGAGGGAGAAGGGCAAAAAGGGGGACGAAAATTAGCAGAGCAGAGTTGAATCTCTTCAGAGATTTGCTTGGAAGAACCCCACGGCTTATGGCCCCAGAGAGAAGACGGGTCCAGGACGACTGTTTGATTTTCAAGGACGACCTTCTTCAAGCACAGGAATGGTTAATCCTAAAACAAGAAATCAAACAAAGACAGCAGGAGGCCTGCATGGGTGACCAGAGAGCTCCTGACTAAATTTAGATATGAACAGGAAGTGTATGGTAAGTGGAAGCAGAGACAGGTGACCCAGGAGGAGAATATAGAGACGCTGTCCAGTCATGCAGGGATGAGATTAGGAAAGCCAAAGCCTTCCTGAATTGAATCTAGTGAGGAAGGTGAAGGGCAACAAGAGAAGTTTCTACAGGTATATTAGGTGAAAGAGGACATGGAAAATGCTGAAATCCTTCATGCTTTCTTTGCCTCCATCTTCACTGGTAAAACCAGCCTTCAGGAGTCCCAAGGCATTGAGACAAGAGGAAAAGTCTGGAGCAAGGAAGACTTACCCTTGGTGGAGCAGGATAAGGTTTGGGAGCACTTAAAACAAACTAGACATACACAAGTCCGTGGGATGACTTGGGATCCACCCATGGTGCTGAAGAAACTGGGCCATGACATTGCATGTCACCACTGTCATCTTTGAAAGATTCTCATGACTGGGAGAGGTTCCTGAGGACTAGAAGAGAGAAAATGTCACTCCTGTTTTTAACAGAGGAAAGAGGATCGGGTTAGATAGAGGATGGCTAGCCTCATCTCAGTCCTTGGGGAAGTGATGGGGCAACTAATCCTGGAAACCCTTGAAGGACAAGAAGGTGACTGGGAGTAGTCACCATGGATTTATGAAGAAGAAACAATGCTTAACCAATTTGATGATGTTCTACAATGAGATAACTCACTCAGTGGATGAGGTGAGAACAGTGGATGTTGTTTGCTTTGACTTTAGTAAGGCCTTTGGCAACATCTCCCATGACATCCTCATAGACAAGATGACACAATACAGTTTAGATAAGTGGACAGCAAGATAGATTGAAAAGTGGCTGAATAGGTGGGCCACAAAATCCAGTTGGAGGCCAGTCACCAGCAGAATGCCCCAGGGGTCATACTGGAACCAATACTGCTTAACATATTTAATGAGAGCACACCCTCAGCAGTTTTGCAGATGATGCAATACTGGAAGGAACAGCTGACACACCAGAAGATTTTGCTGACATTCAGAGGAACCTGGATGGGCTGGAGAAATGGGCCGGCAGGAACCTCATGAAGTACAGCAAAGGGAAATGCAAAGTACTGCTCTTGGGGAGGAATAAACAAAGGCATCAATGCATACGGAAGCCATTGGGCTGGAAAACAGCTCCAGAGAGCAGGCCCTGGCAATCACATGCTGGGCAAAAATTTGACCACTCGCCAGCAACTCACCTGCACAGCAAAGATGCCCAATGGCATCCTAGGCTGCATTAGGAAAAGCATCACCAGCAGCTGGAGTGAGGTGATCCTTCCCCTTCTGCTCCACACTGCTGAGATGCATCTGGAGCGCTGTGAGCCGGTCTGGGCTCCCCAGTACAGAAGATACATGGACATGCTGGAGTACCTCCAGTGAAGGGCCACAAAGATCAGGGTACTGGAGCATTTGCCATATGACAAGAGGCTGAGAGGGCTGGGAGTGTTTAGCCTGTAAAAGAGAAGGCTCAGGAGGTATCATATTGATTTCTATAAATACCTGATGGGAGAGAAAGAAGAGGATGGAGCTGGGTTCTTCTCAGGGGTGCCCAATGACTGGACAATAGGCAATGCACACAAACAGAAAAATATGAAATTTCATCTGAGCACTCAAGAAAGTTGGTAGGTTGTTTGGTTTTTTTACTGTGGGAGTGGCCAAGAACTTGGAACAGTAAATCCACGGAGGTTTTGGAGTCTCCACCACTGAAGATCAAAATCCAACCAGACATTGTCTTGGGTAGCCTTCTCTACCTGACCCTGCTCTGAGGCAGGGTATGGACTAGTGATTTTAGTCCCAATGGACCTGGTCCCTTCTAACCTCAAGGATTCTGTGATCCTGTGGTTCGGGTGAGTACCACTGCCTCCCAAATTGTCTCTGAACACAACAGGCTTGTCATCGCACTCTCTTCATAATCATTTAGCTGTACTGACAGGTGAATTTGCTGGTATTTTGACTTAGCTCAAACCACTTGATGCTGAAGAGTAGATGCTTGAAGCCTGTGCGGTAAAAAGCCACAACTGTGCTCTCCAATGAGACTTCACCAAACATTTTGTTGCTCTAGTCACATTGGCACTACTCTTCTCCCATTTTCAGTAATTCAGTCTCAGCTATTGTGTTTTTGTAAACTGCTGAAGTAAGTTATATCAGAGTCACCAATTCATACTGCTCCAAATTTGCCCTTATTTCCCCTAGTGTAGACTATTATTTATCTTAGATCATGAGAGCAGTTACTACATTACACTGACAATTAAACAGATGAGATTATAGACAGTTTTAATACTGAACACTATTAAATCACTCCTAGACTGTGCTCCCTTCCCAACTTTAATTCCTTTTTCTCTCTTTCCCTCTCTCAAATCCATTGTTGTGATACTAGTATTCTTCTACCACATCTCTTTCCAGCTAAATCCAGCAATTTGTCCTCTCCTAATCTCTCTACCACCTGCTGCCTCTTTCTCTGTTCCTAGGACCCATCCAAGCCCTCTGCTAACGTATCTTGAAACTGCTCTTTCTCTCACTGGCCTCTGAATTCCTCTTTCTCCTTTTCCTCCAGTGTGCTTGGGAACGTGTCTTTGTATTGCTGGGTGCAGAAAAATCTGAGGTTTTGGGAAACAGGATTACTGTCCCAGTAAATGTTAGTGCAATCACATCTGAACAACATGGAAATCTTGCTATTTCCAGACTTGATAAAACTGGTAGTCCAACTATAGCCACAGAGCGTCTGTCACAGCACCTAGCCACTGTGATAAGACAAACAGTATTAATAATATTTTTCCCTCTGCTAGATACATGGCCTGTTTTTAGAAGCCTTGCATCTTTGTGTAAGTTCATATATGTTGCTCTTTCCCAAGCATTCATGTCTCTTGTTAATAAGTAAAAGACCTCAGGAAATGGAGCACACTTCATGAGATTATGGCCACAGTCCTTCCCCAAACACCTCAGATATAAAGATATATACACTGTACTTCAGCCTTAGAAAGTTTTATTCATCTTCATGCAGAGAAAAGCAATTAACTGGAAAATACCAGTTGTTACACTTTATCAACATCACCAGTCATCATAAAAAAGGGGTGGTGAGTGGATTTGAGGTCAGGCTAGTTCTGGAAGACTGCTGTTTGACAGCTATTCAAAACCACACACAAACAGCCCTTTTCTCCATTTCAGTGCAGGGGCCCAACTATTGTTTCTGAAGCGCAGGAGGAAGTCAGTACTGAGGTTTTAAAATATATTCTTTGTTCACTGCCTTCATGAAAGCAGAGTACCACCTCCTAAAGCTAATGGTCTAGTGACTTTCTGATAAAAGCACAAGTATGTTTCTTCACAGTCCTGATTTGCTCCTCATGAGTCTTCCTACCACATCTGGAAAGACACCTGGTTTCAGCACATCTTGCTTTTCAAAGTGCAAGTCCCAGAAGTCTGGCAAATGAGATCCTTGTAACTATAACTAGCTAGTTCACCACGTGATCAAAAATTATTTCATTGACAGAGAATGTGTAAGAGATTTTAGAAGTTCTTGAACTGCCATTCAGAAGGTTCTTTCATGCAGCCCGGTAATTTGAACTAAGTGTCATAATCCAGAGTATGTCTATGCTTGACCATATGTGTGATCCACTAGTTAGAGGCTTACTATCCTGCACCTTGAGGAGTTTGATCTGTAACAAAAATGTAAGATTAGATAAACAAGGTTTCTGTAAAGATGAATATTTGTACATTCAAAAATAGATGTCCAAACTGTGTGAAAATGCCACAGTTGTCTCAAAAAAAAAGTCTTTGTAGTAAGAACTAAAGCCTTAAAATCTCCTTTGGTTTGTGGGAATACTTAATGCTAAGGTAGAATACTATGTAAGAACATTATTACCTCATTTGTTTAGAGTCAATTAAGCAGATAATGTAATTTTATTAAAGGCAGTTTTATTAGGATGCTTGAAAGTGCAGTGTGTCTTGTCAACAATTACATATTAAGGCAGAAATACAGCATTATTCTTTATTGTGTACTAAGTGCCAATGAAAATTTTTGACAGAAGTGTTGAAAGAAATCAAAACAATTTCTTTTGCTGCAATCTTATATAAATTGCACTAAAATTTGACAACCACAATGAATTGAAACACACTGCAAAGAGGCAAGTTGCACAAAGCTACCTTGACAAATGATACAAGTGACCACACTGTTCCCAAGGAAGCAAAGCTTTCAAACAAGTCACATGCATAAAATGTTTGTGTTCTTCTTCAGAGCACAGTATTGTAGCTAGAACTGCAGTATCATTTCACAAGCAGAAATATGCTGATGTCCATATCCCCAATATCCTTCTCAGATCTATGCCGGGACATCTTCTCTCCCTTTGCACTCCCCAGATTTTTATTCCATGATCCAATGTTACAAAGAATCTAACAGAAACTGCATCCAGCTGGTGAATCAGACATGTATTTCTATTTCATCGATTAGTGTTCGGTTTTATTTCCTCTTCACTACACACTTCATTTACCACTTTGCGGTAAGTGGAGCATGAGTATTCCAAAGACTTAATAAACTTCCATAATAACACCCCCATGAAAAATTGCTGAACTTGCAATGATTACCTTTCAAACACAGTAGGCACCAGTATCACCTGCTGACATGAGGAATATATCAAAAGACAGCCAGATTCCACACCCGACATACTGCTGGAAGGACACAATCAGCTTCTATAGCAGAAATGCCTCCCTTTGGAGGAAAAATCCACAAAGAGTCAAAAAAAATCAGGAAAACCTAAAGGCACAAGTCACATTGATATGCTTTAAAAGCAAGAGTAAAAAAAAAAAAAAAATTATGGGATAATCCCTTCTTTGGGAGCATGTGCAAGTGTGTATACAACACTGCTGCCAGCGTGCATCTGTGAGCAACGGGAGAGACTGGAGGAGTGGTGTCAGGTGAGGAAATACACCTTCTGCAAGGCTTAGTATAGAGCCCTTTGCCTCAGACATGCTTTGTGTGTGTCTTCGTAAACCAGTAAGAAGTGAACATGGATCCCAAACAATATTCACCAAGCACATCTTTGCTTTGCAACGCCTCCCCTTCTCTCCCTGGCTGAAATTTTCCCAACCTCTATCACGGCATTCAAAAATAAGCAGTTCTCCTTTTCTGCCACATTGCTGACAACTTTTGAAGGTTAAGGCCTCTTTCTTTGATTATATTGTTATCTGAAATTAAGATATTGCAGGTAAAACAGAGAAGTCAATACGCTATTGTATTTGGAGATCAATGCAAATGAATATGCTCAAAATTATATTGAATTTTTCTTCCCACCCTACCTCTATCCCCAAGAAAACTTTTAAAATCATACAAGGCACAAATGGCTAACATGTTTCAGCAAGGTCCTGTCTCTTCCTTGCTGTTCATCTTTTGGCCCTGGTTTAACAATCTTCTGTGGCTTCAGGTGATGACAGTGGGTCCCTTTCGCCCTGTCCTCTCATGAATCTGAGATATTTTCAGTGCGATTGCTATAAGAGGACTCAGCACAGCCTAAAGAGAAAGAAATACATTGAATTACACAAAGCAGAAATATCAACAGACATCTAATATTTATAAATCCCCCTTTTAACTGTAGTATTACATAGTAGTAAATCATTTAATAATAATAAACACACAGTTACAGTGTCTATATTGTCATACTTGATATAATAAAGTATCATGCTGACCATATGTTTTGTGTAATCTTACACCGAGTATGCCTAAACTATGCAGAAAAAAGATACCAGTAAATACACTATACTGACAATGTCTCTACATAACAGGAATTGTGGAGCTTTTGTGAAATCTGCTGTACAAAACAACCTAGAAATCACAAAAGTAGAATTATTTCTATTCTGATGACTGGAAGCCATGCAGATGAGATCTTCTTCCTATGTATACTTAATCTGTGAAGCTCAGGGTCAGAAGGCACTATAAAAATTACCTTAAAAGAAATCACAAAAATGTGTTTTGAGTAATTGTATTAAATAGGACAAATGCCAACAGAAGCAGTATGAACTCTCCAGTTTCAGGCTAAAGACCTTACTGAATGACCATACGTGGGAAACTGCCCAGATGGGTGAGTGCAGATAACAACTATGATAGTATCATATGAAAATCAAGTAATTTATAACTTTTTAAATGGCAACTGAATCTTCTCTCAGTTAATTAAATGATATGCAAAGATAAACTGGCAGACCTGAGTTTTGTGTGTAAACCTTCTGTGCAGAGAATCATTTATTCGGTTACTGAACTGGTAAGGTAATTTTCTGACCCTCAGAGACTCGCCCCTGCCACCTCTTTCAAATAAACCACATTCTAGCTTTAAACTTGTCAGGTTTAAAAATCAAATCAAATCAAACAAGACAGTAATTCCGGAGAGCTTAAACTTACAGATACATTTAACATAATCAACACTTTGAATCTGTTTCAGCCACTGAAAAGTTTTTGACAGTATGGGCTGTTTGCTTTATTTATACAAATGGTCAGAAGGTTAAAACAAAAGATTGAGGAGAAAAACTAATTGTGCAGAGTCATGAAGTAACACCATGAATGCCATTGATGTCAAGTGAGTTTGTGATCAAACTTAGTTATGCACAACTGTGAGCAGTCTGACATGTTACTGTTCAAAAAGCTCCATATTTGTAGATATCTATCTACTGAATAATCATTGAAGCAGAATACAAGTCCATTAAAGTCAAACATGCTTAGAGGAGATTAATACGTGGAGCACAAATTCACATCTGTGGGCAAATGCTGCAAAAGTAAATATTAAAATGTGCCAATTTGTAAGGTCTGGATCATATCATTCCTTCTTTCCTTCCAGCAACATGGATTAAGGAGAACTGAAAGAAGACCAAAGCATCTGAAGTCCCGCTGGCAGTCCCCTAGAAAAACTCTTCCCTTTTAATCTAAAAATCTAAACCAATCAGTCCTACAGACCAGCTTTACTTGACCTTGCTTTTTTAAGCAACAAATGCACTCTGAAGAATAAAACCAAACGCAAACAAAGCTCTACACAATGCTTTGAACAAAACACAAAATCAAGCGAGTTTATGTGACACCCATTTACATAAACAATTTAGCTGCTGCTCTTTTGCCAAGCCATTCCAATTACTACTTAATATTCTCCTTGTTATAATCACACTTCTCTACAGAGAAGGTCCTATTTTAGTTCTGTCTTTTCCCACTTCAATTTAAGTACACTTTCTTCATTCTGCAGGTGTGAAAAGCCAAGAAGTGCATTCTCTTCGGAATGGCAAGAACAGAGCAGGATAACAAGGAACTAGAGCTGCATTTGCCTTTAAAAAAAAAAACCAAATTCCTTTATCTCTGCAATGAATAGTTTATATTTCAGTCACAAAAAATAAATCTTAGGCAGCAATCATTTACAGTTAGTATGAGTCTAGAAAGACTTCTATATCCTAAAGAGATCCTGATTTTAAAATATTTTCAAAGGGTTCTTTCTGCTTAAGAAATTGTAAAACTGTATTATTGACATGTCAACTCAAAATAGCAACTGTAACCTCTCTGTACCTTAACAATGACTTTAAGTCTTGAAAACTGTTTGGGAAATACGGCATGTTATCCTTTAGATAAAATTTAAGAACTGGAAACCAACAGAACTAACATATCAGAATATTGCTTTAGTAATATTCCTCCAAAAAAATAACTTGTAGGAACGATTATTCATACCAGGAAATTCATCAATCAAGCAGATATCTAACATAAGGCAAACAAAGATCAAAAGCCCTTTGCTTGGGAATTATCTGTACCACAGCGGTAAGAGCTACCATTCCTGACTCATGTAGCCTTTTTTCTGCCTGTGACCCTGCAAGAAAATTCCATGGAACTCCTCTTCTTCTAGTCAAGTTCTCAGGTAATATTTGTCCCATGATACATCCAGCTTATCAAAGGTTCACACAGGGCCAAAATGTACCTGCTTGCAGATTAAAAGCTCAGCATGTGCCTGGAGTTTGGCTTTAGAAAACATTTTTCTCAGAATGGGTGGACAAACAGCACCTGTATGTCAAGAAACACCTTGTGAAAACCTACTGTGTGTAGCACTTACGCTAAAACTTGCCAACTTTCACCAAAAATTCATGTAGTTCTGACACAAAACCATCTGTCCAGACTTCGCCTGGAAAGCTTGTGAATCTTCTCTCTTCAGTCTCTCCCCCAGCCTGCACTGAAATTTAATCTTGGTAGGAAAACCAAATGCAGGTCAGTTTTACACAGTCTAGACATGGACATTTTCCATAGGTCTCAAATTCACTTTTCCCAGTCCAAGCTATGTCTCAAAACCAAGTTGCCCTATCAGTCTCATCAGTGAAAAGAATTCTCCAGAATTTATCTGGGAAAAATAAAGCAAAAAAAAAAGCTCAGAGAATGGTAATACCTCAAATAGGATCAGTGTTCAAATGTTCAAATAGGAACATTTTAATGCACACGAGGTAACCACAACTCTGGTTTACAGTTCTCAAATCAGTCTTCTCTTACCATACTGATCTGCATTTTGCATTCAGCATCACGTCCACCAGTGTTATTTTGGGCTTTCTCAGCTTTACATACACCCAAGTGAACGTACAGTGTAGAACACTAGGAACACAGGGACAATTATTTGTATATATGCCAGTATTTGTAAAACATTAGATGCTGAACCATTTGCTCCTTGAGACTGAGGGCACAGAGAGAAGTAATGTAAGACTACCCAAATTAGCCAGTCATTAAAAAAATGTCCAACTGGGGACAAAGATCCAGCACTGATCATCTAAAACTTATGTGTTATATAGGCAAGGCACCTGAATTACTAATAATCAAAATGACACATCAGACAGTAATTATTTCAGAAAAAACCTTCAGACCTTGCTATGGATTTCCAAGCAGAGGAGGCATAGCACTACATGTTCCAGAAGAATTCACTTCCCTAGAACAATTGTTAATGCCTCAAAATTAGACAGAGATAAACAAGTGGGTTAGTACAGCATGAAGTCGTCAAAGAAGGGCTTTAGCCCTTCTTCGGAGCTCTGTAAACATAGATAATGTGTCAAGTGTTTTCCACCACTGCATCTTCCCTCTCTAAAAACTTCTGTCAAACTCCAAATTCTACCTCTTCAGCTGCTTGTCTATCAGATTTAGGATCAATTAATGTGGTTTTCCAGTTCATAAAGGTAGCCTTGAGAAAAACATGCTTGCAGAATGCTTTGAAGTCACCAAAAGATGGAATTGCTAGGTGGCGGTGTTATTATTGTATAAATAATGATAAGCTTTCAAGTTTCAGGCATGGGCTCGAAATCCTTTGTTCTCCTGATTATTAAAATCATTCTCATTCCTTCTATTTTTTTACTTTAAACATTGCATCACCACTATAAATTACATTATTTTTAAATGCTTACTTTGAATTTTTTTAATGTACTTTGCACAGAGAATGACGGTCATTTTTCTTTATTTTTCCTGATTTTCCATTTTCTTGATACTAGCTTATAGAAAGAGCTGAACTACTCAAAGAAAACAGTAGATGCTCCTAATCTCTCAGGCATGAAGTTGTTTCTGCCAATTTCCTTCAATGGATTGTTCAACAGCCAGAAGCCACTGCTATTCACTATGCTATCTATGACTTCGGACTTCTAATTCTTAGCATATTTTACTACTTTCTCTTGGACTCCTGATGTTGATCATGCAGTTGTCTAGGCTTATTTTATTCTAGGTGGAAGGTGTTACTAATTAATTGTATGAAAGACACTACTAAAATACGATTTGGGTGACCCTTACATTCATTAATAGCCACTGTTTGGCCAGCATATAAATTGGAACAAAAGGTCCTCACGAGCCTTGCTTCTCTCTGGTGACAGGAATGCTCTTACAGAAGCCTCTAATGTCTCTGAGGAGACATTGTCTCTGATGGAAAATACATAAGGGATGAAATCCAGCTCTTCCCGTAAGACTTATGAAGTGCGACACAGAAGTGAAGCTCAACAAAGGACAAGGAGGGCTTCACTCGAGCACCACTCACTTGAGTGGCTCCATGGGGCAAAATATACCAAAAGTGGTACTCTAAAGATCGTCTGGTCCAACCTTTTGTGGAAAAGGAGTTATGGTCCTATCCACAGCAGTACAGCACCTCTAATGTGAATGATTAATTCTGTCCACCTCAAGTGAACAGGTTCTTTTAAAAACAAATGTACTCGTACATTCGTCTTTACGTGCGTCTCAGTAACCACTTAACTCAGAAAGTGTCACAATGTCATACTGGTGTTTCAGGACAATATGCATGTCTCAGCACGCATATTGGAAGGTCTGCTTTAAATTTCTGCTTATCTGGGGAATATTCACCATCAGCAGTTGCACTGTCAAAGAGAACAGAAGCAAACTAGAAAAACTTGAAAACTGCTGAAAAGTGAGCTGATTAATTTTGGAAAAGGCTCTATCTGAAAGAGTCAAAAAAAAAAAAAAGATGCTGATATGACACAAACTCAAGCTAATTACCATAGTGCTTCCAAAAAATGGCACTGTAACTTCCAATATAAATGAGCTATCAAAACAGAGAGATCTCATTTCTTGTGAAAAAGAGCCAAAAGGATATGTCAAGGTAATTGTGCCCTTTGTTGCAGGTACTGCCTGGAATTGCCACCAGGAAAAAACATGGAGCAATGCAAAGCATTCATCTTCCACTTCTCTATGTAAACCATGAAAAGAAGGTACAGGAAAAGGGGGCCCAATAATACAGAAGCAACCAAGTATTTACTTAAGCAGCCAATCATCAAATGTACTAGAGATAGCTTCTCTCCCTGAAGGACCCCCTGGATGTACATTGTAGCTTGTCTCGTGGATGGAGAACTGCACTGTTGCCTTGTCTGTCTCTGGTCCCATCTCCTGCTGCTCCAGAGGGACCCTGAACCTGACCCATCACTTCCCTTCTCAGGGATGGACAACGGACCTTGTTATCAGAGCTTTGCCCTCTTGCTCTGCTTGCCTGCTGTGGGCATGTCCCCCGGACACTGAGGGCACTGTCTGTGCTGTAGCTGCTCTGGGTGCCCAGCTCCTATCACCTTGTGCAGCACCCTCATATTTGCAGCTCCCTGGACAAAGTCTGTGCTGCTGGTGAGGTTCACTAGACCTTGCAGTGGACTTTATGTACCTCTCTCAAGCAAACCCATGCAGAAGAGAGATGAAACGTAACAGAAGTGCCGCACATTCCTTATTTTCTGAGAATAACCTCCGCTCTCTCAAGCTAGTCTCTTCACAAGGGGAAAATTCACCAAGAATATTTGCTATTTTCCAGTCATTTGAAAAAACGTGTCAAATACTGGGCATTGATTGCAGGCTACTTTAGGAGGCACACAATCTTAAAGTCTTCCAGCATGTCACTTATCTCATATTGCATACCTTGTAACAAGTAAAGTAAAACAATCCCCTGATGCAAAAAGGATTCAATTTTAAAAGGCATGCTCTCATTTGTAATTAGTCAAAAGTTCAGCTAGATGAATGCTGCAACTGTATCCTAGTCTTCAAGTATTTTTTGTGGGATTCGTTAGACAGGAAACATGGTCAGATCGCACTTTTTGTGTCACAAGTTTACTCTTAAGTCCACTGCAAACCTCTAAAATGAACTCTTAGTCTACCTCTTACCATGACTTATTTTCATTTCATCTATGCCCTGGCTACATAGCAAAAAGAACCGTATTTAAAATGGTCAGCATAATTGGGACTGATAAATAATTTGTGCTGTAACAAAACTTGACACAGCTGTGGTGCATTGACCTTGGGCTGGCCACCAGGCACCCACCAAGCCCCTCTATCACTCCCCCTCCATTCTTTACTGACCTTGATGTCTGCATAGTTGTTTCTCCCACATATTCTCACTCCTCCCTCCCTGCTGCTGTGTTTCTTACCCTTCCTAAATATCTTATCACAGAGGGGCTACCAACATCACTGATTGGCTCAGCTTTGGCCAGTGGTAAGTCCATCTAGGACCCAACTGGAAATGGCCCTGTTCAACACGGGGGCATCTTCTGGTGTCTTTTCACAGAATCCATCCCTGCAGCCCCCCCCAGTACCAAAACCTTCCCGCATAAACCCAATGCAGTAGCAAGTGCAAATGGGGTTGCAGTAATGTTCTTCCTCGGTCAAAATATATTTATGGCCCTGCTAGGTGGCTAAATTTGGGTGCACAGAAAAACAATAAAATTGCTAGAAAATGGTCCTTTATTCTGTTGGAGGCCTAACATTATACGTATTCCATTCAAGGAGTAACTAAGGATGCACACTGCTACTTAAGAAAAAATCAAATAAAATGAATAGATCATATCTGCAGGAATGGACTCTGCAACATTTCCGGAAAAAATGAAGCACTTTTCGTGACTGACAGACAATTGTTTAATAGCACAAGAAGAAACTTGCTAAGTCTATGGTGGGAATCCGGTGAAAAAACAATGCCAAACATTTACCTAGAGTTCACATGCATTTGACAGCATTTATGTTTCAGTAAATTTGTATTCACATTCTAGTCATGAATACAAAACTACATGGGACTTCAAACTACACGGTTTTGATTTACTACAAACCAAATGCTTATCCTCTCTACCACAAAACATCTTTAGTCCTCTCTTGTTGGGTACCACAGCATAAAGGTGTTTTACTGGGAAAAAACTGAGAGTTCAAAATGTGATTTATATTAAGAATTGTTTTATACATGTGCTGGACTATGCTGCAACTTGCTCTCAACCTTCACTCTTCTTAGGGAAGTGTATGGTTATGATATAATTCTCAGACAGATGCAAATTTTTCCCTTACAAGGAATCCCTACATTATTTACACTCTGGCATCCGCATTTCCTAACTGTACTCTCATCGTCAGGAATCCCTGGGATGCCATAATTAAGCGTTCCTCAGATAACCTGGTATTTTTTATTGTTCTATAACTCAGGTTACAACACCTACAAAAAAAAAAAAAAGAGTGAAAAATAAACTAGCATGGCTTCTTTTAACAGAATAAAAGTCACCGCCCAGCACTTATCAGCAGGCAATCTCAACCTTTGATATTCCTGTTGTGTTAGACACTGCATAAACTTACATTAAACTGCTGGTCCTGCTTCAAAATGTGTACAGTCACATGATTAGGGAAATAAGCCACAAATACAGTAAACAGGGGTCAAAGTGCTGTGTGTTCCTTCTGATTAAAAATGAAAACCAGTAGCCGTTGTTATCGCAGAGGAAGTGAACTACTTATCAACTTTTTACAATGTTTTTGCATTACCTGTGGTTCCTTATTGTGTTGGCTAGGATCCTTTTCATAACTCTCTGCATAGATCCGGAGAGTAGCTCTCACGTGGCTAGAAGCACTCATTCTAAAGATAAGCCTGGATGCATCTGAAAAAATAATCCGTAGCCCCTATGAGAGAAAGAGGGGCAGCACATAAGTAAGGTGGCAATAAATTTACAAATCACAGTTCACTGCTTTAAAATAAAAAGTGAAATTAAGAGCCATTTGAGTGCAATTCCTCTTTCACTGAAACTTTGGACAACTCTTTTATTAGTCTTTTTTCCTCCTCTAAAGACTAAAAATTACCATGTGTATTCCCTCCCACTCCTCCGAATAGGGACCCTCTTACAGCTGTTTTTATTTTCTTTAGCTGATTTGTTCTTGCTCTGTGTGGCAGAGCACAAAATCAATTGTCTGAGAAATAGCTGTAAGATCAGCGAGGATCAGTGGCCTAAGAAATAGCTACAGGAACAAAAAAAAAGTTGTCAGTAGTGAATACAAAAGACAGGATCAGTTGCTACTCCCTATAGACCGTCCATCAGTGTCTGATTGCAAGGTTTCCAACAACAGTCTGTAGTATAACTTAGAATCATAGAATGGTTAGAGCTGGAAGGGGCCTTAAGGATCATTGAGTTCAAGCTCCTCTGCTGTGGGCAGGGACACCTCCCACTGGACCAGGTTGCTCAAAGCCCCATCCAACCTGGTCTGGAACGCTTCCAGAGATGGGGCATCCACAACTTCTCTGGGCAGCCGGTTCACCTGTCTCACCACCCCCACACTAAAGAATTTATTCCTAATATCTAATCAAAATCTCCCTTCTTTCAGTTTAAAATTCTACCCCCTGTCCAATCACTACAGTCCCTGATAAACAGTCCCTCGCCATTTCTCCTGTAGGCCCCCTTTAGGAAGGCTGATATGTCTCCCTAGAGCCTTCACTTCTCCAGGACGAACAACCTGAACTCTCTCAGCCTGTATTCACAGGAGAGGTGCTCCCCCCTCTGATCATCTTTGTGTCCTTTCTCTGGACTTGCTCCAAAAGGTCCATGTCCTTCCTGTGCTGAGGACTCCAAAACTGGACACAGTACTCCAGGTGGGATCTCACTGGACCAGAGCAGAGGGGCAGAATCACCTCCCGTGACCTGCTGGCCACACTTCTTTTGATGCAGCCCAGGATGTAGTTGACTTTCTGGGCTGCCAGTGCACATTGCCAGCTCATGCTGAACTTCTCATCCATCAACACTCCCAACTCCTTCTCCTCAGGGCTGTTCACAATCCATTCTCTGCCCAAACTGTATTTGTGCTTGGGATTGTCCCAACCCAAGCGCAGGACCTTGCACTTGGCCTTGTTAAACTTCATGCAGTTTGCATGGGCCCACCTCTCAAGCCTGTCCAGGTCCCTCTAGATGGTATCCCTTCCCTCCAGCTTGCCGACCATGCCACACAGCTTGATCGGCAATCTTGCTGAGGCTGCACTCATTCCTGCTTTTCATGTTGCTGACAAAGATGTTAAACAGCACCAGTCCCAGTACCAAACCCTGAGGAAGGCCACTAGTCACTGTTCAGCACTTGGACATTAAGCTGTTGACTGAAACTCCTTGAGTGCAGCCATCTAGCCAGTTCCTTATCCACCAAATGGCCCATCCATTAAATCTACATCTCTCCAATTTAGAGACAAAGATGTCATGTGGAATAGTGTCAAATGCTTTGCACAAGTGCAAGTAGATGACATCAGTTGCCCTTTCCCAATCCACCAACGCTGTAACGTCATTGTAGAAGGCCATCAATTTGTCAGGCATGACTTGGCCTTAGTGAAGTCAAGCTGTCTGTCACCATCACCTACTTATTTTCCATGTGTCCTAACTTTCCATTTCCCTAAACTTGCAAAACTTAACTTAAGCTGTTAAATTAATTTCAAGTACACTAATTAATAGACATTAATTGTCTGTAGAATAAAAAGGATTTATTACTATTTAACTCGAATTTGCTCTTTAGTCCCATCTTCCCCTCTTTTTTTCTTTCCTGCTCCCTCCTCCATACTGTATATATAAACACATTCTTCTGCCAACCACAGACTTGGATCCACAGTCGACAGTCTTTCTAGAAGGTCATTAAAGTCAAAGGACTAAATTTCACAGTTAAATAGTTGTAGTGTTTCAATACTCTACCAATTCTGCACTAACTTGCAGCCTACTTCCCTTTCTGGAATGGTACCCTTAGGCTAAGTGCCACCTTTCCCATGCCACTGAACTTTATTTCCCCTTTTAGTGCCGCTGTTGGCAAATGCCTAGTGCATAAACTGAGATCCTTGCTACTTCGGTTTAAAAATGAGAGAAGATAATTAAGAGAGAAGCATTTTACTCTTCCAGCTTTATCAGCAGCTTGAGAAGACACTGATGTTAGCAACACAGTGCCCTAATACTCTAAAGCATAAGTAGAAACCTTTGTTTCCTTGGGTATGTTTGTATGTAAGACTAGGATTCCTGCCATACAGCTGAAAATACTCTGCAAAAGGGAATTTCAGAGAAACAGTGGCTGTACTCCTTAAAAAAAATCCTAAGTGGGAGGGAGAAATCATATGCTATGGCCTTTACAGCTAGACTGTCAAAGTCAACCTTCGAATTACAATATTTGCACTTGGAGATTTAGTTTAAATCATTTTTCAGAGAGCCCAACAGCAAAAAGTCTGACTTTTGACTGTCCCTTGGAAACAGTGATTTAGGCGCTGACAAAGAATTTGACTCATGAAGGCCACACAAATTAATGGGAGCTATTAAATTTTTATATTCCTCACTGTTTTCTGGAAATTATACCTAAAAGCTGTGAGTTACAAAGATTTGTTAAAGCCAAAAAAGCCAGCCAAAAACGCTGTTACCAAATAAATATAAAACAGCATTGCCTGGAGAATAACCTGCAAGTCTGCATCTTTTGTAAAGATAAAACCAAATTCGTCTTCCCCACTTGTTCCAGAATACACAGTCTAACACATAAAAATTTCTTTTTTGACATTTTTGAGCTTTTGTGGTCAGCAAGGTCAAAGCAAGCTGGTGAAATTGCAAGCATCCTACTTACTTTGTCATGATGGTCTTTTTTCACCTGACATAAGATCCACTAATTTAAAGCCACATATTTGGTATTTACTATATAGGGAATGTCAGCTCCAGGGAACATAAAATTTTATAAAGAAGAGTAACACACTGAAAAGCCCAGTGAACAGAAAAACTTCCAGCTTTAAGAAAAATAGGACACAGTATTTGTCACAAGAATTATGCTTTCTTATGGGAACAGATTCTTTTTTTCTTGGAGGAAGCAGATGAAAAGGTTCAGTACACTCCCACACTGAACATCTGCAGATTATTTATTTTAGGCAAATTGGGCCTGCTAATGGATATTAATGAGCTGTGTGGAAACTGAAATAAAATTATGTTCCGTGGTTAACCCACTGACTTTGAAGATGATATGATTAAGATGGAGCTTCACAGGGATTTCCTTCTTTTACATTACAATCCAACTAAACAGTCTACTGATGTATTAGTATCTATGAAGCACTCAGAAAACCAAACCTATTACATGTTGTACTATGTAGCTTGGTTTCCAGTGGTTTAAGTTTTTTCCAGTTACCAATTTCATAATTAAATAAATAATAATAAATTAGCATCAACAAGACTAAGGAGTAAACAGAGCAAAATACTTCAGGATTTCAAAAAAACATTGTTAAAGAGCATGGAGTAATACCAATGGAAAATCTACCCTAGCAGCAACATACTAGACATAGGAAATGCACATAAATTAGGAGCATGGGAAATGGTTATACTTTTACTTCAAAATACTGAGATTATCACAATTTTTATTTGCTCCTCTATGTACCTTTGAGTGTCCCACATGCATAGCAGGCCATACTCACTACTCTGATGGGAAATACCTTATTGCTGATACACAATTGAAGTATCATTTTGGAGAGAGAAGAATTTTTTTGCCTTATCTCTAGAGAGTTATCCATAGTAACTTTTTTCCAGCTTTTCCAATGCCCAGTTCCTGACTCTTGCTCAAACTGAAATGCAAAAAACCTAAGACTACATACAGAACCCTTTGCATCCCAAATCTAACACAGGAACTGGAGCACATTAACAAACTTCTAATAACAAAGCTCCAGAGTTTTATTCTGTGAATCTCATAATGTAAGAACCCTTCATTAAAGAGCTCAAAGTTAACCATTATAAATGGTCAACCTATACTTCTTGTCCTTCTAATTCAAATTTCATACAAAAATGCAACTGGTCCCATTTCTGGCTTGCAGTATCTTCAGGAGCAGCACTGTTACGTGCTCATGTGCGCAAAGGCTAGCACAATAGGACTTTAAAAAATGAAAACAGTCTGCAAGAAGAGCAGAACGTTTCACTTAATTTCATGCCTTATTATTGTACTGTGATAAACAGTATTCATGAGTTTCAACAGCCAGAATGAATTAGAAGCCACAGTCGGGGCATGTTGTTGACTGCCTATTTTGTTGTTGCTGTCTTTGTTTTCTGAACCTGCTGTTTATTAACACTGATGAATTATCATGCAGTCAACTTCTCATTTATGAGACACAGTGCAATTACATTGAATATAAATCTCTCCCCTTCCTACTGGGGAACAAAAATTTGAACAGGTTCCTGAAAATGTAGCTGGAAAATCTGCATGAAGCTCATGACAGTCAGAAAGAGACATCTGTATTCAGATGCAGAGCAAGCTACCTGAGGAAAATGGCAGCAGTGGACTGTTGTTTCATGTGCATGGACCAATGTCCTCTCTTATTTTACTGTGCTCAGAGAATCCCACCGAGGCTGCAGACACACAGAGCCAGGAATGTGTCCTTGCCAAAAGACAAGCTGGTTGAACTGTGCTCTCAATAAATACATGCTTCTCCCTATGAAAAGACATGCTTTCTGGTTTTACGGGCTCACTTTTCAGGCTCCATCTGAAAACAGGCCAAGTCATGTTTCTCTATTTGTGTTACATGGTGATGTGATTAGTAATTATATTCCAATTTAGGACAAGGGCTTTGGATGTAAATTAAGGGGAAGAACAATGCACTGAAAATTCGCAAGGAGTTTTTTATAAGTACAAGGGCCACACATCTGCCGTGCCTGTAGTTTTCCAGTGGACTTGGACACAACAATATCCTCATATCTTGTTTCAGCAGTAATATGCACAAAGAGAGTAGCTCGGTGGCAGGTGGGCTGCTTGTATTAGCTGAATGTAATGATGAATGGAAACTATAAAGACTCAGAGCATAATGGCATGACAATAGTTTTAATGGCTTGTAATAGCATTTGTTAGGGTCTGGTCAGGTCAAGTAATTTACAAACCAGAGAAACTAGGACAATAAAAATAAACAGCATAAAATCAAAATACATTTTAATATGAGTTGTGGCACGTATTCAAGATGTTTGAATATGCATTTATACCTGGCAAAAGTACATGGTTAGTTTTGAGCACACTGTGAAGTTAAAAACACTGAAGGCACAGTTTGAACTGCAGTTCTTGATAGCTAAGGAATCTCATTATGGACACAGCCCAAAAGGCACACAGAACAGGTCATTTGGGCCACAGAAGTCAAATGTGCCCTCATATGGTACAATCCACTAAAGCAGAGCATGCTATTGGCTACAACAGACAATGTGCCTTAATTATGCAAATCCCGTGGGTCAGCAAGAGCAAGAACATTTTAATTTTTTTTTGTAATGTATAGCAAGTGGAGATTTCAGATGGAGAACAGAAAAAGCAAAGACTGTCTTTCTACATGACACTTTGAATTGTTCAGGAAAGGGAACCCTCCCTATACGTGCACTGCTGTCAACAGGGACTCCATCCCCTCCTACATTCTCTGTGACACCTCTGCCTCCAGTTATGCAAAGCAAGTGCAAGCGAAACCAGAGGTGGATTATCTTATCCAGACCAAGCTAATCTTAAGTAGGAAATGCAGCATCTATCAGAGCAAAGAAAACACCATCCTATAAATAAATTGAGAGGCTTGCCAGCTGACTGTTAAAAACAACACTGCTAGAGACAATATGACAGTTGCAAAACTTTGCTACTCCATCACTACACAGCCATACCTGTCTTTTGGTCACAGTGCCATCCACAGGATCTATGTACTCAAAGCTGTCTGTTCTTTCCACACTGTAGATATTGTTCCCCACAGCAAACTGCTGATGGCTGAACGATTTGTCAGTGATCAAAGCTTCCAGGTCTCTCATTATGAAATATGCTGTTCTGGGTTCCAGTGCTTCATAATCAAACCTTGCACATATTAAAAAAAAAAAAAAAAAAAAAAAAAAAAGAAAACAACACAAACAAAACCCAAGAGCCCAAGTCTAAGTTTAAATTCTGCTAGGGAAAGAATATTCATTTATAAACATCACCCAGTCATTTCTGCCAAAATTATTCTGAAAGATACTTTTCTATGTAACAATGGTGCAAGTAGTTAATATATCTAGAAACAGCAGTTGAGGAGAATCAAAATCAAACATGAAAGCATTCTGGGGCAAAGGTATGTTCTGGAGAGAGTGAACCAAGAAGTAAGTCCCCTACACCTGAGAAAAGAGTTCTGCTTTCACAGAACTGAATATATTCACAATTAGCAATTTAGTGCTTACTTCAAAAACCAGAGGTGGACCACTGAAGTACTGACTGCAAATCAAACCAGCACAGGCATGCAAATTCTGTACAATTTGACCATTACGTGTGTGCACTACAGTTCTACACTGGCCACCTGACACGGAGTCAACAGAAATCACTTAGGAAACACACAATTTCTAAAGCAGCATAGAAAACATCAGTACACAGCTATCTTTTCCAAATTAAGGACACAATCAGTGCAGTGCTCAACAGCCGAGGGAAGTAAGGGAAAAAGTTTGCTACAAGTTTTGAGGAACAGTTGTGTGCAAAAGACCTTACATATATGTAAACTCCTCTGGATTAAGTCTATTCTGAGAGAAAGAGAGAGGCAGAAGCTAAGATGTAAATGACAGTTAGAATTCACCCTTTTGAGATCTTAATAAAAAGAAGTAAATGTTCGGATCTTTGGAGGAGTTCTCCTGAATTAGAAATAGGCATAGTTCCAGTTCTCACCAAAAGCAGTTCTCTTCTAACACAGAAGCACATACAGAAACAAATGCAGCAGTAAATCCTGCTGAGATTTTGATTTTGCTATGCCTACAGATTCCACAATAAAAAATTCAAATCTTTCTGCCATTCTACATCAAAAAATTCAATTACTCATGTACTAGAAGTGACGTATACATGCTGCTCCTTCAGTAACTTCTGCTGCCACTTACTCATCAGAAAATACCTGCCTACAGAAGAGAGGCAATCTGTGGAAAATTTTCATTCTGTGGACACAGCAAATGCACACCTAAATGCAGCTGAGCACAGCTAAACAAGCCACAGTTGTAGTAGAAACGTCCTATGAACTGCATAACTTCCTGCGCCCCTTCCTTATTTTTCTCACCTGCAGTAGTAGTGCCGGCCAAATTTTGTCCAGTGATCCCTGACAATCTCCTCCACGCTCTGCTTCCGAGCTGCTAGGATTGAAAGCCAAACTAGCACAGCCCACAGTCCATCTTTCTCTCGAAGGTGATCAGACCCTAGAGAGACATGTGTAAAGCACATTATTTGGTATCACCGCAACTCAGATAACAAGGTAAAGAGGCTGGGAAAATGTCTCATTTAACTTTGTGTGTCGCATAACAGTGATCAACAGTACTAACCCCAGCAACTCTGATACCTTCTAGATGGACAACCAGAACTGCCATTTAAAATGCAATTTATTTATATATGACAAAGTCTGTATTCCTAAGGTTAAATAAAAATATGTGAATAGAAATGGTAGTAGTAGGAAAACATTTTTAGTCATGTTCCCGCTCATTGGCATAAAGGGTGTTTTCACACCTCTGGTACTCTTTCCCAGAACTGGGCTAGATAGGCAAACCCCTGGCCATGAACCAGAATGTCCTGAGTTATGTGAGTCAAGTTCAACAGCATCTCCTTGTCTCTGCAGATGTTCATCTGTCGAGCTGCAGAGAAAGAATTTTCCCATTCCATTAAGAAATGAAGATTTCCAGAATGTTCGTGACTTCCCATCAGGACAAAAAAACAAGAACCTGAAAAAACGTTTCTGGAAAAAAAACCCAAACCAGAGAATAGCACTTCATCTCCTTTCTGTATTTTTTCATACCTCTCAGTGGTAAAGATGTTGGGAGGGTCAGATCCAAATCCCTTCCTAGGTTTATATTTATGAAGGCAGAAATTGATCCAACAACAGAGACTAAGAACAATTTTGGAATACCCCATAGGATTTAGCACATACTCTCAGATAAGGGAGGCACAAGTTCAAGTCTGTTATCTGAACTCAAAAGAGCACAGACTTGATCTTGCACTTCCCTAATCCAAAGCCAAAATGCCAACTTGGAGTAATAGACTGCTCTGCAACAGACATCTAACTTGTCTTAACCAGAAACATTTCTACGAAGCTAAGCTCTGCCTGTTAAAATTGGAATGTACCAATCAGCAAAAAGTGTCAGTAAAATCAGTATTTTCTAACAAAAGACTGTTTCATGGGAAGGTTCTTGGTCAGCCAGTGCCCTCTCCTTTTGGATAAGTTAGAATTTTTTATGGCAGTATGTATCTAACCCAGATTACCAACAAAACACAAGGAAGCATGAGAATTAACACAAAGTAAGATCCAAGACACCTAACACTCAGCAGATGCTGATGATGACTACAAAGCTAACAAACTCAAGAAACTCAAAGAGACATCAAATATGTGGCTGTTGCTCTGGCTTAATAATACTAGATTTGGTTGCAGTATGTTAGCTGCAACCATATCATCTTCTGTCTAGTCACACATTACTGAAACCCTGAATACAAAGCAAGTGCAGTAAAAAAGCAAGTTTTGTTTCCTCCATGAATTACCTACCAATCAGGGAGGCAACCAGTAGAATCACCTGTGCCCTTAAAAGATATTAGCAAAATCCTCCAGAGAGGAACCTAAATACAAAGTCTTAGGTTGAAAATCTGTTTTATGAAATACCCTCCTTCCTCACACACATAAAATTCTGCAGCAGTAAGACTGCTTTGCAGTGCTGTGGCTTTATGTAACAGCCTGTAAGGTCTACACAGTCATCTGTCAAAACGGCTGTGGTTTGGTACTGGCAGAGGACGTGGTTCCCACAATATAAACTGATGCACTGAAGCTGTTAATCCTGTGAAAAACTGTCAACAGAAAACTAAAGACGTACAAGGAAAATAGCAAGGCATGCAGAGAGGCACTGTGATTCCTAGAGTTCAGTCTTGGTGTCCATCTTCCAGTCACTGCTGCTGCCTTGGACTTGTAGACCCTCTGCCTGGGAGAGCGCAGCAGCCACTGTATCAGTTGCTACTCATACATATCGACTAGGAGCCCATCATCCTGGACCTGCCACGGCTCTGCCTGGCACTTACACTTCTTGTGTTATGCTCAAGCCTGGAGGTGTAGACCTCCAACAACCTGAGTCTAACACTAAGCAAGTTATCTACCACAGAGTTAACAAAATGCCAATTACTATTTCAGCACAATATCTGAATTATAGAGGAATGATGACTGAAGACTTGTGAAGAGGAAAAAGATTTACGTGAAGATTGGGTCTGTGTCTGTGAATTAGGTAATGCAGAAAACAAGGACATAAAATACTGTAGATGGATTTAAGAGCTGAGAGAGACAGCAATGTTCCTTTGCATCTGCAAAGTAGCTGTCATGATAAATACCTACTTTCTGACACTTTTTATCTGCCTTGATCTGTAATCTGAAGCTCTCTCCATCAAGGGGAGTCTCCTACTGCAGTGCCTAGAGCTATGGGCTGGTCCTCCAGGAGCTGCTGTAGAAAGAGCAGTGGCTCACTCTGTTCCCCACTCCAGACCCCAGGTGCCAAAGCACAGACTACTCAGAAAGAGAAAGGGCAGGGTTATTTATGAGGTCTCAGATAGAGCTTCAGATATGACAGGAAAACAGATCACAGGAAGTCAGCCCTGTGGACAACCAGATGCTCACCTCATCTACTCCCCCGCTGTGGTAAGGCTTAGGTCAGCTGAAGGATGCCTTCCACAGAAACACCGGCGGTAAGGCCTACGAATCATAAAGTCAGCTTTGCTCGTAGGCAAAGCAGGGGGCACAGTCACAATCACTCTCATTGTAGCCAAGAGTCCACCCCCAGATAACAGTGCCGGTGCAGGTTTCTGCCACCACCACCAAACGACAGACCTAGAACAGAGCTGTCACCTCCCACCGGTGTCCGCCCTTCCCCTGGCAGCAGCATCAAAAATTGTCAGGCTGGGGGCTCCCTGGTGTCCAGCCGGGAGCAGGCAGATGGGGGAACACCAGGGTGGCCCCAGCCCCAGGCATCAGACACCCCCCTGGGGATGGGGCCGGGACGTGGGCCCGTGGGCAGGGCTGTGGGGAGCTGGGCATCAGCCCTGCTGTGGCACCGGGCAGGGGCCAACAGCCCCTGAGGGGTGACACGGGGCCTTGGGCAGCGTGGGAGAGCTCCCAGGGGGTGGGCAGGGCCCTAGTAACAGCAAGCCCACCCCAATTCTCCTGCTGTGTAACACGGCCGACTGCAAGCCATCAAATCCTACAAGGAAAGGCACAGCATTCATTTGGCAAAATTGCCTATACATCATGACGAGAGTGCAATGGTCTGAACTGAACACCAAAGAAGAGATGTGCTGTGATTTAACAGTTTTGAGTGTGTTTCATTGAACCAAAATCGTCCAGTGAAGCATGGAGAGAAGAATTTTTGGAAAGGTCTCTGTTGTGCTGAGCCTTGTTCTGGCATGACTTAGCTCATAAATCTCTATGAAGAGGGATGAGTGTATGCACGTATCGTTCTTCTGATCCATTTAGCAGTTTTGGCATGTGCTGTGTCCTTGTGTGTCCTTCAGGATGACATACAGATTGTTGCTTCTCTGGAAAGAGAAAGTATTGGAAGAAAGCAAACCAGAGGAAAAAAGTCTGGATGGAAAAGCTGGAAACAACCCAACTGTTCCAGAATCGAAAATCACTAATTACAAACACTAGCCTGATCTGAGTACAGGGACAATAATCCTATGTGCCCAAGAAGTGTCTCAGTTCGTTATTCTTAGGAGGAGGAAAATTGGCAACCAGGATTTCTCAGAACCTGTTTTTATTTCCACCTCTTTTATCTCAGCAGCCTATCCATCAACTGGGTTATTATATGCACATACACTGTTTTATTTCTTGTTTTTCTTTCTTTTAGCAAATTAAAACCCACTACCACAACCCTGTTAGTCAACTTTGTTTTTTCACCTACTGTACCTTTGCTGGTGGCTTTGCCCTCTCTCACTTACTGTTACTACATGGTAGTAGCAATTTCTACCACATGGTAGAAACTGTAGGGATGGAGCTCGTTCTGCTGCCTCCATTCAGTTAACAGCACTCTTCTTTGCTTTACAGATGCACTATCTGCTATGGTGGATCTGCAGAGGCACAGATGCCCTATGCAAAGAGATCCAGTAAAAGGTGCCTCACAACTATGTATTCTTGAGATTGCAATACTAACAGTCCTACTGGCTTGCTGGGGACTCTCAGCTATCCCAGGATAATTCTCAGTAATACTTTTAATTGAAACATCCAAGGCATTAATGAATTCCGGCCGCTGTTTAAGGAGCTGAAGCAGGAAGAGGCAACAGAGCAGTGGAGTCAGCAAATATTTTTCTGATTATCCCATCATATTTAATTTGAGGGAGATTATAATAACAGCAACTATTTCAACAGCTTATTTTTAAGTTAATTTGTCACATACTGTTCCATATAAAAGTAGCAAAAGTTATTTTTTTACTACTGCAATGGTCAATTGCTGTTGTCCAACTCAAGGTAAACAATATGGGATAAAATCTCAGAGCATGTTCCCATTCATAAAGAAGTACTCAGCTTACACAGGTTTAAACTCAAGAGAAGTCTTGAGATCCAGTAGCCTGAGACATCAAGTAAAATAATGTAAAAATGTTCATATTATGATTTTTATGATACTGTAGATTTGTTGGGCATGCAGGCTTTTACATGTCTAATTTATTCTGTATCTGAGATTTCCAAGTCCAAGACAGTGAGCCCAGAGGGTCATATGCATGAAGAAAATGTAATCGCTTTTCCCTAAATTATTCAACTCTATCTAGCTTATTGCATTCTGTAAGTGTGATTTTAAAACTAAAATCTAACTTCAGCAAGTATACAAAATCACAGTAAATCATTCTGTTTGCACACACTTTGGTTCTTTGAAATTTATCACCCAGCAATCTGAAACTTGACCATGTTTTAGGCAAATGGAGATTTAGGGGCAGTCTGATCTGTTCCTTTATTCAAGCTAATGAGATCATTTTAGATTTGTGTTACTGTAACAGATACCACCAAAGACCTCTTTTATGGCTTTCATGTATTTCAGCAGCAGCACATCTTTAAAGTCCCCACTAGTTCTTCTTCCACATAATCTTGCAGGAGAAGGCGGCTGGTGTTAATGGCATCTGGAAATTTGGAGATGAAGCATGTAAATTTATGAGAGATGTAGCAATTACTGAAGTGGCTTAAACGGCAGAAAGATAAATCAGCCACACAGCTCTCCTAATGCTGATTAATAGTTTGCTGATGAAATTTAGAAACTAATTGCTGCTGCTGACGCCCTTCTCTGAACTGTGTCCTGGGCATTAGTCATAGAACCAGAAAGCTACTAACCTCATCTGACAAGCTCCTCACACTGCTACAAAAATGGAAGAAGTTTTTAAAGCATTGGTTGAGATCCAAGATCATCTGCCAGAAAACAAGTCTGGGAAACACAGCCCTATGGGATGTTTTCAAAATCTTTTGCCCTTTTATAGCAGAAAATTTGCTTTTATTTACTTGCGAGAGCAAAACCCCTGATGTTATAAAACCAAGGCTCTGTATTATTTGGAAATTCCAGCTGGGCTGGATTACCTGGGTACACAATCGGTCTCTAGTGCTGTTCGGTTAGTTTGATGATAGAATGTGGATCTGTAAAATCCCTTTCTCTTGCAAGTTTCCCACTTTGATCAGGTACATTTCTTTAAATATTTCACACTGAAGGCCAAAGAAGTGCCAAGTTTAAGTTCCCTAAATAGATATGATTGAGGGGAAAGCTGTAAAATTGATTCAAATGCCCAATACTGGCAGAAACTTGTGAGGTCACACAGCTTAGGACATTACTAAAAGATTTGCAATAAGGTAAATATTTATCGCTAAGAACAGCTCACATTGCTAAAGTATTGGTCATTACAGACCAGGCTGCGTTTTACTAATAAACCTCCTGGCATATGAGATATTTTCAGACAGCTGCATTGAATTGAAAGATGATAAGGAAACTGAGGCAGGGAGAAAAACAAACTTTAGGTATCACAGTTCTTGTATAATTGTCCTGCAGACACTGTCATCATGCATTTACACAGCAACTACACACACAGTGAGGAATTTAAACCCAGTGCTTAAGTTGTCTGGATGCCCATGGGATTGAATCTTGAGGGTTCAGTCTAGTCTTTAGATAGCATTGCCTTAAATGGGAGGTCTGAAAGCTTTTTGCAACTGAAGTGCTGCAGGTACAACACAGCTCATCTGACCAGAATGTACTGGGATGCACAGATTAAATACAGCTGTAGAGCAGCTCGTAACGCTGGCTAGCAACATCTTGTTCAAGCACCCTTAGAATGCACAAGAGACAGAATTTATTAGGAATATGCATAATTAATGACAGGATAGGAGAACCAGATGAAGACAGGAACACAGAGAGTGCTAGGAATGCAGAGGCTGGTCTGAAGTGAGGAGACAGAAGCTTCAAAATCAGAAGAGAGATTACAGTACAAAATGCAATTGCTTTAGGGCCCTCCAGAAGGATTTAAGCGAAGGAAAAAAGTCAAGTGCAAAACCAGAAAGAAGTCAGAGGAATTATCTCACCTACCTAGAATAAAAAACAGACTCCAGAGGCCCTTCATTGACCACTAAGAGATACCTGTCCCTCTTTCCCAAATTCCACAACCATCTGATATTCAGTGTAATAAAGTCAGGCGAACACAGATCACAACGCCCTCAGTGTTCCAGTAGATCAAGCCCTGAAATCACTTCTCTTTACTCCTATATAACTGGTAGGCAGGGCTAAAGTCCACCAATGCTTGGAACAGCCTGCTTAGCAAGACCTGAACATGCCTTGTCAATGTGCCAGCAAAATTTGATGTTTGACATTTTTTTATAACTGCAACATAAAATTTTAATGACAAGTCTCCTCAAAGGAGACAAGGCTTCTACTAAGCAGCCCAAGAGTCTTCCCTTACCCCTGAGAAAGAAAGCATTTGAAGGAGTCACGCTTCACATCACCAGATGAAGATGGCCTTACTTCTCAAGAAACAGGCCTGAGGCAGTGGTTTGTCATGACATATGACACATAGGGGCCACCCCTGCTAGCTCTACATACCTTTACAGATATAACTGCATGCAGTAGGAGATGCTGCACTCTGTTGGCTAAGGCACACAGAGGTACTTCAGCCTACGGGAACTCACCATCAAACTCCTACAAACTCCTTCCAGTCAAAACCCACACTTCCCCTTCTTCAGCATGATGATAAAGGCAGGAGGCTTTTTCCAAATAATTTGGATGCTAATGGGGTCATATTGATGTCTCAAGACCCATCCAAGTTTCATGGAAATATCTGGTTTTGGATGAGCAGGAGGAACTTCAATGTTTAGACAGAAGGAGTATAGAACTGGCTTGGTGAAAAAGCATCAAAAAGCAGTGAGAGTTGAAAACTCCCCAGTCCAGATTTGTCATGGGTAAACAGAAATGCAGTCTAACAACACACCACAACAAATGGCAGTACATTCTGACAGGTACAAGATCTTCCCGCCCTTCACTCCAAGTTAGAGCTCACTCAATGACCTTGCAGAATACCCTTTGAAAATATCTATTTTCAAAAGATACTTTCTAGGCAATACAAATCTGTGCCAGCCACAGCAATTAAGCTAAGACATCCAAGTTGTTAATCATGGGATAACCAAGGGACACTGGTTCCCATTCACAACAGAAATAAATAAAATGAACATTCATTATTAATTTAAATTCTCTTACTTTTTACAGATGGACTCCCAAAGAAATGTAACACATTTGTGGTTCTTCCACCATAGTCCACTCAGATACCTACAGAAAGGTTAGTGACAGGCTAACAAATAAAGTGGCATGTGGGTGTCTTGAAGGTATGGTCATTTTTTAAAAAGCAGCATTCTGCTGTAATTGACCTCAATCAACAAACTTAATACTAGACTTAACTCAATCAAAGCAAAAAGAAATTTGGGACCAAGTTTCAATGCATGATAATACTTTTCTAAGAAAGGCTGTAGCCAATAATTATACACCAAAATAAAGAACTGTGTGGAACTCACATCAAAATAAAGAAGAAATTATTAGCCAGGCAAATGGTTAAGTTATTCTGATATGTGCATATTCAAAAATACTTCTAACAGAACCCTACTAATAAATAAAAAGAAGAGAGAATTTCTGTGCCAGAATCCAGGGGGGAAAAAAAAACACTGTGAAATTTATTCAGTGTTTCTCATAAATGAAAACCACGTTTATGCATACTTACAGACTACATATTTTAATTGTTTGGTCTAATGTTTCCTGTCAGTACTGAATTCATGAGGACTTAAATTTGTCTAACATTCTGCATTCTATTGTTTAACTCGTTCTTGGGACAGATAAGGGAAAACACAGATGCTGACATGTAACTGAATTTCTTCTAATGATGATCTTATCTGACTTCTGAGTAATTGTGATGTTCCAAAAAGAGATGTGTGCAACAGGTTTGATTAGACATACTAATCCTCATTCTTTGAACACTGAATCACATTAGGAAAAGCCATGTGGTTTTTTCATACAGCCAAAATCCCTCCAAATGCTGTTGCAGCCTGTGAAAAGCTGTGGAACCAGTGAGACTTTTCTGCATCATGTTCAAATCAGAAGAGAGTGCCAGGCACCTCTGAAAGCTGTCGGGGCAGAGACAAGATTGCCTCTGGCTTCTGAATGTCCATCTTCCACAATTTTCACACCTCAAGGTACTGGACACCAGAGTTGCAAGAAGACCCTGAAGATGTGAACTGACAGTTCCCTGTTCCAGCACAGGACAGAGTTAATCTGCTGGTTCTGTTGGATTCAGCTTGAGGCGTCCTGGAAAATTAAAAGTTGTCATTAAAAGTCCGTGGAAATTTTTGACTATGTATTACTTACCAGTGCCAAAGCTTTCCTCTCCACAAAGCGAGCAACGTCCAGAGTCCATGAGATTGGAAAAATATCTCCATCCTGTTGGTGTCTCATACAGAGGAACCTTCATTACTTTTGCCACTCTGGAAAAGACACAGTAAGACATCACATGATTAAGACAGTGGGTTTTTTTATGTATGGCCTGAGATCAGTTGAAGAATGTTCTAGGTCCTGCTACTTCTTCTGACAGCTGGGCTACAAAAAAAACCAAACAAACCAAAAAAACCCCACCAACCCCCAAAAAACCCAGAGCAGATCAACAGCACCATTCAAAACTGATCCTTGTCTCAGAACCTGACTTCAACCAGAACCCAGGTATGTTTATACAGTAAGTCTAGTATTTTGGAAAATGCAGGACCTCAGCTCAATAGAGCAATACTTTACCAGTATCCTTGCTGAGCAAGAGTTGTACAAAGAGATATATAGTTTTGTTATACTAACATTTTAGTGAAAGTTAAAGCATCATAATGAATACCTTCCTTTACAAAAAGTGGCCAACACCGATATGCTGGAAAGACACTTTTACTTCTGTTCATGAGTTCAAAGACAAGACAATACAGAAATGTTTCCATGATGCAACACCTCCTCTAAAAAAGCTTTCTGAGTCTTGACCTGAGTCTGAGCTTAATTTCCCTGAGCCCTCTGACAGGCCTAAATGAAATGCTCCCATCAGCTGGCTGACCAGCCAGTATCTTCAAGAACCAAAATAAACCACCATATAAGATGGGTGCGCTCTCTCTTCCCCAGGTTGTTAACTGCCAATTATTCCTGTTAGAAAGAAAAAATCCTTTCTTGAACTACAAAAACAAGAAAGAAAAAAACCCAAACAACTAACCAACCAAAAATCAAATCCTCTAAAGAACACACTACCAACCTGGGATTTATGCAGAATTAGTATTACCATTCTTTTTTCTAATTATATTTGCTTATTTTCATTGTGTGCCTATCATTTTCAGAGCCAACTCTTTTTTAATATGAAAAATAAGACTTGAGATACAGTCAAGCAATCTGCCTGACTAAAAAGGACCTTACAATCTCCCTACGACTGCTGCAACAATTACACCTGACAAACATTTCCTAAATTCCACCACCACAGAAGAATACGTGATGTGAGTCAATTTACATAATTTTAACTGCAGTCAAGCCCGGGCAAGGCAGAACAATCAAACTGGGATTCAAGGCACCAAACACAATCCACCTAGAGGTTATGTGTCTAGGTGAGAGCAGTCACCTCTCTGAGCAACAGGGAGACTCCTATTTTCAGACAGTCCATCGCTCTGAAAGCAGGCTCGTAAGGTAGATAGGACAAACTGCCCAAATATGCAGATACAGACCCCTTCAAAACCTGGTAAGTAAATGTACCAAAATACGTTTCAGCCCTTAAGTATTCTCGCTGAAATCTTTCCGGTATTAAGTTTCCATACCCATTTCTTTTTTTTTTTTTTTTTTTTTTTAGGTAATAACTATCCATTGCCATATAATTCTCTTCTCTTCCTATTCAGTCTAGCTGTTCATTTTTGTACTTATATATTACTCCTAAAAAGAGTGGGTTTTAAATGAGACAGCATAAGAATCACTGGTATTTCTTTGAAAAAAGTTCAAGAGGTATACCTGGAGAAAAAAAAATTATTATCAAAATGTTTAATCCTAAACTCAGTTTTCATGTCTGCAGTTAAGAGGTAGAGGCAAGTGTTTATACAGCACTAGCTATACTATTGGCCCTTAGAAATGGTGCTGCATAAGGGAGGTTATTCAGTGCAGAGCTGAACAGGTTTCTGGCTGGCTATGAAAAAAAAAATCAAGAATATAAAAGGATTTAATCTCTCTCTGTGTGACAGTAACTGCAGTCTGGGAACAGGACTGTACTGCCAAAAACTAGAAAACAATCAACCAGAACACAATGGCTAACATGCTAGAAGAGCAAAACCAATTCTCCTGAGGTAGCCTAACAATACAGCAGGAAAATATCTGCTTGCAGAAATGTTCCCATATCCTGGCACTGTTTTTGGAGAAGGAAATCTTTTCCCTTTCACTTTTCTGTATTCCTCTAGGCTGGGGACAAAGAACCTCGGATGAACCTATCTTGACCAGCACCAAAGCCTTCCAGGGGCTTTAATGGTTTTCAGAGACTTCTATGCACTAGGCTAGCACTGAAAATACAGGTGTTGATTCTGTTGGCATTGGGCTCACTTTAAACTAAGCCTTTCAAACAAACATAATATGCATATAAACATATACATACGAAGTTTATTGTGAAATATGAAGGATTGTTCTTTGCAATGTTTTTTTGTTCTTGACTCTTAAGACTTTAACAGAGTAAATAAGTAGAAGCACATTGAAAACTTAGCATACTCTTTTGTTATTGCATTTTACTGAAATAAAGAATTGACACTGGAAGCGCAATAAATGCAGGATGTGCCTTTATGCAATCTACGGACATTTAAGGTGAATGATCATCCCAGGAAACATGAGAGGGGTTCCCACAGGAAGTAGCAAAAAATTCTCAATGCCGCATACTCAGAGAAATATGTGCTGCATCAGATCAAACAAATAACAATGCAAATTACAGGAAAATTCCCTCAGAGGAAGGAAACTAATATTTTATAACTGGGAAATTACTATATCTTCAAAGCCAGTGAAAACAGATTAAATGTGGGAAGGGGGAGGGATTTTTTTATGCTCCCACATCTACATCTTTCTAAACAAGAAACACAGCAGGTATCACCTCATTGCAGAGAAAGTTTTTTTGTTGAGAAAAAAAAAAGTATATTCATTTACCAAAACTTTTCTTTCACTTTACATTCATCAGTCTGCTTTCTTGTAGGCAAAATGATAAAATGAGAGCTTCCAGTTGCTGCTACACTAAGTAGTTACATTTTTTTTAAAAAAAAAAACATCCCAGATGAGACAAAAGGGTAGCATCCCTTGCAGACCAAAATTTGTAATTTAGTTTCTATGTACCACTGAAGTTTTCCAGCACTACCTAATGCAGCATATGAATTCATGACTGGCTTGAAAGATACTAAGGAAATACTTTATTTTGCTAGGCAAACAAATGCTTAGGATGAGAGTTTCTGGAACTTGTAATTCTGCAAGAACAATTGCTGGTGAGTCATGGAAAAGTTTTTTGGTTTATCTATTACAAATCACAGATCCATTAATTACAATCTATGAAGTTTTTAGCAATGTACCTTTACAGAACAGTTCAAAGAAATCTATACATATACAGCTTTTTAAGTTTCTCTTCTTTCTGTATGTTTACACTGAGTCTCTAAGCTTGGGGAGTTAGAAACGGCAAGTCAAGTGGTTTTATCATCTCTATGAGATCTCTTGGTCAAAAAGGACACTACTTCTCTCAGAAAGTGAGTTTTGGAACTGGTGCTGCAAACAGTTTGTATCTTGCAGAGGTCTCACTCATCAGAGTATATTTTATATGTCCTTACGCATATGTACAATGCATCACCATCGCAATATTGTTGCAGTAGTGCTCCTGAAAATGCAATACCTCAGTCTCTGAGTTCTTTGGGTGAAGGTGTTAGCTGTCAAAAGGCCTGACTTGATGGATGAAATGTATTTCGAGAGCAATTCAAAATAAAAACTGGAAAAAAAATATGCCATATGAATAGGTTCATTTTCCCAGTCTATTTGAAGCAAAGGCATTCTATTTATGTCTAACCACACAGTTGATATACCTGTGTTTATATGTTCTACGAGTATGAACTATGTAGAAGGAATACCACAAACCGTGGACATTCTGGTTCTTGTCACCTCAGACATTTAATGGGACTGACTTCAAACAGTACTCTTTGCTTGCCTTCTTTCAGCGTAAGTGCTCACTACATCAATGAGATTACACAAGTTTCTTCTGTCTGTGCGTAGCGCTATTTAGTGTAGCACTCTTGCTAGACTGGGAAACACTTGGACCTAAACTGAAGGGCAATCACCTCAGTTATTCTGCCCATATCAGAGCTAAGGGTGTTTATGTTTCCAGTATTCCAAAATACTAATTGAGGAGGAAAAAAAATCAAAGAGGAGTGGTCTGTACTTTTTGCAATTACATAGATTATTTAAAACTACATTTTCTTAATTTAAAAGAAGCAGAAGCAGCTGTTTTTAAATGGGGAGATAATAAAGTGCGTTAAAATAAGAATATAAGTTATTGTAAGGTTATATAGCTAAATTTACCCTCCTCCTACTGTACAACTTCAGTCTCTTTTTTTTTTGAACAGCTAGTCTCACATTAACCATACTGACGACCCACCGTTTATTAAAACAGAAGGAGTACATATACAACACAACCATGAGAAGCAGATTGAGTTATTTCATCACTAGAAAACAGAATTATTGGAAAGTTTAGAACCCAACACAGAACTGTTAAGCCAATTCCTGAACTCTATAATAAGTCTCACCAAAGCATAAGCTGGCCAGTTAATAATGAAGGTAATAATGAACATAATAATCTTCACAATGAAGATTTTTGAAATTTTCCTGTCAGAAAGAAAATATTAAGAGCTAATTCTAAAATTCCTCCTGAAATCCTTAATGTGGAAAACTTATCTGTTTTTTGCCAAGCAACTGGACTATTTATTGTACAGCTGCACATCTGACAACCTAGATTTTCTTCCTTATACTTCATAGCCATATGCATGTCACCTAACTATGAGAACAGAGGCTACAGGACTCTTGACAGCCCTGGCATTACAGTAAAAATATTATCCTGCTTAAATTGTGTAAAAAAATAACATTCCATTGGAAAAAAGAAAAATGGTTTTTTTTTTTATTTAAAAGGGTTAAAGGAATACCCTTGTGATATCCTTCTTTCAGTTTTCCACTCAGTGGAGGCAACAGGCTATTTCTCACAAATGGGCCACTAAAGCAAAGTGGTCCTTGAGGGTACCTCCCAGTCACTGTGGTTTTGCACTAGCAAAACACCACTGATTCAGCAGAATTACCCTCACTTACATTAACGAAAGTCAGAGGGCAGTTTGACTCCAACCTATTCTCTACAATGCCACAAAAAGTCCTGATGAATGCACATCATTCAGATACAACAAGTGGCCTGCAGCAAGCTGACTTTCTTGCACCAATGAAACTTTTATAACTTCTGAGAATAGACCAGTCAATCAAGCAAAATTATCCTGCCAAAGTTGTGACGCCTGTTCACCACAAAGATAAAGGTCACAATGTTGGGGGAAGGGCTTTCTTTGACAGGTGTCAAGAACTGTTGTAAATGACTGGCTAGAGTTTTGCATCGTAGGTGAAATGCTGGCTAGGGTAAACTGCAGCATCGCATTCATTCTGGAGTCTTAACTTAGAGGAGGAAAGAGATACTAATGAAAGAAGCACAGAAGAAGCTGCAACTGCATGTCCTTGTCTCTCTTGTCTTCTACCACATGCAGGTATCAGCTGCACATGTGAAAGATGCTCACGGACACTTGGGTGAGCAGGCTCCAAATCAGAGACTGGTCTTTCATGAACACATGTTTTTTCAATTCTACTCCTCTCTGTGGAGCCAGTGCTGAGGTAGAGAAGGTGCTGTAATTTAGAGAGCAACCAGGCTGATTCTGCAAAAGGGTACACACTCTCAGGCCCTAACAAACAGGAATTGAAGGAATTTGTGGAGCACTCGTGGGTCACGACAGCATTTCACAGGAGACCAAACCTCTGTAACCATTTCTTTCAGAGTTACTGACTATAGAAGAAAAAGATTTCACACTGGGTCTTCTAAATCTCTACAGAGCCACTGAAGTAGACTGTGTTATCTAATCTCCAGCTGATAAAAGAGTCATTTGATTTAAGACCTGAAGCATATTTTATTTTAAAGACAAGACTATGGCTTGACTGAAACTAAGAAAACCAGTTTTTCTTCCCACTTCTGTAGTCTTTCTTCACACAAAGAAAGAAAAGTATCTCAAGTAAGGATCTGTATTTTATTTATCAAGAAAATAATTCCTCTAGCTGAAAATAACAGTCTTCACACAATCTAACCTTGGCACAGAAATGTATTTTATTTGATATTTTACTGTCTGAGATGCTTCAAAATTTTTGTAACACTCTGGATACTTCTGGGCTCAAAACATCTGAGTTATATTTGCCTACAACATCTACAACAAAGAATAAAAATTATGTTTTCCATCCCTTTGTTGGAGATTATGCTTTTGCTATTCTCTAACCATATACCATGGTCTTTGCCTTGATGGACTTACTTAAGTGTACTTGCAACCAGACCTAAAATTTCATGGGTTCACTTTTATGGAGCATTAAGATGACATCCAGAATTGAACTTCTATCATGCTGCTACAGTTTGTTTTCCCTCCAATCATTCCCATCAGTTATCTCATTCCCTCTCCAACATTCAAATTTATCTTCCAAGAATTTTTTTTCAAATTTTATTGAAAATTTAGACACAATATTAACTGCTCTTTTAGTCACCGAGTCCCTATTTCTTTCTCACTGTGTTATGTTTCCACTTGTTCTTTCTATGGTCTCCTCTTGTTGATGCTCTGAAAAGCTCTTTGCTACTTGTTTCTCAACTTTGGAAGCCTACTTCTGCTCACTTTGGTCAGTTTGCTCTTCATTCCTACTATTTCACAAGACGCAGGAGCCACAAACTAAATTGCTTTAACTTTCTTCTTCAGTCTCATCTTTAAGTGTCCCCTTCTTTTTAACTATGCAACTCCAACAGCCTGTGAGAAATTTACAGCAGTAGCAATGACAGCACCAGCACTGGCACCAACTATAACGTGAAATGGATGTTCCGCTTCTGGATGTTTTCACTCTGTCTGCACCGCCTTCCCTTAAAAGGCTTCAACTTCGTATTGTGCAAGGAGCAGAACTAAAACAACAGTCACTCCCCTTATACGGTCAAGTATTACAGTGTTACTCCTTCCCAGTCTTTAATTTATTAAGCAAAAAGCAGCGGAATGCTGAGCCCTCGCACACAACATAGATAACCAGGACATTTCACTAAGATAAGATGTAAACTGCCAGGGCTGGCAGAGAGGGTGCCAGGAGCACAGGGCAGGCAGAAAAATAGTTAGCAGACAGTAAGTTCCTTTTCTTTTTGCTTTCTAGTATGCTACATGTCACAAAGAAAGATCATAGTAACAGAAATCAATAAACAAAAAGCATCTGAGGACACTTCAGCTACAAAGGATCTAAAAACATTTAGCTTTCTTGGTTTTGCTTCCTCTCCACTCCTGCAAAGTTTTAACTCTAAAATGCTTCTGCAGGTGGACTAAAGGTACACTGAATCAAGGTCTGTTCTACAGGGGTAGTTTCTGTCTTGAAAACTGGAACTGCAGGTGAATTTTTTTGGGTGACAATAGTTCTGAGGACGGTTATGGCCTGCTAATAACTGCAGAGATCATCTCCTTGTTAAACTGTATTCAGGACAATTTGAACTCCCTTTTTACCAATGAAGCCTCCTGGCACTCATGCAATGCCAACTGCGGTGCCAACTAACTGTTCCAATATTCTCTCCTGCCTCTCAGGCTCACATTGGCATTTCCCCCTGTTTGAAATCTCTCAACAGCAAAAACTAAAAATTATCCCAGCAGAAATGCAATGTCCTATAAGCACCACCTGCCTTGCTCATGCCTTGTAACACACAGCAACCACACACAGTGGAAACTCATTCGGAGCTACATGGAACAGGCTCATCTTCAGCGCAATCACGACTACACTCCAAGGACGTGGACGCGGAAGGTCAGCCCCTTGGCTTTGAATTCCTAAACCAAACAAATGAAAAACTTAGTACTTCCCTCTGGAGGTTCATTGGGGTTGCTTTGTCTGCAGCAGGACAAATTCAATCACTTTTAAGAAGGTGCATCGGAGGAGACTTCATTCACAGGCTTAGGTTTTAAGGCCTCGAATACAGCTTTGGCTCATAAATTCCTCTTTCAAGTCTGGATGATAACACAGAGTCCTAGCACTAAGATTCCATGGGAGAAAAAAAGTTCTCTGAAGACCCAAGTGTTTAATTCAATTTAATTGAAGTTTGTGTATACGGAAATAAAGAATTTTCCTTCTTTTCAAGGAAATGAAGCATTGTAAGATCCCACCATGAAAAACTGCACTTTATCAGTAACCTCTCCTTCAGATAGGAAACTGGCCAATGAGCCTATGACATCTATTTCTGCTCAGCCGTATCATGGTATGAACAGCGTTGTCAGCATGAAAGCACTGGAGTTCAGGCTACAGAACACACAATTCTTTGCAGTCTCCAGAAAAAAAAAAAAATTAAATCCTCCTTGTCAGCATTTAAAAAAATCTCAGCACTTCGACAGATTTTAGCATGCAGCAGATGTTCAGAAATGAAGACAACTGCAAGACACTAGACTTTTGCACAATAATAATAAAACACTCATTTAGTGGTATTTGCTATGAGTAGAGCTACTAAGAAGCACTTTCTTGAAATTTCTTTTAACATTGGAATTCTCCTGTAATAACTACATTAGTAGGTCAAGAGGAAAAAAAATTCTTCCTGCCTTTTTTTAAAAGAAAGAATCATTACAGGCAGTGGAACCAGATCCTATGTGAATCCCCAGCTAACTGATAGAAATTATTCTCAGTTACTTTTTACTAGGAATTAGTTGAGTGTAAAATTCTGTTTCCAAACTGTTAATAATTTTACCCTTTTGAACTCCTCACACGGCCAACACTTCTCCTTTCTTTCTCTCCCATTGAATGAAACAAGTCAGAATGAATCCACCGTGTTTAAAACACTGTCAACCCGAATGCCTGTAGCTGGACTGAGTTTGCTAAAAGCAAGAGTTTATTCTAAGTACAGTATTTATACTAGTGTCCTTTTCTGCTGAGTGTGAGGGAAAACACAGACATGATGGGATGAAAAGAAACAAGAGAGACCAGGAACAAGTCTGCAGCATTTCTCAGGTGCAGCTCCACAAAATTTGTAGTCCAAATTTTTGTGGGAAGAGAGGGCTAGAGTGATTTAAGTCTTGCTGGACACTTCACAAACTTTAGGCAGCTGTGATGGTGCCAATGACAGTAAAACATACGCCATAGTGGACAACTGAGGTTACAGGTCCAGGGATCTCTAACCTCACAGCAAAGAAGCTATCTGTTAAGCAGGAAGGAGTCTGGTCCCATCAGTGTGACACTGTGTCCCCTTTGCTAGCACAAACACACAGTCAGTGGGACTCTAGACAGCACCTCTGCAGTGCTCTGTATTGTGCATGTAGACGTCTGGGCTTATCGAGGCTTCCACAAAAAACACTGCACTGTGTGAAGTGGGCATGATTCGGGCTTTGCTGAATTGCTATGCTGTACTTGCCTTACACTGTATTCCTAGAGCAGTGTCCAGGATGTTCATATTCAATTTCAAACTGCAGTACTGCCTGTGGACATGCAACCCAGTCTTCTGAGTTGTGTTCCTCCAATCCTTTCCACTTCCATGTCTTTTTATGTCTTTTCAGCCCTCCTCCAGCAGGCCACCCATGCTGAGATTTATGAAGAGAAGCAACCTAGGAGGTTTGTGCTAGGGGGTGCTGACTCAGTCACAGCACAACTTCAATTTCTCCTTTACAGGACAACAAGTGTTTTATGCAAGGGCTCAGTGCCAAAAAGCAATGAGGATAGTACATAATAAAATGGGGGGAAAGATAAAACATTGAAGTCACAGAAAAATTCATGCTTTTGTGCAAAATTTTGTTTTTTCTATATTCTATATTCATTTTTTTTCATGAACTATTACAAAAGGCTTTACCATCCAAATCTCTGGGGGTTCTCATGAGTTCGGAAGTTAAATATGTTCAAGTATTTTGCTGAACTGGTGCCAAGAGGCAAAAGTCAACTAATTTGCTTTATTGAGTACTAAAAGCCCATTATAAGGCAAGACTACTACAAAGTAAGACTTATTTCCAAGAAATGTGGTAACAAATCCAGTACCTTGCAGACAGAAATACGGCTCCTTATGAAGAGAAAAAAAAATTGATGCCAAGGTGGATAGGTCTGTGTAAATAAAGATAAGTTGGAAGGTTTATTTTTTTAAAGGGAGGGAAGAAGTAATTCAATGAGCAAAAATGGATGTGTTCATCCTCTTGCTTCTGATTTCTCCTCATTGTGTACATCGACATAGAAAAACAGGATGCTGTGGACACACCCTATAAAGAAGCCCAGCGATTCTTTAGTGTAACTAGAGCTAGCTGAGATTTTTGTCCTCAATTTGTCACAAATTGTAGCTGAGACACTTCCAAAGCTCACAGGGGCAAGGCCAATTTTCAGATCTACATGGAGGGAACCACATCACTTAGAATAAACAGTTACTGAATGTTAAGAAGCTATTTGTCTTGTCTAAGTCTCTGCACATATGGATTCAACTCACTTATGGTGACTTTCTTGCAGTCTCCCAAGTCACAGGGTGATGTTTAAAAGACGGTCAAGATAGGTGGTTAAATAAGAAGCATGTAAAACATCTCTCCTTAAATTGGGGCGTGAGAGCATGCACAGGAGGAACTCAGTAGACACCTTGCCTATTTTATCTCAGGTATGGGGACACTTGTAGGCATGCTAAAGTGTTGCCAAGACTCTCGCTTATTCATTAGTAAAAAGCTTTTATGGTCCTGGATAATCCATCTGAAGAATTTCCAAAGAGATATTGCCAGGCTTTTACAACTCTTTCCAGTGAAACAAAGAATTGACTTATCCGGTACAAATAAAAAAGTGCTCTGAAAACATGACATGCAGAGCTTGATTCATCCTGCATTTGATGGTGGCTCTAAGGATAGAAAAGGAAGGGTCTGATGGGTTAATTTAAGCTTCAGTCAAACATTATTATGATAAACTCACAAGGACATTCTACTAACACTTCATTCCAGTGAGTTACAGGAACTTATTACTGAGTGATACCCACCACAAAGACTATTTTTGCAAAGAAGCAAAGTAAGATTTAAATTGGATGAGGAGCACACAGCTCACAGACTAGTAACAGAGTCAGTAAGATCCTGGAACTGGCAAAGGCAAGCATGAATCTTAAGCATTTCTAGATGATAGAAGAAAGAGCAAAACAAACCATGTTTGTACAGAGCTTTGACAATAAGAGAGCTTTCGGTGCATACGAGCTGATTCATTTGAACAATATGCAGTAATGTTACACATCTACCAGATCACAGTAGGCCTCCTAAGAACATACACACTCATACGATTCTACAACACAATTTCTTGTGTTCCCGAAGAAATATCCCAGCAAGATTCAGATAACTAGGTGGGGTGTAGAACTACCTCTTAATTTTGGAAGACTTGAGAACCAAGAGCTGGTGTGGACCAGTGCATGAGAGCTGACAACCAATGCTGTCTGGCCCACAGAGGTGCTATCCTTATGATCACATCATGCCTGGTCTGCCCTAAGAAATTAATCTTCACGTGAGAAGAAAGATAATGAGAAAAATATCACACTGGATGATTGCAGAGGTAAAACAATCCAGCAGGCTACCCCAGCAGTGAGTGATCAGCCAGTTAGGAGCAGCTGGTAAACAACTTAATTCTCCAGTTTACAAATAGATGTATGACTAAGCTTATTTCCTAACACAACCCAGTAGTAAGTGTATGGAGACACTTGCTCTATCTGCATTAATCCTCTCTGGAATCACAGAAAGATTCTGTAGGCCAGTCAAACCACCTGTAATGACTGCACATAGGCATTAAGTAAGGAGGCTCTCTAGCATCCTACAGGAGACATACTGTGAGTCTACCTGCCAGAGGAACAGTAACTGTGGAAAAAGATACTGGGAGTGGTACCTTTAGCATGCCACCTGGGACTCTATCCATAGATAGGGTTCTGCCAATCTTGGGCAAAGGGGAAGCAAGTTTTGCCACAGCACTGTGGTGTTTGGTGCTGGAAAATAGCTAAAGTATGGGGTTGCTCTCTCACTCTTGCTAGATGGAAAGTACATAGTAAAAGTTAAAAAGGAAAACTCGAAGAAAATGGAAACAAGGATCAAACAATAGTCAGGGCACTGCAAATCCCTTAAACAATATAAATTACAGTGATTATGGATGTCTCTTAACCTATGATGATTAAGTCATGTTTGTGACATTTCAACAGAAGGGCATATTGGAGAACCAGGAAGATATTGCTGAACTTTGGTAGTTAGAGATGAAAATAAATACCTCCTAGATCACACACAGACAGACCACAGGTTCCCATGGTGGCAGTATGCTCTCCCTGTTTTTCCCCTTCTTCCCCCCCACTGCCCCCCCCCACTGGCTCCTGCTCGGACCACGGCCATCAGTTGCGATAACTTGCACCTGGTCTTCGGGGGGTGACTGGCAACACAGTCAAAATACTGTCTGGAGTGAGGACAGAGATACTTTGTTCCCATGATAATATGACTATAGGTCGATTGTCTTACTGTATAAACAGTGGACAGCCCAAGAGCCCTTGGAGCTCTCCTGTTCGGCAGCGGGCTGCACACCAGGTTCTCCACTTTTGTGAGGACACTGGCTTAAGGTTCTACTCCTCGAGGCTGAGAGATTCCTTGCCACAACATGCTGCAATTCTACACATACCATACCTGAGATTCACACTAACAAACAAAATAAACAAAAAAGAGCAATTCTTAAAGGAAATTTACAGGCTGTGGCTTAGTCCACACTGAAACATTTTGACACAATGCTGTTTTAGTGGTAATAAATGCTACTTGGACAACAAAACCCTAATGAGCTTCATCAACAACAATGCCCATACTTCTCAGAAACTCAAATGAGTGATATAACTGATATAAGTGATGAAAACATGAAAATTCTCACTGGTCTCCCAGTCAAATCAACTAGGGTAAAAAACTATTTATGCGTTACAGTCACAAGCTATATATATAGGAAATTACTCTTCTTCTCTTTAATAAACACACATACCCCATATATAATATGCAAGTTCATGAAAATGCCATCATTGCCTTTGAACGGTCCATTTCCAGGAACTCAAATTTACGAGTTTGAAAGCTTCTAACGAAGAGTATTACAGCAACTAATGTTGTTTTCAACTGTTTCTCTTAGTTACAAATGTATTGGAAAGCTTTGCACAAGATGCAGTCTGTGCAACTCTTTCTTATTATGGGTTTGTTTTCTTCAGCGTGTGGGATGCTAACAGGTGTACTCATCATAATGTTCCACACCAAATGCTGTTCTCATGTTGCTTTAGTCATCAGTTCAAGATTCAAATCCAAAATGCATAACTTCGCACCCTCTTTTGCAAATGTTTCAAGAGTCAACTCCCAAAGGAAGTATAACATTCAGGACAGAGTGCCTGTGACTCCCTGCCTTGTGAAAACTTCATTGTCCCCTTCACACAAGCTCTAATAGAATGACTAAAAACAGCTGTTGACATATACAGTATCTAGATATGGCTGTGCTAAAAGCAAGGATAAAGCCAGAGACAAAAGCTGCCTTGCTAAGGACAACTAGCAAACACAAGCGTTTCTGTGAATATACAATGAACGAGAGATGTGCTTTGGCAGCAACATACCCCAACAGAATTTCGTCTTTCACATAATAAAACCAGCTGGCACAGTGCTCAAAGTCCCTGTGAGGTGAAATTAAAATCAATCACAGAATATTGCAAGTTGGAAGGAACCCACAGGGATCATCGAGTCCAACTCCCATTCTCCTCGCAAGACAACCAAAAACGAACCCATATGATTAAAAGCATTGTCCAGATGCCCCTTAAACTCGGACAGGCTTGGTGCCATGACCACTTCCATGGGGAGCCTGTTCCAGTGACAAATTGCACACATATGTACTGCAGATCCACACAGAATCTGAGGTTTGATTGCAGAGTTCGTAGTACAAGTGAAGAGAAGTCCAACCATCTGGCAAGCATGTGGCCAGGCTCTCCAGATGTACTGCAGTAATCCCTAAGGTTATTCATGCCCTTCCTGGCTGAGACACAAGAATCACTTTTCATTACTATTTCAGCATGCATATGTCTATAGAGTGAGTTAACTCCTCCTTGTCAGTAAATTAAAGGATGAAGGGAATTGATAGCAATCAGATATGATGACTTCTCGCACTTTTCAGTGAACTTTTACATAACAAATATAATTTCTTTAAAGATTCCAAGCTTCCAAATTCTGCTGTGGCTCAGCAGCAGAAAGATTATTATTATTCTAGGAAAGATCTGTCCACTGTTTTTGTGACTGTATTAGTCTGTGTTTGTCTTACTCCCAACAGCACGGCCTGTGACTAGTTAAGCTCTAAGAGCAAAGGCAGGCTTTTTGGTATACACATACAGAAAAACAGCTGTCACTGCTACACTGCAGTGTCCTGTATTAACAGCCTGCCCTGTTACTGGCTTCCTGAATAAGGCAGGTAGGAGAACTATCTTCTTCATGCATAGAAAGAGCAGAAAGAAACAAGAAGACTCAGGTAGCTTAAAGCAACACTGTCCCTGGAAAAATAAATCTACCTACCAATATAAGACACACCTGAGCACAAAAATGACACAAATGCATTCAGTAGTGGACTTTGTCCCCTAAAAGGATTTGGCAAAAGCTTAATATTTAGTGGAACAATGAAATGTCAGAAGGGTCTGTAATGCATGCATCCTATGGGGAAAAAAAACCCAAAGCTTGAAAAGGAACAACCGACACTCAAAGCTTCCACACCTCTCCAGCCTCAAACAGGGACATTTTCTGTCTAGCCTTGAGTTCCCCACAGTCACCGCTGCATACAAAACCTGTAAATTTTCCAGAAATAAAAATGGTCTATGAAGGCAGGTTTCATAAGCTCTCTTATTCTAAAGAAAATGTCAGGGAGATTTTATTACACCAGAAAAGAGATGAGATGTAAACAATGGAGAAAAGGGAGAAATATTATCCTTACATCCTTCTGCAGTTACTTACTGAGTGAACCTCAGCAATGTCATCAACAATGATTGGCAAGACCTGTGGTCTCCTACAGGAAAGGTAATAATCCTATGAACTAAGCACAGGGAAAAGACTCTCCACTAACTGAGGAGTACATGTGGTGAATAATCATTAGCCTTTTTAGGCCAATTACAGTGAGGTCAGTGGTTCAAAGGCACTGTTCCTATGCTCATTGACCAAGACGCAAAACAGATGTGAATATAAGCACAACACGTGGCACCAAACTCTGTACTGACAGCGATTCAAATTGGGGTTTTGATACTCTGAATCGCCTGAATAATAGAGAAAAAACAGCTTTAGGTACATATCAGAAGTTACCAGTAGATTCCACAGCCTCTTCTTCACCTCCCAAGTACTGTAATACTGCATCCATCCTTTCACACAGCATTGGTAGGATAGCTCAGAAAATGATAAGGAAAAAAAGCAGTGCAATGTTTCCAGTTGGATAACTCTTTGGTTCAGAAGAATCTAAAAAAGCAAATAATTTAAGGCAACACCAAGGTTTTCTATACATCACCTTGCTGTTAATAATGGTAACTACAAGACTGCAAGAGTTCAGGCAAGCTCAATAGTCAGTCTTGGTAGCATGAGGACTTTCCAGCAAAGGTCTCATCATAGGCCCATATTGTAAAATAATTCAGATTGGAAGTGACCATGGGAGATCTCTAATCCTTCATCCTGACCGAAGCAGGATAAGATATGAGATAAGACAAGGTTACTCATGGCTTTATCCAGTTGAACACTAAACAACTTCCTCGTTTCAAATCACTATCGTTGCCTCTTGCCCTCCCACCCTCCCAGCTGTGAAGTGCTCCATCTTCTTGACAGCCTCTCTGTAGGTACAGGTGACTGCTGTTAGGTCCCAACAAAGCCAGCCTTCCCCAGGCTGAAAAAACTCAGCTCCTCAGCCTTTCCTCATACAGCCTGTGCACCAGCACTCATCTGTCTTGGTGATCCTATGCTGAACTAGCTCCAGTTTATTGATGTCTTTCCTGTGCTGGCAATCCCCAGACCAGACACGGTATCTGAAAGCAGTTTCAGAAATGCTGCACAGAGAATAATAATAATTTCTCTCATTCAGTGGCCCACCCTTTTATTCATACAGCCCAGTGTGCTGATTCTGATTCCAGGGCACACAGCTGGCCCTTGCTCAGCTTACTGACCACCACGGGCCGCAGTGGTCTCTGCAGAGCTGCTCCTCAGCCCCTCTGTCCCCAGCCTGCACCACTGCAAGGCTCTGCCATTTTAGGGGCAGGACTCACAATTTGTCCTTGCTGAATTTCAACAGGTTCCTGTCCATCCATTCCTCTCAGCTGTCCAGACTCCCCTGACCAGCAGCTCTGCCTCCAGCCCCCAATTTGGTGTCACCTGCGAGCTTGGTTAGAGTGCCGTGCATTCCCTCCTCCAGACCACTGATAAAGATGTGAAATGGGACAGGTCACAGAATAGACCCTTTGCAGTACCCAACTTCTTACTAGCTCCTTAACCAATGGTCCTTGAGCCCGACTACCAAACCTATCCAGTTGTCCACTCAACCAAATCATGAAGTCCTGAGTTAGATACAAGAATATTGGGAGGCACAGTGTCAAAGGCCTTACTAAAATAGAAGTAAATGACATCTGCTGCCTAGTCTCATCAACAGATTCAATTTTTTTATCACCCAGGCAATCAGGTTGGTTAAACAGGATTTATTGAAGTAGCTCCCTAGTGATGCCATTTAGATTTGTATTTCCTTCCTTACACTAGTTCTGCTTCTTCTCTCTTACAAAATGTTCTGTGGATTTTAGTGAGTGAGAATTAGTGAGTGCTCTGTGAGATTGTGATACTTGGCTGGGAAGCAAGAAAGCAGTTTCGCAACTTGATGACAGTGTTCATAGAAATAGAGAAAACTTAAAAGGAAGAAGAAACTATAATATGCCATAGAAATAAACTGTTACTACAAAATCACAGAACTGAGATTGAGGTTGGGAAGATCTTAGGTCCCCCACAAAAGGAAACAGAATACAATGTTTCTACTCCTCCAAAATTATTTGACAATTCAAATGACTATGACTTAGAGTAAGATCTCTTCTAGCAGGACTCTCAAACTTCTTCAAATAATGTTAAATACCTTGGCTCTACCTCAGTCTTACAGAAATCTTCTTCAAAACATCTAGAATGTGAAGAACAATTTCCTGTCCCCTTAATTTGCAAACAATCTAAGTAACTTAGCACACGATTACACTTTAGTACACATAAGAAGTAGATTTTTAAACACACTGTTTTGAAATTCTGTGCCAGCAAGGTTTTCTTTGAAATCAGCAGGAAGACTACCCCAGGAGGGTCACCCATGTACAAAAAATCCTTTGATGGGAGAGTTTGCTTCTGGGCTGACACCAGCTGTGCTGCCCAGCACAGCCAAAACATGTTCAGACTTGCTAATCCACCTGGGAGCATTTCTAGGTCGAAGCCCAAAATAAGGTTGCACAAGCCCTTGAAAGAAAAGGGGCCTTTATTTTAAATGTTCTTTTAGTAGTCACAAAGTCTTCTGTAACTGGCTTGCAGTAAACTTCCTCGGATTGTTTTATGTAACATGCTTTTGGACTTTTTTATCAGGACATTTGTACTAATTCCTGTTGTTTAGTCACAGCCGCATACTTTTTGAAATACGGCAGATGCAGCACTAAGAAAACTGTGGACCTTCTGTTACCCAACATCTGTCTATTGCACAGTGCAAGGCCTGCTCACAACATCTTGCAAAAAGTTTGTTTTTCTCAGGTAGTTTTTCACATGTGGCATATTAAGACCAGACAAAAGTCTGTCCATGAGAACTGCAAATAAATATATTTCTTCATAAGAGTCAATCAAGTTTACAGAATATATTTATGTCCCACTAGCACTAAATCTTGCTGTCTCTAATTTTGGTGGGCAAACTGACCTCATGTACCATCAAAGCTTAAGCTGGAAACAGAGCATTGCATAGTTTTCAATTCATCTTCTCCTTTTAAATGAAGAGAGCTTTCAGTACACCTTTCTGCACCAAGTCCTGCAAGCTGCCCATGGCACAATGAACTTGCTCATTTTAGGCTCAGCAGCCATAGGTGTCCACTCCAGGCACAGGCCAGAGTGCAAGTGACTATGAATGAGTGTAAGAGTTGTATGTTGTGTAAGGCTGCTCTGCAGTCTGTCATTCTTAATAGGGATGGGCTGCCTTCAGGCTCAGAACCGGCAAGTGAATCCCTCTCGGACTCAAAAACTAAGCTGTGTGCCAAGTAAAAGGAAGTAAGCCACAGGACTGCCAAGTCTCTCTTACCATTCAGCCATAAAGGACAAGACAGAGTTTTCTACTGATATTTCACAGGACACCATCTCTGTCCTTTTTTTCCCCAGCAATGAAATGCAGCCACTGAAAAACACAAGATGCAGTATCAGTTCACTCTCACACGGGAAGTTCAGAAGTATCCCATACATTGAGAGAGGCTCCTTCTCATCTTTGGCTGAGCAAGTATCTGAGAATCTGACTGCTGCTGTCCCAGAAAGTGCTAAGAATATGACCTGCCATGACCACTGTGCGCAGCACATTTTCACCAGTGCAGGCCAGTATAATGAAACACTGGACAGCAAAGAATACAGCGGTCTTGCAACAGTGAAATAGACCACACTGTACTAAAGCGTACCAAATCCAGCATCAAAGAAGATACAGAGAAGAGGAAGACATCTCCTTAAAGATATTCTTCAAAATATTTACAATGATAAATCACCTCCATGGCTTAAAAAATATTCAGAGATGAAAGGATAACAGCTAGACTACAAGCACATTGTAGAAATAAAACTAAGAGGCACAGCTAATGAAAGGACATCAATGCCTTGTAATGAGAGTTGGTTTTTTTCTCCACAGTTTTTTAAACATATCATATATGTGTAAATAAAACATTTAGCTGTGTAACATATTTGAAAGCTGGTACAGAAAAACTACCGTAGTTTACTAAATATAAAAATATACCAAGGACATGTATGTCTATTTTTAATATTACAGTGTTCTTCTAAAAATTACAAATAGAAGAATTTTTTAACAACAGCACTCAAGAAGTTTGTATTAAGCCTCAAACATGTTAAATTATGTTCATGAAGGTTTTATGCAGTTGTCTTTCTGCAGCATTCCAGAACAGAACTTGTCCTTCTGCTCCATCTAATTTAAAAACTGCTTGTATGTGACATGGACTCAGCTTGACAGAGGTGTCTTAAAAAATTCACAGCAAGCCTATTCCAGATAAGAGGAAGTGAGACTGACTTATCCTACTGAAGGAAGATAAAAAAGACCGAGGTCACAACTGGCATAACTTGAACAAATCACAGTCAGAGTGAATGCAGTATCAACTGTGTAGAAAGATGTATTTATATCTTGGAGACATCTTTATGTTGGAAGATTCTTTTACAACTCAACAGTAAAGGACGTTCACATAGAAAAAGAAACACACAGATCCTATCCTGCCTTTGGCACAAACTTCATTAAAACAGATGATCAACAATACAGAAGAAAAGCAGATGGCTGAAAAGAAACAATAAGCTACAGATTCACAAGAAAAGACAGACCAAAAAAAAATAATCCATGCGGTAATTGTAAATTAAGAATTCAAGCAAATAATCACAAAGGCACTAGTGGACTGTGATGTGCTGTCCTCCATGGCCAGAGTTTCTTTAATTGCTACTGCTTATTAGCAAGTGATAAAAGGCCCTGTCTAATAGTTCATCCAAAAATGTTTTTCATTGTTACAGAGGAAAGACTAAGCTTTACAGGAAGGAGCAGAAGCACTTACGTTGGGCAATACACTACTCAACAAAACATACAGGAAGGGTCCAACGCTTCAAAAGGAAAGCAGGTCTCAGTTTGTATTCCCTTGTTGAGACCTCGGTTTAGACCACTGACTCCCAACAGCACTGTCCTTGCTGGTACCAGGCCCCATGTACCACCTGCAGAGGAACAGTCAGGTCTTCTTTCTTCACCTTCCCATCCACTTCTGTCAATTGTTGTGAATTGCTTGACTTTGACATAGCACAGTATGCACTAGTTCATTATTCAAGTTTCATTATGCCCTTGTGGTTTCTTTCTACTATAACTGCATTGTAAATGGGAAGGAGAAATGTTCGTTGTTTGTTAGTAGAGATAATTTGCTTCTCTAGTGCTTCCAGGTAGGAGAGATAGAAGCAAACTGATCTAAGCTGAGAATGAAGAGAGGACCTCTTCTTGCATAATTCCTACCAACCAGCCAATTCCTTCTTTGTTTCCTAATTCTCTCAATGACGTAGAAACACCTGCAGTGCTCCTCTCTACACAGTAAGAGAGAGGAACTGACCTGATAAAAATCACAGAATCACAGAATCACCATGGTTGGAAGGGACTTCTGAGATCTTTGAGTCCAACCTCAAAAAAACAAACGAACAAACAAAAAACCCAACCAAACAAACAAAAAACCCACAACAACAAAACAAAACCAACAAAACAAAAACCACAACACCCCATCACATCACACCCCACCACAAACCAATAATCTTGGGCACTAAAGCATGCCCTGGAGAGCCATGTCTACGCGTTTCTTAAATACCTCCAGGGATGGGGACTCCACCCCCTCCCTGGGCAGGCTGTTCCAGTGCCTGACCACTCTCTCAGTAAAGTCATTCTTCCTAATATTTAATCTAACCCTCCCCTGCCGCAACTTCAGACCATTTCCTCTGGTCCTGTCATTATTCTCTTGGGAGAAGAGGCCAACACCCACCTCTCTACAATCTCCTTTCAGGTAGTTGTAGAGGTCAATGAGGTCTCCCCTCAGCCTCCAATTCTTCAAGCTAAACATGCCCAGTTCCCTCAGCCTCTCCCCATAGGACTTGTTCTCTAGGCCCCTCACCAGCTTGGTGGCTCTCCTCTGGACACGCTCCAGCAGCTCAATGTCCTTCTTGTAGTGAGGGGCCCAAAACTGAACACAGTACTCGAGGTGAGGCCTCACCAGTGCCCAGTACAGGGGCACAATGACTTCCCTACTCCTGCTGGCCACGCTATTCCTGATACAGGCCAGGATGCCGTTGGCCTTCTTGGCCACCTGGGCACACTGCTGGCTCATGTTAAGCTGGCTGTCCACCAACACTCCTAGGTCTTTTTCTGCTGGGCAGCTTTCCAGCCACTCTTCCCCAAGCCTGTATCATTGCCTGGGGCTGTTGTGACCGAAATGCAAGAAGCAGAAATTCAGACTTTGCCATAACTGGGAAGCTTTGCTAGATAGCTGGGCAAAATAATTGTAAGAAGACAGATGAATTAATACTTTTCATCCTATCTTTGTGTTCTTCATTGCTGCTCATAACGTTTGGGGCTTCTGTCCAAAAGAAACAAGCAAAGATTCCTGTTGTGCTTCAGACGAAATGGATCCCACTCTAAACCAGCACCACCAATTTAAGAGTTTCTTGCTGCCAGGGTCAGCCTCCCTTCTGCACCCAAGCCAGCCTGTTTAGAGCTCATTACATCTCTGCCCTTCACTGCATAAAGGCATTTCTTTAAACACGTCAGAACAGCCACTGTCACTGCAGGCCCCCTTGAAACCCGCCCCTATCTGACCAGGTAGTGAATGGACAATCAGCAGACTGTCAAAGCTGGAATGCACGATGGGCTTCCACCTCTAAAGTGACAGTGCTGCCTGGTAAGGTGCTTAGCTTTGCTCAGGGCAAGAATAATCAGAGCACGTACATGCTGTTGCAATGGCCTGGCTGTGGAAACAAGGTATTAGATAACACTAGTCACAGCAGAATTCTCTAAACAAACCTCTTTTCCCGTACCAACTTGACTGCTATTTTCCACACCCATTCAGCTTCATAATTCCTACAGAATAATAATTCCTACTCACCCTTGTGATTCTCATTTCGTAGACCGTTAGTTAACATCTCAGTATTTAATTTCCTTTCCTGTTATGCAGGCATCAGATAAATCATAATACAAGGATATGAAAAAGAATAGTTTGTTGAACAGGGTACACATTCCTTTGCATTCCCCACACGAAAAAGAACACCAACCTAAGGGTATGTATTGCCAGAGAATTGAAGTCTGGGGACGTACTGCCACAATCCTGTTATGTTGGAGCATATTAAAGCAGATGTTTCCTGTCAAGTGTTACACTCCCTACAGTGCATACTAGTATATTCAAGGAGTCACTTTAAGCAAACACATGTGGATGATAAACATTTTAAGTGAATTCTCTTGTAACCCACCGCTCCATTTGTTAATGCTGTATTCCTAAGCAAAATTTAAGTCCTCTGATTTATCCCTTCCTTCTGTTTAAAGTTTAATAATGCACTGTGAATAACTACTAACACATCATTATCATGCACACAAGTGAACAAAGCATCAGATTTTCAAAATCTTTTCTTTCAAATACTAAGTATGACCTTTTTTATAGCTAAGGAAAAGCTCTAGTAGGTATGGACATCAAAAGATGCATGTCTAGTACAATGACTTAGGCTCAGCTGTGGCCACGCAATATGGACACGCCATAAGAAGAGGTGTGTTTCTTTGCTCTCCAGCATAGACTTCAGGAGAGAGACCCATGACCTCAGAAGACAGTAGCCAAGTGGACAAGCATTGATGCAATTCCCTCACGTGACAGCTACCAAGGTCCAGAAGCAGGTCAAAAGCCACAGTCAGGTACACTACAATAAGATTTACTTTGGAGACACAAATTCAATTGCATCTTTCAGACAACAGTGGCGCTCTGAGGACCAAAGAAGTGCTGTTACAGAGACATTGTGATGACACCATCAGATACAATGAAGCATGCCTAGCAGAAGCAGAATACATCTTTCTCTCACCAAAAAAAATTAAGGAATGTTCACATGCAAGATCCTTTTGACCAGGAATCGTTGTTTCCCTACTCCGCTAACCCCCATTGGGAGAAGATTTCCAAGCATTTTAGTTTCTTATAGAGTAGTGACAGTATTATCAAATCCCAGTTAGATGTGTCTGAAGTTAGCATTTCCTAACTTCTAAGGAAGATTGAAACCTATCTCAAGTAGAACACGTTTCATTTCTTTTCCTAGATGCTACTTCTGCTATCCTACCGCACCTGACATTACAAATGTTGCCATTTCCTTGTCAATCATCTTTATTTTAACAGTTTCTCAATTTCTAGTGCTAAAACAACAAAATACAATAAATAAGGAATATCAGCACTCGACAGCACAGCATAAATATTTTTAAGTCTCTGTTAAGTGGGCTCTCCCCGCCTTGTTAATCAAGTCTTGTTCTTATCCTTGCCCATACTATTACATGATGTAGACAACGGTTGGCCCTGAACGTGCTTTTCCTTTATTTATTTCTTCTAATTCATGAACAAAAAGGCTTTTCAAAGTATTTTTAAACAACCATTTCCATGGAACTGAATGGTACTGAATACGCATTAAAGGCCAAATCATGACTAACTCAAGCTATCATACTTCAAGAATAAATCTAGCAAGATAAGTAGGACAAGTCTAGGAAACCCATGGACGTAGACTGGTATGAATAAGAACAAAACTTACCACTTAATCTTTGTAAATAAGAAGGTCTGCTATGCATCTACTATCTCAAATGGAATAAATGCTAATTTGAATTAATGACAGTCTAGGTGTAAGAAAAATATTTAAGTAATTAAGGGACCTGTTTTAGAAGTTGCACTGCATGTACATAGCAGGGTTCCCAGCAGGGGAGCTACAGGTATCAGACATCACATTCTGGAAGAGAATGGAATTCCCCTTCTATTGCAGGAGAACAGACTGAGGTTTTAGAATTCTAATATTAAGCCTTATACTGGTGTGCTAATTCATCATAGAATTGCTAAATCTTGGTTTTTTTTTCCTATTTGCCTCATTGTACTACGAATATTCTTGTTCTTCCAAAAGGCATTTTTTTTAATTTTTTTTTTCTTGCAGGTTGGCTCATTAGTCCATGGGAATGGAATCAGGAATGCCTTACACATATTCTTTTAAACTCACTGTTTCACTGTAAGATTTTGCTGACACTACGGGAACTGTCCCTTATGTTTATAGACACATGAAACTAGAATTCAGTTCAATATGAAACCTATACTGCGAATCAACCTCTGTGTTATCCACTTCTTCAAGCAATATAATGGATTTCAAACAATGACATTCTACTATTTTACTGTAAAATACCTCTTACAGAGAACCATCTTTCCTGGAAGTTCATCAGTTCCTTATGGTGGGCCCCACTGGAAATCCTGGAAGGCATGATGGCTCACCATTTCATGCAGTGAACCTCTAAGGAACTTGTTTATTATACTGTGATCCAATCCACGTAGCTAGCTAATATATAGGAAAAGCAAATTGCTTAAGATAAATGTGATTTCAGGGCTACGCTGGGCTCTTCAGTGAGTGAATTCAGCACTGGTACTCATAAACTAAGCATATCATAGAATTTTGGCCACCAAAGCATGAGAATCTCTAGGCAAGATTATGGCATTTTTACAGAAAATTAAAATTCAGGTATTTGAGATTGTCATGCATGTAAATGAGTTACAAAACAAAACCGAGCAACTTTGAAAACATGTAAAATCTAGAAACATGTAAAATTTAAATCTTCCAAAAAACAAAGACAACCACAAAATGAAAGGCGGGGGGGAAATCAAATGCCCTAGATACAGACAGCAAACTTTGTAATAATAAATATTTGTAAGAAAGGCTGGGAAAATATTTACATCCTTCCATCATTATCAATTGCAGAGTTTTATTTTATAGTCAGACTTAGCTCCACAGAACTAAATAAGGCAGTAATCACCATCAGGCGATCTGTGCTCCAGAAGGTCAAGTAAACATAATTCAAATAGTCCTAGTGTTATTGAAGGGGACTTCAGTACATTAATACTTTCTGACCTATTTACCGAACTTTAAGAAAGAAGACAGACAAACATATTTAAATGTCACTGTTTCTTCAAGACTTACAGGAATGCAGATGTCCCAATTTGTATATCCAAAATGAACCTCTATTTTTCTATTTCACTATCATAGCAACTTTCACTTAAACAATGAGATTTTTGGATCTCTAAACAAGCCAAATACAATATTCTCAACAATATTCTCAAGAAAAAGCAAAATAAAGCAAACCCTTACCTAACGGTATTTCCTTAAACTAGAAAAGCACCTACAAGTAAGGAATATGTCTCACTGTCCATCATTAGAGGAAGCTGCTAGCTCTGAATTTAGTAACTTTTATAAATGTCCTGAATAGGCAAGCAAACTAATATCCTTGCTTTTCAAAGAGCAATCAATCTTTTCATACAGGCAACATTTCACTTTAAAATTACTGTTTCCTGATCAGACATGTTTAACAGGGGCAGCAGATTATTCCTGTTTTAGTAAAGCTATGCAATCAGATCAACACTGAAACACAGCCATCTCAGTGAATGCTCTTTCCACACAGAATATATAAGGCCATACCATTTAGCTTAATCCTTTTATGTTGACATTTACAGAACATTTAGGCCTGGCTGAGACTTGGTCAAAATTCAGCTGCTAACACAGGATGCACATTCAGCAAATCTTTTAAGAGCAGATTGGACTTGTCAGAAATAGCTTAGGTATACTTTTAACCTGCCTTGGAACTGAGAATGTATTTCATGACTTCTTGCAGTTCCTTCTGGGACATTTTCTGTCATAACAGATGATACACTTCAACTGCTTAAAATAAGAGGGAGGATTTGTTTGGATTTTTTCTTTTAATGCTTGTTTAGTACTGAATTAGTGCTTTATCTGTTTTAACCTTCCATGACTTTCATACGAAGGGCTGCTAGATTTGGCTGTAAATCATTGTTCACTGATTAAAAGAATGAAGTTATTTTGAAAAGGAATTACCAGTCAAGTCTTTGTACTCTTAAAATGATTTAACCTTTTTCTTTCTTTTCTAGGCTGACTTAAACTATTTTCATCCAAGTAAAGTTTGGTAAAATTAGTCTAGATAAGATCAAAATATCATTGAAAATAGTTTAAAAAAATGAAGCACATAAATATTGTGAAAATTAGAAGCTCTTATTAAAAGATTTCACAATTTTGGAACTGCTAAGGAGTACAAAACAGGGAACTAAGTAATGTAATGATCAAGGTGATACAAATTAATGTTTAATCTTACTTGTCAAGGGCTGTGCTGGTAGGCATGCTCCTACCAAATCCTCGGACACCCATCTGACAGAAGTATGGAATGCAAGACAGATTGGCAGCGATTATAGCCAATGAATCCGACGCGTTAACAAAGAAACCATTTTGGCCAAGGATCATGTAGCGGTCCTGGAGAAGACAAGAAATTAAAAAAAAAACATCTTAAATCTTGTGTTTTGATAATTTCTTTTATTAGACCCACTGTAGATGGCGGGGGGGAAGTCAGAGGGGAGGGGGAAGAGCAAGCTTTGGGCATCCCTCTTCAGGCAGAATAATTTATTGGCATCGTCATGGCAGGCTTATAATCTCACTGTCACACCATCACTCCCTCCAGCCTTGCAAATCGCAGTTCCAGATCAGTCCATAGCAGCTTCAGCCTCCTACATGCTACTTCAGTAGGTCTGTTCCTGCCAGGGAATGCTTGTGTAGGAGAATCTTTTTGCCAATGACACACACTATGCAGGGAGTAGGAGGGTGTTTCATGTTTACTGACATCAGAAAATTGTTCTGTTCTGTTCTTCATAACCTTTTTCATCTTTCTCCCACCCTGTCAGGACAGAAAGCTGTTTCTGTAATACTTTGCTGTTTATAATGTTGATACTATACCATTAAAAAATATTTAAACAAACAGAAATTATGATCCAGTGCTTTATTTAGCTAAGAAATCCCTCAGTTTACAATGTTAACCAAAACTTGGTTACTACTTACTGTGACAAGTCCATTTCATCTATATATGCTCTGTCGTCCTATCGAGGGAGTAAAAGTGTTACACCAGTACAAGATAAAAACACCTTAATATTTAAAGAATTCTCAGTCTGGATCCAAATCCCGCTTGATTTGCAGTCATCTGCAGTGACAAGCTGCAACATATGTGTCTGATTTATGGGTTGCAAATGCTGTCATCTGTACCTGAAAGTAATATCCTTTCCGCTTTGAGGGCTTACTGAAAAGCAAATAAATTATACTTACATGTCCCATATCTGACCCCAGACAGAACAACAACTATGGTGAAACCTCCAGACAGATCAAAATACTTACTCCGTCAGCATCAAAAGCAGCTCCAAATCCGTACTCTCCACCTCTCATAGCCTCCAGCAAGGCAGTTGCATACGTTAAATTGGGATCAGGAGGCTGTCCACCAAAGTCCTCCAGAGGAATACAGTTTATGGCAGAATTTGCAGGAGCTCCCAACTCATCACACAGGATTCTTCTCACATAAGGTCCCATAACTGCAAAAACAGAAATCTGCCATGTAATCACAAAAGCATATGCTTGACATTCAAATTTTTCACAGCACCATGAAGACTTGATACAAAACATACTCTTGACAATTCTATACATCTGTCCTGGCAAAAAAATCCAAACTATTACTTCACAGAGGAGTATGTGATTGTCCCCCTGCTAAGCAATCAATTGCCAATTCAGCACTAAACCACAGTTCCCCACTAGTGGAAGCAAAAAAGTAATTGCTAAATGGTGAAAGATGCAAAATTTACCCATTGTTAAGTAAAGAAACTATCATACACCTAGAGTATTTTTCCTCACTAGAATAAAAATCAGATGCTATTCTATATGTTCTGGAATGCAAACAACAGTTTAACACATAATAGCAAGGAAAGTAGGGGAATGCAAGGGAAAATAAACTTACCTCAACATTCCAATTCATATTAAAATTGTAACAGGTTTGTCCACCAAAGAACTTTACCATATCGTAGTTACTACCATGTAGATAAGAAACAAAAACTTTTTCAAAAACTAACTCCAAAATAACTTCTTTATTTTGTTGAAGATATGGCCAAGATATATAGTAGCTCATGCTACTATATATATCACAATTATTGTATGCAATGCTGTGGGATGTCCTGAAACATCACCCAGATTAATTTTGGAGCAGCATTTTATTTCACCTGAAATTCCAGATTAATATCTCAGGCCTTTTCTTTCCCATCTTAATTTTAACCACAGAGTGAAAGTATAGAATGTTCTATCATTTAACCAATGCATTTTCATTTTAAACAAATATAAGGAATATTTTCCTAGTCTTAATAGCAAATTTCTATCATTTCAGTCCAGAAGTAAAAGGATCCTGAATACATACGCACCTTGAAATGCAGTCATTATCAAACTGTCCAGAACATTGTTCAACCCCACAATCAAATCTTTTGCTTCTGTGGAGAAACTGCAATGTTTGTTGTGTATGAAATCTACACTTGTGCATTGGGCAGCTGAGCAGACACTCACAACGGATTGAGATGTCTGCGTCCCTCAGGCAGGTGTGAACAGGTCACTCAGAGGTTAAAAATTCATATTTCTCCAGTCTCTTGTGCTCTCTCTTTCTCCTACCTTGCTCCCAAATCTTGCTAACTGAAGCAACTGTAACCTGAGCTAAAACTATGTGAGAAACCTGTGTTCAAGAAAATTTAGATGCTAATTCTTCAAAATGCACAGTAAACAATGATTCAGGTTCTTATCAAGAGTAGACACCTGACAAATTATTCTTTTCTATGACAATGTTAAACTATCAATGTCTACAGGCATAAAAGCATATTCTAGAGTTGTAGACTTCAGATGAGAGTTTGTCCATGTACACATGTGGTCCTCTCTAACGTTCACTGTGTTGTGGCTGCTCACTCACTTTTGGCTAATGCATCTCATCCAGAAAGTCTCTTGATCTGATGATACCAAGAGAAGGACGAATTCCAAATGTCTTTGGTAGACTGCTCCAGTGGCTATTTACTGATACCCATAAACACGTGAGATACATTTCAATTTGAATTTGTCTGGCCTCAACTTCTCACTATTGATTCTTTTTGGTATTTTTGAGTATAGAAGACAGAGAAATAATTTTTGTTCAGAAAAAAAAGAACAAACAAAAATTTCTCTGTGGACTAAATAAATATTCTTGTATACACTTAGTGTATGTTTACTGCGTATTATTATATGCCTATTTCTCCACCAAGATACAAAGTCATAAAGGCAATTCTCTATGACTTTGTAAATAAAGTAAACAAACTCAGTCCTTTAAACTTTTTGTGATGCATCAGTTTTTCTAACCCCGAGCCAGACCATCCGTCTTTTCAACCACATGTAAAATTTTTCAAGACCCAGTTGTAGATGTGCACATCAGAGCTCTACACACTTTCAGTGACGCTCTCCCCAGTACTGTACGTGGCAGAAGGCAGTGCCTTCCTCATTGCTCCCTCTGCATTGTTCAAGAACATCATCTCCCCTTTTGCTGCAGCCTGGCAAAACTGGCTGTATGCCCACTGTAATCTCTTGCCACAGCCTGTGAACTGGGTGTTCACGCTGACCATATACCTGCTGTGATGTTTTGAACAATGACTATCACACTGCACTAGATGATAGAATGCTTTACAAAAGATTTGTAAGTCTATCCAGCAGACCAACATTGGTCTGTTTTTGTAATCCCGTTAAAGAATGATACATGGTTTGTTTGATGGAATTTGTTTCCCATAAGAAAATGTTGTACATCATTATCTGTAGTTATTTTTTCATGATGTAGCCTAAGATAGATCTCATACTGATCTATGTTTCCCCAAGTGACACAGCTTATAATTTTTAATATTGGCACAAAACTGGTCCCCTCGCTGTCTTCTGTGTCATTTTCTTTCATCTTGCCCCCTTGCCCACTGAAATTTTTTAACAGTTAACGTTAGCGAGACAGAGGTCTCCGCCAACTCTTTAAGGACTCTTGGGTGCAATTTATTCAGACTTAAATATTTTATACCATTTAAAATTTGCTCTTAGTAGAGACTTTTTTGAAAACTCCTTGGTTACTGCAACATAATTCATCACCCTCTTACAGCAAGATTACCTCATTCTGCATGCTTCCAAACGCAGAAAGAGAACATTTATTGGACACATATGCCTTCACTTCTTAATCAAGAAAGATAAGGCTCTTTGCCTAACAAGGGACCTAACCCATTGTTAAGATTGCCTTTGTTACTAGTATAATATTCAAATCTTTCCTTATCACCCTTGCCCTTACTTAAAAGTCTGACTTTTATATGCTGTATCGTTATTGAGGAATTACTGCAGTGCACCTACAATTTTTTCCTGATATTAGCTTAAGCTCATACCTCCATTCATGGCATCAATCCTTATTTTAATCTGGTTGGGTCCAGTCAGCAAATTTCTGATTGCATTGAAGTCAAAGATACTTCGAAGGAGATTGAGGTAGATATCCACAGAATCCACAATTTCCACTAGAAAAAATAGGTAGCAAAAGATTACTACAGTTCACACATGGAAAAATATCTCTTCCAGCACTCTTCCACCAGCCATGCACATCAACCAAAATCAGAGTATGCAAACTCTACATCACATGGATTTGCTCTGAAGCCCATAGAGGCAAAGTCAAAGACTTCCACTGATTTCAGCGTGGCTACCATCAAGCTTTAAGCCTTGCAAAGATCAGTAGTTTTGCCTGCTAAAGAACTGTAGAGATAATGTAAGTTGACAATTCCTATTTCACTGAAAACATCCATGATAGTGCAATATATTAAAGAAGTCTATTTGTCATTCAATAAATCACTCAACAACTTTTCAAGCTAAACAGGTTTCTTCTCAAAGGATGGAAAATGTCCACAAATTCTATTATTCTATCTGACAGCAGTATCTATCTGCATCATTCCATCAGGAGAGACATACAGCCTGTTCTTCTTGGTTTGAGCACCTGGAATATCTGCCTCCAGTTTGTTGTCAATCTACCACAATATTCCTGCATTTTATATCTCACTGATTTAGGGAAGTTAGGCTCAGATACAACATCTGGTTTTTGCTAAGGTCTTGCTAATTTGAATTCTAAATTCAAAACGCAGAGAACTGTATTTTTTCTAGGTCTTTTGGATGTAAAACATTAAACTAAAATGAATTAATGGAAGTAAGTCTGTCATAACGAAAGCAGTTACCAAACAACTGTCAAAAGCCATGCTTCTCAGTCATCTTGGAACGTACTACTTTTCCTGATTAAATTAAAAAGCATATGTTATACAAATGGCTTTTTATCTGGTTAAATGAGTATCTTTAAATATTTTAGTTACAAGTGAAATTATTACTTAGAATATCAGCCAGGTTTCCTCAGACACACTGACCTCACCCTAATGCTCTGCTTTAGGATAACATGAAAATGACACAGACATTTTTTGAGCCTGAGAATAACACTTAGAAAAGATTGTGAAAGGACACTTGAACGAAGAAACAAAAAAAAAAAAGGTTCTCAGGGCTGAAAAAAACCTGTAAAACCTATTTGAAAATAAGTTAATTCTATGGCACATGTTGAAACCCAAGGATTCACTAAAATTACATTACTGCCTATTTTCTATGTCCTGCTCCTAACAAGGTTTAAGTGGGCTCTAAGCTTTACACAAATGAAAAAATGCCTCAACTTCAGCAGAGCTCCTCACACATGTTAAGATAAATTGCATGCAGGATTAAAGTTTAAAAATTATTTTAGCTCCTGTCAAACCCAACTGGGTTAACTCTCAGTTGCTTCAATGCCTCTGTAGCCTTGATCCACAGCAGTTAGTTCATACAACTGAAAGAAGCAGAAGTTTTAAATACATCAGGTAGTGTTTTAAAATATTTTTCAAATTATTTTCATTCTTTCTGCACTTTCATTCTGCACTCAGACTTGTGTAAACTAAACTTATTTGTGCACTTGTAAGCCATTTTCATGGCTTCCATTAGCGATCCCTGGGAGCTCTGCTCTCCCAGGATGATGTATTCTGGGAAGAGATGACTGAGAAATTATTTTTCCTTAGAAAAACATTCAAGCAAGTTGAAATTATTTTAAATCCATTTTCATACTACATGTTGGGTGGGGGGTGTCTCATTTTCATTTAGAAAAATTAAATTTGGAGAGATTAAAAAGTTGAAAAAGCAAAGTTTAAGTCTGTGGCAATCATATGATTCCAGAGTGGTGCTGCAGCTGAATTGTCTTTGGTTGTTGTTTGCCTAAAAAGCCAAACATGTTCTTTGCAATCCAAAAAGCTGTTTAAAAAAATAATGTTTTGGTGGAAAATAAATTGCCTTTAATTTTATTACACCAGGAATGAGGAACAGTTCATGAGGCCACACAGAGTTTTACAGTATTTGAAATACGGTCTGGACCCCTTCCCTTGCTTTTGACTCCTTCAGGAGAAAATGCTTGTGTTAGCTCATTTTCAATCAAGTGTAAGCATAAAAGTATTCACGCGCTTAAAATTAAACATATGCTTAAGCACCATCCATTGGATGTATAGTGCCTCACACATGCCACAACTTTTCAGTAAGTGTGAACAAAAAATGATTAAATTGAGAGTCTCACAAACTCAATTAGATTTACATGAGCAAACAATTCCTAGTCCAAAAATGTTTGTGTTTGGTGTTTTAACTACCTAAGCATATATATTTGGCAAATGTATTTGGCTAAATGATGAGACCTGATGCACTTAAAAGTCCATAACTCAGCTCCCTTATGTGCAAAACAAACACAACACTTGCTTATACAGCCTAATATTTTGAGCCATAGAATCATAGAATCATTTAGGTTGGAAAGCACCTTTAATATCATTAATTCCAACTATTAACCTAACACTGCCAAGTCTACCACTAAACCATGTCCCTAAGCACCACATCTACACATCTTTTAAGTACTTCCCAGGATGGTGACTCAACCACTTCCCTGGGCAGCCTCTTCCAATGCTTGACAAGCCTCTGGGTGAAGACATCTTCCCTTATAGCCAATCTAAACCTCCCCTGGTGCAACTTGAGGCCATTTCTTCTTGTCCTATCACCTGTGACTTGGGAGAAGAGACTGAGCCCCACTTCACCACAACCTCCTTTAAGGTAGTTGTAGAGAGCAGTAAGTCTCCCCTCAGCCTCCTTTTCTCCAGGCTAAACGACCTCAGTCGCTCCTCGTAAGACTTGTGGTCAAGACCCTTCACCAGCTTCATTGCCGTTCTCTGGACACACAAACTTGTAGTAAGGTGTTTTGAAGAATCAAAGTTCTGTTTAAATATTTACTCATTATCATTCTGCAGCAATTCTAACATTTAAAATCAATGGATGTAGCATGCATAAGAGCACACACTGATACCTCGGAAAGGTTTGAATTTGTTCTCCAGATCAAATTCTTGTCTTCCTAGGCGTGATAAATCAACTCTGAGGTCAGGACAAATGGCATATTCCTCCAAGGTTTTGCTGATTTGATAGATTTTATCTGAAACTATATCTGGAGCAGGCCCTACAAGAAAGAAAGAGAATGTGGTGGCTCATTTTTTAAGAATGAAGGTTCTCTATTTAAAAAGCAAATGCTATAGCAAACATTTTTGTGAATATATTGGAGCTATTAAGGAATAAACCCAAACAAAGAACTATAGTAAATAAGGTCTTTCAGTGTAACACAGGTTTAAAACATTTTTTGAAAAAACATAGCATGGAAATACAATGCGTTACTCACAACATGTTGGTTCCAACAGAGTATTTAAATCAATCATTATCCAGGGCAGGGGGGATGAGGGAAGCAAAAAACACAACCATCTTTCTTGGGGTTTATTGCACAAAGATTGCCATTTTTTACTCTACACAAAATCTCAACATATGTACTAAAGGAAACCATGTCCTTCAGCAGCAGTTTCTGGTGTTTCATAGGGCTTTCTGCAAACTCACACTTGTGAAGGTGAGACAGCTTCGTGTTTCACATTATTCATTAGACATAATTATCATTTTAAGAAGTCTTACCCGTTTCACAATGGTGTTCTCTTGCAGTTTTCCTCCAATGGCTTAATGAAATCTATCTTTGTTAGAATTCCAAATACCTTAATTACTTAACAGGTAATTATGACTTGGAACAGTTATGTCATTCAGAAACACAAATCACATCTCACTTGTGCATTACTTCTATTGCCATATCCTGAAGATTGGCTCTATTTTTAAACATTTACTGTCAATCAATTAAAAGTTGCAGGCTTGGTGCAAAAACTACCAGATGAGCTATGCCATATGTAATGTGAGAGTTGAGTCTCAGTTACAACAAAATCCTTTTCTGGCTTATCTGACTCTTCATTGCTTATATTAAAGCCACACTTCCACTCTGAAAAATTACTTCATTTATTCTCTTTTACACGCTCTCTCATGATCCAAAGCCTTCTCAGTGCTAACTTCCCACTCCCACAGCAATGCTGCTATATTCAGTGCAGCTTTGCCATGTAAATTAGCATGTTCCATCTCAGATGCATTAAGGCAATACAATAAGCAACAGTCATTTAACTCTGCATTTTGCTTAGAAATGGGTGTCCTACTCATCAAATCCAAGCCCATCCGAGGGGTGAGGACAGGTTTCATTAGTTCCAGATCACCCTTGATAGATGGATGTATTGTCTACTGACATTTCCAGCTAAGGACTTCCCCACAGTGTCCCCCTGCGTTCTCTCCCTCAGCAACAGACACAAACCACTTCTGACTGACCTGGCTCTGCCCAGGAGACTGAGCGAGAACGCAGAGCAACAATAGCCTTCCCTAGGAGCTTGTCATGATGCCTAACTGCTCTCTCAGTTCAAAAGCCTTGCCTAATGCTTAACCCACATTTTCTCAGCTGCAGCTTAAACCAGCTACTTTTCACTATGTCCCCGCTGAATATCATAAATAATTGAACCTCGAGACCTGTGCTTGAGGACTGTTTCATATTTAAAGCTTTTTTGAATTTTCTTTAATAAGGCAAAGCACACTAAAAGAATGCCCCCAACTGTTACCCATTTATCAAATACATTTTAGGTGTTTCAAAGTTTATAGAGTGCTAATGCATCTAATGGTTTGGCTCTGGTATGTTTGTGCTGTGACCCTGGCTTTCTCACAGTCTGACCTTACACAGTCCCTTTAATCTCTCTGGGATTCAAGTCTATTCTGTTTACAAAATCACGCTGGTTTAACCATGCACATTTTTCAGTCAAACAATGGCCAAGAGAGAAGCATCCCCTTCTCAAGTTCTCCCACCTTCAAGATGGAGAAGGAAACATTTTTAAAGCACTTTCAGGTTTTTTCAGATGGAAAGCACTCTACATGTGTGAGGTGTACAAGGTGACAGGAATTGTCACCATGATGTTTTATGGGTGCACCAGATCTATAACTTAAAACATACCTAACGTGTAACATAACTACACGTTAGCTTGCTGATTTTGGAAAACAAGACATTAGCTATACACAGAAATTCCACTATGCAACAGTGGATAGTTAAATGGTTAAAATGGTACAACCCTCTCCCTGGATAAGAGTAGTTATTTCCTGGGCAAACATGAGAAGTGCTTTCTTCCATACAAGACAACGAGTTATACTGCTTACAGCACTTCTGAAATTACATGCTTTAAAGTAAATGCCAAGACAAGCAACGCAGAAATATGAGCAAAACAGAGCTCCCTCCAAGGCATCTTTATAAAAGGATCAGAACTGTTAGAATGATCTGGCAGACTATATAATACTATAAAAATGGGATGGCAAATCTCTTGTTTACAGAAATCTTACAGCTACCACATCAGTGAACATTTAATGTGCATTGTACAGAAACATGTAAATAAATACACTATTACTGAAAAAAATATGCATATATTCTTCATAGTTTTAACAGAATAAATTAAAAAAACATAGGTAAGTCAGATAGTTATCCTTGCCAGCATATTTTCATCATACCAAGATGAAATGTTGTACTGTGTAATTAACAAAAAAAAAAACAAAAACAAAAAACCTACCTCCATTGGCAACCTCAAACTTGACTCCAAACTCTCCTCCAGGTCCCCCAGGACTGTGGCTAGCTGTTAGAATAATTCCACCAGCTGCTTTGATCTTTCGGATGATACATGAAACAGCAGGTGTGGATAAGATACCATTCTGTCCAATAACCAATCTGCCGATCTAAGTGGAAAAGGAAGTCAAAGTACTCTGAATGGTACTGAACTTTTGAAAATTAATAAATACACACACACACATAGGTATAAAGATATAGGACAGAAACTGTGAAGTCCTAGCGTGGAACCTATTGTTTTGCAGACAAATGCACATACACAACTTGGTTGCATGTTCATCTAGAGTGCTGACAAAAAATATTGTATCCTGGCACATTTACACCCAGTGTCCCGGGTACTGACAGTAAAACAAGAGCACAGCCATGGCAGGGATCTGCAAAGCTCCCAAGCACAGCACTGGGCTATGATCCTGCTATCCAACCTTCCTAAGTATCTCCACGAAACAGCAAATCCCCTCCAGTATCAGTGTAGCTTAGGGCTGACTGTGTGGACTGGGGCTTTAAGCAGCATCAAAAGAGAACAGTAAGCAAATTGCTTTTCATGGAGCAGCCTTTCAGTGCAATCACAAATACCACTGCATACGAGGACCTGCCCTCTCTTCCAGTCACATCTCGGTTACCAAGACACCCTTGGATGTCCTGCCCTACAGAAAGCATTGCTCCTCCTCCAGCCATCAGTGACTCCTTGGCTATTTCAGATGAAAAGGGTGTGTTCCCCAGGGCACAGCCAAGCAGGGGAAGTTCCCACCATTCTTAAAGTAAAAAAAGCTTTCAGGTGGTGTTATTAAACACTGACTCAATGTGTTTGGTATTATGTGCAGTTCCACTGCAAGGTTCCAATTTCAAAACCTTGCCTCCATCCCCTACACAGATACTACAGTTTCAGCTCAACATAAATAATCTAGGAGTCAACCAGAAATACATTTACAAAGAAATACAAGAGATTTCCAGTTCCTGGGAAAAAGGCAGACACCAAAAAAAAGGAGGGGAGAAGGGGAGGCTATTGTCACAGATGAGAACTGAGGCAGATGCATACAGAGCTTAAAAAGGTATTGTGAAAAGTTGGGAGCTTTTTTAATACCCCCATGTTAAAAAAAAAAACAAAAACAAACAAACAAACAAACAAACAAAAAAACCCATCACCACTATTGAGTAGCAGTCTGGGAAGGAGACAGAGGGAGAGAGGGGGCAGGGGGTGAAAGGAAGGAGAGGCAGAATCACTCCCCATCCAAAAGCAGACTGGGAGTTCAACCTCAGACATCCTTCTCTAGTTTGAGGGAGGTTTGATAGCTCTACTGTCTGTGTGGCAAAGCAACAGCAGAGGAAGCATCACTACATGCCTCCTTTCTACAAAGAGACACTCCTTCATATGAAGGAATCAATAGATCACCAACAGATGACCACCTTCTGGGTCCAGCACTTGTATTAGGCCCTTGACTGTTGTTTAGAAGTGAGGTTCCAAAGAATTTCAGAAAAATAAAGGATTAATAGATGTTCTATTTAGCCTGTTTGCTAAATCCAACACCTGGATTTTTCCTGTTGCTGAACAACTATAATAAAAAAAATTACCAACTTCTAAAGTAAGCATACTTTTTTTTGTAACCCTCAGAAAGCATAAACTACAGTTAGCCATTTCTCTTTCGCAGAGAACTACAAGATCTGCTTTCAAATTTAAAAAATGTTTAGAACAATGCATTCTATTAACTGAGATTTCTACCTCAAGATCTGATCACAGGATGATTTTTTTCCTACCTGGCTCTCTTTTCACAGTTTTTGCAGATAACCTTGAAGGCTATGGATTGTTGCTAGAAAACACAAAAGCTGTCAAAATTGTAAGTACAGGTCATGGAAAAGCTTCTGTGTTCATTTGACATGCCCTTGCTACTATTGGGAAAATGTTTTCTTTCACTGTCTTTTTTTTCTCCCAGGTTGAAACAATTCTGAAGGAAATGAAAAAAGAACAAGTTAAGAAATAAAAAAATTTGATTTCTCACTTTCCTACTCTAATGAAAATATTTTCCAGGGAAAACAAGTATCCTTTCCAGGAGAAAAAATGCAAATCAGCAGAACCCACATCTTATATTTCAACAGATTATTTTAAAGCAGAGCTTCCACTGACACGGTCAGTTGATGAGGGTGGAGTGTATGTACAGTTAACACATACAGTCCACAGCTGAACTTCATTCCTGCACACTTCAGTGGTATTGAACAACTTTATTTCCTATTTAAGCCTAACAATACAGTTTCACTGATTTACAACTGAATTATTAAGACCGATTCCATCTTCCTGATGCCAACGATAACATAAATACCTTTATTTGTGGAACAAAACATGACAGTGAATACAGTCTTCCTTTAAAATCAGATTAAATGTTATGCTTGCACATTGTGACAGCATTTACTAGCAATATTCTGTATCGCTTTCTATGTCTCTCCTGCCTTCCCACTCTTGCTTCTCCCTGAAGATAAAATTAAACAGTAATTTACAGCACGTGTATTTGTAAATCTCTCAATTTATAATAATTACAGGCCTTAGGAGCAATTTATTATTGCTTTATTAGGTATATGTCCTCCACTCCTAGCTCCAAGCCAAGTAAAGCAGTTGGTTAAATGTTCTTTCACTGATTACAGAAGAAAATTGGTATTTCTCTTACTGGTCAGACCTCTTCACATTTATGTAATGTTCTTCCCATCTTTTAATATGCTTTTAAATCTCCAAATGCTACATTTATGATGTTTTATCTATTCACATTCTGTATACTAAGCTACTTTAAATACTTTCAATGCTACACTATTTGTTACCACAGAAATACAATTCCTACATTGTGAAATAAGGATTTTCTTTAAAAAAAAAAAAAAAAAAAGCATAAGCATTTCCAGTTGTTGTGGGCTGACAACCGAAAGACATACATCTGCCTTAGGAAATGCATAGGGTAAAACTGCACCTATCAGCAGCAGCACTGAAATCACCAAGAGCTCCAAGGCTCACAAGCCTTGACACGCTTTTAGAATCAAGCTTAAGAAAGAAAACTTTCCATTAGCCACATAATTTACTGTTTTATTTAAACCAGTGCTATGTAAATAATTTGAAAGAGAAATAGAGGGTTTTTTCAAATTGTTCTGAATTTCAGTGTGTCCTTTTATGGTTTTTTTTAAAGTCCACGAAGCAGCTTTTGGACAACATGCCATGTCTTGCCAAGACTGTTGTATTAATGCTGTCATTTAATCCCTATTGCCAATTGTACCGAAGTATTAAAAAAAACCCAGAACACTGGGAAATAGATTTTAAAAAGCTTTCTTCCAGTCTATACAAGAGTCTGTCCCTGTACCTCTATTACGGAAAGAAAAGCATGATGAAAATAAATACTGAAAATGTTTGTTTTGAATATTGTCTCTCCCTTTTTTAAACTATGAAGCATGTAGAAAGCTAGGGCAATGACTCAATCTTCCAAATACAGCTGTCAGAAATGGGTGCCAGCTCTTAAAACAGCATTGTGTATGGGTAAGCACCAGGAAGATGACAGGAATTACATTTTGCAAAAGGCTTGAGAACAACAGCGAATCTATCTTGAGGTACTCAAGTATAAATGCATTTGCAGATGCATACAGGCTTACCATGAGCACGTTGCCTGTACTTCTAAATCTAAACTAGTGAGGTTTAGATTTTTGCTTTCATGCAAATCAAACCTTTTTTTTCTAAAGTAAGTAGAATACTTAGGTTATTCAGAATGCTCAAATCACCTGACACTATCTCTTCACCGCACCTTCATTTTTTTCATATTCAGTAGATGTTGCACAAACCAGTCTTCCCATTTTTCTGGATGTCCAATGTTAATATGAAGAGGAGAAATTTGCTTTGCCTTCAGCATCTGTCAAAGGCTATTATTTCTGTACTACTTAGAAATATTATTTATGATAGGAACTTCTATACTACAGAAATACACAATATTTAGTATTCTAAAGCAGGGATGTTGAAAGTGAAATTACATGAATGATATACAGATATTTTATTTGCGGTGACTACTGCAAAGAGCTTCACCTTATGTGAAGGTCTTCAGTGTTTTATGAACTCCCTTAGAATAGTACCTTAGACCTTCTAAGCATACACATACTACCCATCTTCCTCTGGTCTCTTCATTTTGGTGATAAGAATGCACAACCTCTTCCTCTCTTGGCCCAGAAGCTGTTCCTTTTGTCTCTGACCAAATACTAAACTGCCATTTAATTAATTTTAAGTAATGAACTCTCAGATTTACAGACATCTCTCAATCTGGGCTGAAACAGTAACCAAGCAATGTCCATGTACTGACTCACTATTAAAGTTCCAGTAATACCCTTCTGAAAATCTTGGACAGTTTCATAGTACGGAAAGATTATCTTTGGAATTCAAAAACTTGCATGGCTACGAGATCACAGTCATGTAATGTCTCTTCTAATACTGTGCTCCTACACCACGTTCTATTTTGTCACTCTGCTCTTAGTAGCAACAGCAGAAACAAAGACCATGATCCTCAGCAAACTGTTACAGCTGAAAGAATAGTCACCCTAACAAGTACTTCACAAGAACATTTTTATGCAATATTACCACTTGCAGCTGTGCACTTTCAGACGGTTCAGTTGATTACCATGGAGTCAGTTAATGCTTTTTCTAATTATTTTTCCCAGTGATCTCTCACATGCCTGAGTCAATTAAACTTGAAAGAATATGAAGCAAGCAGATTAATTATATCCTGGACAGCACAAGGCCGTGCCTTCCTATCTTTTACTACAGTATCCTAGACATGACTGAGTGCCCATGTTCAATGTAGAAACATTCATATAGGTGCAGGGAGGGAGGGCAAGATTTGCCTGGAAGTCTGTGAAAAATAAAAACAACATGGTATTACAAAGAACACAACTGGAAAACACTTTGCCATCTCAAACTTCTACAGCATTACTAGCAGTATTCCACGATCTCTATAGGATCTTGCTATGACTTTCCATATTCAGAGTATGATCATCAGCTTCTGATCTGCCACTGAGACCCACACATAGCAGCTGCTCATTCAAATGTATCCTAAACTTCACATAAAAAATGAGATATCACATCCAGTTGATGGGTCGAACAGAATACTTGCATTTAACTTGTAGTGGGACCATATTATAAAAAATAGAGCCTTTTATGACAGTTCTTCCAGACATTAAGGTACATCCCTACTACTGACAGGACAGGGATGAAAAGGGAGATGGAGCCTCAGATACTCTCCACTACCCCACTTCGGAAAACTGCTTGTTGCAACCTGGAATGGTACAGGACCTCTGCCTGGCTTTCCCCACACTGCCCCAACCTCACATGACGTGCAGTCCCTTACCCCAGCGTGTTTGTGACAGCCCCAGCTGCGTGACCCATCAAAGGGCCACCCTGGCTAGCCACCTTCAGCTCTGAACAGAAGGATTTGGTGGGGCACGTGCTGCTGATGGTTGCACAGCATGGAGCAGCCTGTAGCCATGGCCAGCGGAAGCCCCCGCAAGCTAGGGCTGTGGAGTGTGCACCTGCAACCCCAAGCTGGAGGGCAGGAGCCAGAGGGGCTGAAGATGAGAAGAAGGCAGGGCAAGCACCGGCAGCTGACCAGGCAGGGGGCCTCATCTCATTCCTTGTGCTGGGGCCCATGCCAACTGTGCTAGGCTGTTAACGCAGGGGGAATGCGGGGTGAGTCACCAAATTAGAACAAGGGGAACCTAGAGACTCTAAAGGGCAATACGTTTACAGTTGATAATAGAAAATCCCTTTTTATTTTTGTACTCGGCAGGCACAATTAACCATAAGACTCGGTATGTGTCTTCCAGGAAGGAGATTCAGGTTCAGTTTATCAGCACTATGTGGCCATCCCTCTCCTGGCACTCAGGGGTGGCTAAAGGTTTTGAATGCAACTTCAAGGCTGCCATACATTTCATCTGATCCTGCCCACACCCGCTCACTTCTTTCCTTGTGATAGTGGCTACATGCCTTCTAATGACATTAACCTCATCCAAAGGGAGAGATCTTTGCCCTCGGGAATATTCCCTTCCTCTCCCCCTCCTAACATAGCGCAGCACCAATCAAAGCCTTCAGGGAGAGTTAGGGACTTTCTCAGCAGGTATATTTTAACAGACAAAGAATAAAATATGCAAACAGTATTCACTAAGTAAATGTGAGGTATATGCATTTACAGTGTGCTTGAGAGAAATGTGAGAGTGAGCAGGTTGAGGGTGGGTAGATGGAGCTCCAGCACATGGAAATGAGAACCCTTTTCGGTATAGCATCAGAGAATAGTTTGGGTTGGAAGGGACCTTTAAAGGTCATCTAGTCCAACCTCACTGCAACAAGCAGGGTCATCTTCAACTGGATCAGGTTGCTCAGAGCCCCATCCAACCTGACCTTGAACGTTTCCAAGGATGGGGCATCTATAACCTCTCTGGGCAACCTGTTTGTAAAAAATGTTTTCCTTATATCTAGTCTAAATCTTCCCTCTTTTAGTTCAAAGCCATTATCCTTTGTCCTATCGCAACAGGTCCTGTTAAAAAGTTTGTCCCCGTCTTTTCCACAGGCCCCCTGTAAGTACTTAAAGGCCACATTAAGGTTACATAGCACCCCACCAGCTGGCCTGCTGAATTTGTGAGAACTGTATCATTAGCAAGAGTATCATGCTTGAATCCAGATATTTGTGGGGACTGTGAGCAGAGGAGCTTGGGGTTTGGGTTCAGAAAACACTAGGGAGGAACTGTGTTTCCAAGAAACTTGCAGTAACTTAAGAAAGGGGAAGCACCACCTCAGGAAGGTGCCAGAAACACATCAAACTGGCAATCTCTTGAGGTCAAAAAGATTTGATCTTCAGGGGAAACAAAGCAAAATGGGGAAAGTGACAGAAGCAGCAGGCAGGAGGCACGCTGACAGGAAAAATTAGTCAGGAAGGAGTCCTGAATACAGCATAATCTGGCTGACAAGCCCCTGGTCCTCTAAACCCTAAACTTCTTGTCTCCCACAATACATCAGTGCTTGTGGCCATCTTGTGGCTGTAACCCACTCTGTAGTTCTCACCAGTGTGCAAGGGCAAGCAAGGACCTCAGCCTCGGCAGGGCAGCTCTTGCTTTAGCTGTTGCTGTGCTTTATCCTGCTTGGTCAACAGGTACAATTTCCAGCAGCGAGGCTTTCTCCACCGAGCTACGCAGGGGAAGGGGCGAGGGAGCTGCACTCCTCTGGGTACCCTCCTACCTTCCTCACAACGCCCCACACACAGCCCAACTCCTGCTGCTCTGTGCCCACCGCTGGGGATGAAACACCACCACCCTGCCCTCATTGGTGTCCCCACCCTTGCCAGTGTGCCCCCCAAGAGCCCTCCTCACACCCTGGGCCACCTAAAACCTGGCCCCTACCAAAGTCCCTGTGCGAACAGCGAGTTTGCAATAGCTAGCCAGCACGTAGCACAGCCAGTCTCTCTGAAACCTCAGGCATCACTCAGCGTCTGCTAGACAGTATCAGCATGGTGAGTAAGTACATTAGGAATAAATTTTAATTGCTCATTATTTACACCAGGCTATATGGCTAAGCCATATAGCTTGTCGGTGACAAAAATTCACCAGGGGAAATTCAGACACATGCGGAGATTTGTTTCAAAGTTGACAGTTATAAAACAGGACTGCATTAAAAGAATTGAGCTTTTGACAAAAAATTAAGAAAAAGTAAATTCACTACAAAAAGAAAAGAAAACACCTATAAAATTGTATCACTTCTTTCGCCAGATCTAGAGAATCAATTTAGCCATCATAACAAGAGACAGCAGCTTCAACTCTGCTTTGAAGTAGAAACTGGAGGGCTACATTTGCTGGCATTTCCAGCTTTCTGTACATACATACACACCGACATATGAATGTGCATGTATCTTTCAGAAGACAACAGTTTTCTTCCCGAGTTCTTTTCTATTTTCAAACTGCACAAGTAAACCCATAACCCGCCTATCACAGAGGTTTTTGCCTATGCTGTCTTCTTGCATTTTGAAATTTGTTCACATGTGAACAGTAGAGAAGAAGGATTATTTTCTTAAGATGCAATCAAACTACTGAATTCCTCCTGAGGCAGTAATACCATTTTCCTTGAACACTTTAAAAAGAACCTGAGCAGTACCCACACGTCTGACACCTTCATTTCCCACACACTTATTTTTAATTCTGCCACATTTCTCCTGCAGAGTCAACCGTCTTTCTCAGCTCGCGTTCCTGCCTCAAGTCTAAAATAAGGTGTGAAACAGCACGGCACGGCCTGATGTCTCCTGAGGCTGTCACCATCACTTCCTCCACGCACAGATAAAGCCACCCATGCCCAAGCCGAGCGCCACAGCCTGTGAAGGACGTACGAGCCGGCACTTGGGGCTGACTCGGGCGCAGACCACCAAAACGCAAAGTTTCTCGCATTTTTATCGAGTAGCCATCGCTACTCGCCCTGTGCCATGACAAGGTCCACCCCCGCTCCTAGGGGACGGCTCCGCGCTCCCCCACCGGGCGGCCGAGGGGTGCCGGCCGTCGGGGAAGGCAGCCCCGAGGGGAGGGCGAGGGGGGCCCCGCTTACCCCGTTGGCCGCGGCCATCTGGACGACGATCTCGATGGCCGTCTTGCTGAAGTACCTGCCGTCGCTGCCCACCACCATGGTGCATCCCTGGCGGTCGCGGAGGTCGACGGAGGAGAGGAGGCTCTGCACGAAGTTGGGCAGGTAGTTGCGCTGGCTCTCGAAGAGCCCCGTGGGCCGCCGCAGCCCCCCGCCGCCCGTCGGCCGCTGGTCCTCGTACGGCGCCGTCGGCACCGTCAACACCGGGATGGGGGTCCTCTCCATGGCGGCGGCCGCCCGCCCGCCCGGCTGTGGCTCCGCTGGGGAGCGGCAGCCCCTCACGCAGGCTGCCTGGCCGACGGGCGGCGGGGGGAGCGGAGGGGCGGGCGTTTCTCTGCCGCGGGGTCGGGCTCCCCGACGGCCGGCCCCCCGAAAGGGCCGGAGGCGGGCTCGCTCAGCCCCCCTCGGTGGCCACCCCTCGCCCCTCCCGGCGGGGCCCCGCCGGCGCCTGCCGCCCCGCAAGGACGCCCCGGGGCTCGACAGTCCGCTGCCATCAGCAATGCGGCGGCCCCGGCCAAAAATAACCCTGGAAAGGGGAGCCGAGGATCGCGGTCTCCTGCCAGGGATGTAAGCGGAGGCAGCGGGGGGGAGAGGGCGAGCCGGGGCGGCACACTTGCTCGGGGGGATCACGCTCTGTCAGCGCTGGAGCCGTCCCCACCGACCCCCGCCGCCCCACCGGGCAGCGGGGAGGGCGGCCGGGGCGCCCCGGGGGCCGGGTGGGAAAGGGCCCTGGGGAGCACCTCCCGGCTGAAGGTCTGAAGGTCTGAAGGTCGGGGCAGCACCCACAGGGAGCAGAGGGTCGGTCATCGGGCCGGAGTGAGGCCGGGACGTGGTACCCTCCCGTTTGGCAGGCAAGGAAACCGAAAAACAAGCAACTAAAGAATGAACAAACCCTTTTGCTGCTAAATCCTAAGCGAGGGGAATGGATTTATTTTTTTTTTTAAACTATATCGCTCGAAAGAAAGGGGGTTTTTTATGTAGTAAGCAAGCTTCAGAGGTCATTTGAGTTTGGGTTTTCTCACAGCAGGAGCTGAGTATTACAGGAAGGGTCTGGTCTGATGGTAGGATAACTGATTGTGCTGGTTTCTGTCCAGGCTTTCTCCATGTGAGGCCCAGCAACCCTCTGAAGGTGTCTTTCCCTTTGAAGTACCGTAAGGTATTTCATAGCGATGTGGTGTGGCTGAGTTCATTGGCATATGTGGCCATTCTGCTCAAGTTCATTCTGCAGAGGTGGTGGCACTGGCAATTGCAAAGATGCCTGACATTTCCCAGTATAAAGGCTGTGTTTACAGACGCCTGTGACTGTCAAACATGAGCTGAAATTTTCCATCCAAATGCTTGTTTCACACGGGGCCCACACAACAATATTGTGCTGGGACAACTCTGTTGGCTGGAGAGCTGGAAAAAATAGTGGTGTTACCTAGATGTCCTTCTTATGCTTAAGAAATCCCTGGTGTAGACCTGCGCCTGAGCAGTCAGAAATCATTTTCTAAGGCTTTCTTCAGGTCTCTATGAAGGAGACTGCTCCTAAACTGCTCAGAAGCATGATCGACCATCACAGCTCAACAAGACACCACGTTAGCTGTGTGACAGGAGGTGGCCACACAAACATGGGGTAAAATCCTTTTGTCTGTTCCACAGACTAAGAGCTCATTAAGCGTCAGTGAGAGTCAACTAATGAATGGAACCAGAGGGACTCAGTCGTGGTTTTAAGCCCCATCTCTGCAAACTCCTTAGTTGTTTGTAGCAGATAGAGTATGATAGTTTAAGATATGATTGTCTGCTACTCATCCATCCCTTTGGCCATGACCACTGGCTGTGTTCACAGTAGAGCACTATGTATGCTACAGTAGGCAAGGCCCAACAGTTTACTTTCAATAAACTAATCCACTGAAGCAGATAAGGGAATTCTACCTCTGTTGAAGGAACACCTATATACTAGGCCATATACTCTGGCAGAAATCCAGAACAGGTACAGGGAAGCATAATCCCTTCTTTCTTTTTTGTTAGACCTCCTAATACGTAGTCCCATTTGTGGCTTCCTGCATTGATTCAGAATTTTAAATAGAAAAATGAAAAATTCTGCAGTACGGAAAATCCAGTTCTCCCATCCCTAATATAAATGTGCATTGGCACAGCTATAGATGAGGTTGTTGCACCGTAAATAATTTGGGGCACTGCCAGTAGTGAAGCCACGATATATAGTGTGCATTAGTGAAAGCTGAAATGGAATCAGATAACTGGTGTCTACCACAGTGAGCATCCAATAAGGAAACAGCAATGAAGGCTGAAAACATTAGAAACAACGTATGATAAGTTCCAAATGCCAAATAAGGGAAAACACATGACCAAAGTAAGAAGCAAAGTAATATAGCCTTCAAAAATGTGTTTTGCATTTGGAAGAAAATGTATCTGTTTGAATCAGTTTTAAAAACTCTGCCAACAGTGACATTCCCAGAATGCACTTTTAAGAGAGACAGTCAGTGACAGTTTTCCAGAACTGTTTGTCCTCACCCATGTTATTTGCATAAATGGTGCTGAAGAATAAAGATAAATTGTGCTTTGCAGTCCCTTCAAACATCACCTTGACAATGGCTCTACCAGGAGTGTAACGGGTTGTGAAGAATGCTGTAAATTTTTTAGTTCAAACTCAGGCTCTGCTTGAGATAAGTCCAAGCAAAAGTTTATGTGACCCCTCTTTTACTGTGATTCTTGTAATACTTTGCAAAACTCAGGTTCCCAAAGTCATGCTATTTCATGAGAAGCTCCAGTTTTGTTAAAAAAAAGATACAGCCTTCACTGTAGCAGTGTGAATCATAACAAAGTTTATGTAGAATCCTAAACATTCTAGTACAGAAGCTGAAGAAAAGGAAAAAAGGTTTACTTTAATAAATGCTTCTGTTTTCAGGTACCTGGATTAACATTATTTTGGCACATTTTTGCATGGGGATGTGCTTCGAATTCTTTCTTATAGCAATGCAAGTCCCACAGGCAGTTCTGCTCTGAGCATATTTTATTGAAAAGTGGAGGTCTCTGTAAATGGACAATATTGTAGTGCATTAAATGATTACTGTTATGTATCTCTAACAAAGGAATAATTATCAATATGGGATAATATTAAAAGCCTGGAATCTCTTCTTGGAAAACAACAGCTAAATATATTCTTAGTATTACCATAGTGTGTTGTGCGTTAGTTTTGTGATAAATGATTTTTCCTCAAACAGGATTCCAATTAGAGTTTACAATTTATTAAACGAGTAAAGACAAGCAAACAGCGCTGGGTGCACCGGGAGTCTCCGCTCAACCAAGGCACACACGTGCAAGTCCCGTTTTGGGTTTATATCGCTTCTCCTAATACATATTCATACAAAGGTTGGCCTATGCTAATGATAGGCGTGTTTTCTTTGGCGCATGCCCTCCTCACCTTCTGGAATCTTCTGTGACTCCTACCCGGTGACGGTGGGTAAAGTAGTTTTCCTTGGCTCGCCCCCAGGATGACCCCCGACTCCAGGCGTGCGCCCCACAGACCCCTCCCGCTCAGCACCACGCGGCCAGTAACAAAAACTGGTTTCCTTAGGGGTCCTTACAAGAAACAGAAACTACATACATACAATCCTGCTTCTCCCAAGCCCATGGTCATACAAGGACAAACAGAACAGTTAAAGATATTAACACGAATCAGGTGAACACATTTCACAGTTTTCAAAAGGTTGTTAAGATAGAAAACAACTTAATGGAGTGATAGGATACATGTTAAATTTGTTCCATTTCCAAGTAAAACAATCAGCTTTCTGACTGCCAATTTTGCAGGCTTGGTTTGACATCTGCTATCTAGTTCAGGAACATTGTCATTTACTTTGATTCTTAAAGCTCTTTAATACCCAAGCCTTAAGAGGTTTACCGTAACTAATTTGTCTTGTGCAATTGACAGAGTCAATGTTAATTGTCAATGTTAATTGACATAATTTCTGTGTTTCCTCAGCTTTTTTATCAGCATTGTACTGGTGCCTTTCTTTGTCCCTTTAGGTTTACTGTGCTGGGCATTGGATTGTTGTCTGTGTTGACTCAAAGGAAAGAAACCTGTCCCGCAGCAACAGAAGCCCTCTGTAGCCCACAACTGCTTCTGATTGGGTTGTTATGATCTGGTGGATATCACAACTCAGTGACCCTGTTTTCTGGAAATTATACTTAATCACCAGAAAAAGGCTGTATTTCACTACAGCTGGCAGTTTCTAATTACTGTGAAACAGGGCAATTGTTCTAAGGAAACATTTTCACACAAACCTACATGCAAATTGACTTACAAAGCCCAGACAAGAGACATTCCTTGGAAAACTTCTCATAATTGACAACTGATTTACTGATATATCAGCAACTCATGATATTGTACAAGTCAGGTCTGACTTACAAAATTGCCTGTTACTATCCATCGAATCAGGAGAAATAAGGAAAGAAGGAAAGGACTGAGGAAGGAAGATCACCAGTCATTAACCTAACAGAGAAAGCAACTTTTGTAAAAAGAGCATACCCTCAAAACGCACAAAGACTGAGCTGCATAAAGTTCATTCAAATAGTTTTGTGCATAAAAGAGTAAATCAAGATAAATATGCATTTCAAAAGTCTATCAATATGCCCCAAATTAGCACTCTGGATGTCTTAGAATCACTAGCAATTTTTTGTTTTCCATCATTACCAACAGACCAGTCCCATCATTCTTGTTTTCAACAAGTAATTCCATAGAAATACTCAGTCAAACACATGGAATGCCAAGCTATGAGGTGTTATGCAACGGTGTGAACAACAGATCCATCATGTGATGGTTATTGCCAGAAATCCTGAAATCCAGGATATAGTGGATATGTGTCTGCACAAATTACAGCTTCTCATTAGGCAGCCTGTCCGGATTAGCACAGGGGGAACAAGGGGTGGAATAAATGCTGCATTGATAAAAAGACTTTCAGTAATATATGATTCAAGTTTTTCCCAGTATTGTTCAGTAACCTTTGTTTAACAGCTGCGAGATTCAATCATTCAAATAAGCTGTAAAATTTATACAATTCTTTGGGCACACACACTAGCCACCAATATTTGGAGTCAGGACATCTGCAGAGGGCATCTTCTGGGAAGAAAGTAACTTGGGTTCATGTTGGAATTTATACAAAGATGTGAGATTATTTTTTTTTCTGTGTGGGAATTAAAAATAAATGAATACCAGAAAGTTTGGGACAGAATGATGAACCGTCAGCACATGCGATGTTTGTTGCTGTCATTTAATTAGATACAGATTGGGAAGTAATATGAGTCAAGGGTGGAAAGAGCTATGATGGGGATGAGGAAGGGAAAAAAGGAAAGGCTGGGAACAGGAAAGAGCTACACAGTTTAGTGGTCTCCTTTCTTGTGGGAGGAGAAGGCAGTTGGAGAGGACACTCCGCAATACGATCCCCTCCCCCCACAATGAATATAGCAGAGATGCGATCCCAAAAAATCAAAGACATCTGACCATGTGAGTTCTTCAAAAAATCTGGAAATGTACTTAAGCCATCTAAAATACTAACATTCTCAAATATTAAAACTTTAATTCCTGCTCAGGAAGTGACAGATTTCTGAGTCCAACACCAGTTTGGTGTGGAATGATGAATATGGAAGGATGCTTCACACCCACACCCTTACTTTTACCCACTGTCAAGAGACTCATTCTCTTTTTCTTTTTTTTTTTTTTTCCTAACTGCAAATAAGCAAGTTAATTAATCTTACTAGTTGTAAAATTAAGCATGCAGTCACCACAGTCTTGCTAGGCGGTGTGATGGATATAGATACATTCTGTTTAAGAATCTGCCTGTACTGCCAAGTAAGCGCCGTGTCATCAAGGCCTGATTTAGCAGGAGCTTACTCCATATCCACTGTTGCACCCTTCCATTTATGGCTATTTACCAATTATGTCACAAGTTGGGAGTGGAAACTTCTCTCATACGACTGGCATCCTCGCACACGATACGCGAAGGAGAAAACACAACCTACAAACCAGCCTTACTGCCGCGGACCTGCAGATTTCAGGTCTGATTTTCAGAGGAGTGGGAAACAGGTACTACCACTGCATCCAGTCAGCGTGACACAAGACCAGCCCCTCCAGGCTGTAGCGCTCAGGTGATGTCATGTTCTATAACCATGACAAAATGCACCTAACAGGTACTGTCAACTGAGTGGCCTCTTCCACATGGTCACCCCCTTGAGCATGCAGAACCTTGGCATACGAATTCCTACCTGATCTAAAGTCCCCTCCTTACAAGCTAGCATGTTTTCTGTGGGTGTCGATCCTTTTCAGTGGTGCAATTACTGAGGAAAATGAAAATCTCAGATGAGGCCCGATGGTTTGCTTCTGGGATCTGGGCAGTGATAGTACAGCAGTGAAACATACATTTCAACTATATCCTGGCAATCTCTCTACCAGCCCGGGGATGCCAGGCAGTAAAGGTAACAGAGAAAATGCTGGGTTTCTTGCTGTACTAACAGATCGGTACACGAAGCACCGACTGAATTTGTGGTACAGACCTACTGTCCACCCATTTTAAAAGCCTGGTATTTTTAACATGAAGTCAAAGTATATACAAAGCTTGAAAACACCGAGCAGGAAAAGAAAGTTCCCCTGTCACCCCTTCTGATAACAAACATGTCTGAAGGGAGATGCACACTTAAGGAAATGATTGCTTGTTACAGACATTCCTTGTCTTACATATACTGGCTTCTGCAAAAATATATCAAGGTAAGAAAAGCAAACCATCATCACCCCTGCTCAGAGTCACAGCATCTCTGACAAGGACTCAAGGCTGAAACTATTCAGTGCCAAGCAACTTCCCATGATATTTGAAAAATCATGGCAGTCAGGTGAAGTCCCTACGGACTGGAAGAAGGAGAACATCAAACCCATATTTAAAAAGGGTAGAAAGGAGGACCCTGGGAACTACCGACCTGTCAGCCTCACCTCTGTGCCTGGGAAGATCATGGAACAGATCCTTCTAGGTGCCATGCTTGGGCACAGGAAGGACAGGGAGGTGATGCAGGACAGCCGACATGGCTTTACTAGGGGCAAGTCCTGCCTGATGAACCTAGTGGCCTTCTATGATAAAGTGACTAGGTCAGTAGCTAAGGGACGACCTATGGATGTGATCTATCTGGACTTCTGTAAGGCCTTTGACACGGTCCCCCATGACATCCTGTTTGCCATATTGGAGGGGTACGGATTTGATGGGTGGACTGTTCAGTGGATAAGGAACTGGCTAGATGGTTGCATCCAGAGGGTGGTACTCAATGGCTCGAAATCCAGATGGAGAGCAGTGACAAGTGCTGTCCCTCAAGGGTCTGTGCTGGGACCAATACTGTTTAACATTTTTATCAATGATATAGACAGAGGGATTAAAGGCACCGTCAGCAAGTTTGCAGATGACACCAAGCTGTGTGGTGTTGTTGATAGACCAGAGGGATAGAACATCATCCAGAAGGACCTGGAGAGGTGGGCCCAGGTGAACCTCATGAGGTTCAACAAGAACAAGTGCAAGGTTCTGCACCTGGGCCGGAACAATCCTCGCCATCAGTACAGACAAGGGGGTGAGGTATTAGAAAGCAGCCCTGAGGAAAGGGACTTGGGGGTGCTGGTGGACGAGAAGCTGGACATGAGCAAGCAGTGGGCACTCGCAGCCCAGAAAGCCGATCACATCCTGGGCTGCATCCAAAGATGCGTTGCCAGCAGGTCCAGAGAGGTGATTCTGCCACTTTGCTCTGCTCTGGTGAGATCTCACCTGGAGTATTGTGTGCAGGTCTGGAGCCCTCAATATAGGAAAAGACATGGGCCTGATGGAGAGGGTCCAGAGGAGGGCCATGAGGATGATCAGGGGATTGGAGCGCCTCTGCTACGAGGACAGGCTGAGGGAGCTGGGGTTGTTCAGCCTGGAGAAGAGGAGGCTCCGGGGAGACCTAATAGCAGCCTTCCAGTACCTGAAGGGAGCCTACAGGAAGGCTGGGGAGACCCTGTTTACAAAGGCCTGCAGCGACAGGATGAGGGGCAATGGCTTTAAGCTGGAGGGGAACAGATTTAGATTGGAGATTAGGAGAAAGTTCTTTACTGTGAGGGTGGTGGAGCACTGGAACAGGTTGCCCAGGGAGGTGGTTGAGGCCCCTTCCCTGGAGATATTCAAGGAGAGGCTCGACGAGGCCCTGGGCAACCTGGTCTAGTTGGGGGTGTCCCTGCTGACTGCGGGGGGGTCGGACTAGATGACCTTTGGAGGTCCCTTCCGGCCTGGGAAATTCTATGATTCTGTGATTCTATGATTCTATGATTCTATTCAGGAATACAACAGAAATGGAAGAATATGGGGGGGGAGGGGGGAGTGTGTGGCATAGAGGATAGGGAAGGGAGAGAGGTTGACTTAAATACCAGGGTTTTTTCTGAGCTTTTGGGGAACTCAAATTATTTAAGTCCCTCCATTCAACAACCAAGTTCACTGGCCTTTTATAAGGCAATCTGAGACCTAGGGGATAAAAACCCCTATTTTAAGAAAGTATCCCAGACAGAACTCCAGCAATTCCTTAAAAAATGTTATCACTTTACATAGTCGCTTAAAGGTTTCCCTTGTTTGTTTTTGCACCCACTGAAAAAAACATTGTTAACATTACTCTTCACTGTGTGCTGCTTCTGGCTCTGCCATTTGGAAGAATACCATTGGATAAAGCCCTTGGGATTCTTCTCTTTTTTAAGAGTTCCCCTCTCTCTCATGTCAGGGGTCAAGTAATTTTTCAGCATACATACTCGAAGTTCTAGCTGACAAATTGATTTTGCCAGGAAGCTTATTTTATCCTCTGACTATAGCTTATGAAAAGAAGAAAAAATTCTTACAGCAATATACTCTCTGCTAAACAACCTCTCCATATTCAGGTGGCTCTGGTTGTTTCTTTGGCCAGCAATGAGGTTAGGTAAAAATAAAAGCAGTACTTTGATAAAAATAATCCAGAAAGAATCATTGACTTTAAGATCCAGAAAAAAAAGCCCGCCAGACAAAATGAGAGAAAGGTATAAATTTCAAGATCCTGCAAGACATCTGCATCCAAGTCCTGATTTGTGGCTGAGAACTTCACCCAACTGCAGGTGCCACCAGCAATGTGGAAAGTGGTCGAGTAGCGCCTCCTTCTGTGGGCATGCCTGGTCTATCTTAAAGTCTGTTCTTCGTGGGTCTGTCCACAGGAAAAGTCTGATTTATTTTTCCCTTCTGTATCTTCTGGCTCATCTCTGAGGCATTCACTCTCAGTTCTCAGGACCTGCAAGCCAGGAAGGGTGCTCAGCTAGGGATATCTATTTGGATATAGGTTTTGGGGCACCAGTAGGCAGAAAAACTAGCTTTTTGGTTTTGATGTGTCTTCTGCTCCTGGTCTTGCCTGACCTTTCTCTGGTCTTTATCTTCAGACAAATCCAAGGTAACTTCAGATTTTCTTATTTAGATTCTGTCAAAGTGTAAGTGGAAGAAAAATTTTATGTATTCTGGAAAATTAGTATAGTTGTTCTTGGCAATTGCAATAGAAAGTTAGATAAAATAAAATATTAATTGCAGGTATTAAGTAAGGCATTTCCTTAAGATTCCCAGAAACACTGAGTTAATGTGTATTCATACCTGCAGTCCACATGTGGGTTGAGGTCTTGAAGCTTACTGCTGCAGAAACTAATCTGTCGTGGAACTGGCTTGCTCAAGTCTGTCCTATTTAGACCATAATGTGCTTTTAGAGATGCTTTTAGAGAAGTTACATGCTCTTTATTTCTTTACTCTAGGATTACAACTTCTTTTTACTAGGAGATTCCCCCTGCACAGAAGTAGAGCTGTTTGAGCCTACCACTTTTAGCGAGGGTGCTGGTTTGGCTTGCTCTTGTTGGCCTTTGCCTGACAGGTTTTACTTTGGATCAAATTATGTCAATGACGCCCCTTCCAACCTCTCCCACAGCCACACAACTAACCAGCAAACACCCTAACAAAGTGGCAGTTTCCTGGGGTTTCTGGACCTATATTTTTAGCTTTTCTCCAGTGCTGAAGCTATCCCTGCCGTAATAATTCTTCTGAGGTAATCTTGGGCCAGAGTTCACAAGTTTGTCTTTCAGCCTTCCCAAGATCACATTCAAGTGGAAAGGGCTAGAAGCATACTGGAAAATATGTGACTATTTAACTTTCTCCTTTATAATATACATTGTTATAACACGGATTGTTAAAAAGAAGTTCACATAAATTTGGAAGCGGGTCTTTGTGGACTCCACATCACCTTGTCTTAGTGTTATCTCTTAATCAAGGGTGTATTATGACCCAGCCTCATTTCTCATCCGTCCTACCCTTTTCCAACAGCACTGTGTTCATCCATTCCCAAATGCCAAAGCTTGGGCAGATGGCAGTAATACAGGTTTAGCACTTGTGGTCTTCCTGGTTTTCTGGTGTTTTTTCTGATGTCTGAGTGGACAGTCCTGTCCAGTGCACGTGTCACCTCACAAGCGTCCGTGTAACTGCCTTTAAACATCGTGAAGCAGAGGTGACAGCTCTTCAAAGAGTACAAATTGATGCAGCTTTATTGATACCTACAGAGCTGAACTGGGCAATAAGAACTGTAACTCAGCACATCATGCATGATATATTACAGATGTGAGTGATACCATGAGATTTTCTGCACTGCTGTCCATTCTGTAGCAACAATAATATCTGTGGGGGAAAAAAATTAACTGTAAAGATAACACTGTCTCCACTGTGGTTGAAGAAGGTGATCAAAGGTATCCCTCTTACTGTGGTTGTGGGGATGGAAAGCTAATGCTTATCTTCTCAGGCACCTTTGACATCATCATCATCTTGTAATGATATCAACAAAGTCATTCAAAAAGTCATCCAAAAAATGAGGTCAGAATTCTCTTAGTTTTAGAAGAAAGAGGAAAACATTTGGAAGGAAAAAAAAATCTCAGTATGATTTTAGAATGAACTATCATTAAAAGGATACAGGCTTTTTGTTATTCATAAATCTTTACTACCTGGAAAAGAGCATAAAACTACAATCGGAATTTCCCAGGAGAAAACTGAAGCGGCATTGTTGCAGAGTGAACAAACAGTTCCTGAAATAAATATTACCACTAGATGCCAGCAAATACCCTTTTTCTGTTACATTTTCTTTAGTTTGTGCAGCTCAACTATCAGAAGGCAAAAATAGGCAAAGAAATCCCGTGTTAAGGGAGCAGCTGGGATAAATCACCATTTGGAAACAAATTCTGTTCCCCCCGGAGACGACTAGATGACCTTTAAAGGTCACTTCTAACCCAAACCATTCTATGATTCTATGATTCTATGATTATAACTGGGTCCTTCTGGAAAACAGTTTTAATGTCATATCAACACAACCTTTGCTCAGATAGCCCCCAATACATTAAAGGCAGCTGTATTAGTGTAAGAAAGGCATCAGAGTTTCTCAAAAAACGAGCAACCTTAAATGGATACCAAAGTTCAAATTCTAGAGGAAACGAGGCTTTACTTCAGCTAGCTAGCCTTCCTTTTCATTCAAGAAGGAACTGCCACAAAAAGTATCCATAGCAAAAAGGCTTTTGGAAGAAAAAAAAGACTGAAGAAGAAGGGCTCATTGTAAGGTTGGCACAGTTTTGGTAACAGGACGAGTCAGCCACAAAGATGCAACCTTCTCTACTTGCCTTCTGAAAAAAAAGACAGAAGCTGTTCCTAGCAGTGGAAAGGACAGTCAATTTATAACCTAGGGAAGTAAAGTTAATTCTTAGGAAAGAAGAGCAAATTAACATAAGCAGATTTGCTTCACACTTGGATTTCTGAATACCAGTTTTCTAATAAAACTGAAAGTAAAAAATGGGGTTTTTTAAAGATCAGATTTACCCTGCCCCCAAAGTTTGCTGTCATATACAAGGCTATCCATTTCTCTGCCCCTTAAACTAACCAGTTTGACAGCAGCTAAAATAAGGAACTCATGAATATCGACACTCAGATAATTTTAAAAGATACTGTGTAGCATATGTGGCTTTTCTGGATAATGTGGTAGGGGAAATGAAGTTTGACACCTTAAGGACTTCAAACCATAAAACTCAGAAATACAGAATTAGCAACGAATGTGTGCAGTCAGTGCTTATAAAACGCAGGGCAGACATAGTGGATGTTTCCAGGGATGGAGCAAGGGCAGAAGAAAATGCTGGAGATAGAAATGACAACTGCCTCTGAGTGCTAGGACAACATTTATAACTACATGCTTCTACTGGCCCTAGGTTATTCCCTAAAATGCAAGAGAGGCAACTGTGTTTCTGAAATTCCTAAACACTGCTGGCTACTGTCCTTGGCTGGGGCTCACTGCCCCAGGAAGGGAAAAGCTCTGTGCTGGCGATGGACAACTGCTTTTTTAACTCAGTGCAAAGCCTACATCCTGCATGGGGTGTTGTGAACATTACTATAGTAACATCCAATTTTACTGGACATCACTGTAACATGTATTGTCCCTCTGGACTGCTGGAGAAAGAATTTTTGGAGATATTTAATGATGTAATTCACAGAGAATAAATGTGAAAGTCATGGTTTTAGTTGTCTGCTGCTTCTCTTGCACTTGAGATTCCCAAACTGGTTTACATACAATGACCACAGCAAGCAATTCCTAACTAATGGGTATCTCACACTAAACTCGGGACTCAAAATGCCTCCTTGGGAAACAGCCTCGCAGCACACAGCAGCACAATCTCTTCCCCTACCAAAGGACTTGGGCTGCCAGGAACAGCTCTCATGGCAAGAGATTTCCTGTCCCAAGACACACAGCTGCATTCTGACCTTCACAGAAAAAATACTTGACTGCCACTGCATTGGACAGTAATTGGCACATCTCCCAGATAATAAAGGAAAAACTTGCTTTACTAGAAAAAGCAATGCAACTACCAGACTTAAGGGCTTAATGAATCTGTCACATATCTTTATGTTTAGAAAGTCTGAGAGTCCATTTTAAGTAACTACAGAAAATGTGGAAGTACTTTCTTTTCCCTGCCATGTGCCAGTCCTTGGATACCCACAAGTCTTACAGCTCAGGTAAAGGCTTGCATAGGGAAAAGGCTCAGACCCTGGGAGACAGCACAAGGGACAGACAGAAAGTGCAAACCTGGTGTGGCTGGGAGGGAGTGCATGGGTGGAAAGGGGACAACAGTGGGAGGGACTCTAGTCCCATCTCCCAGTGAGGATCCCCCCATGGGGAGTCATACAGCAGCTAAACCAGTGGCAAACCCCTGTGACAAGTTCCATACAAGTGGATCGTGTCAACAGTGGTACAAAATCTCATTAAAGCTGAAGTAAATCTCGCCTTCCCCCCAGAGGTCTGGACCTGAGGTTGTGGTTAAACATGCAACTTGAGGTCCATCAAATGACCCTTATTTCTCAACAGAAAAGTCCAGTATGCTGCTGATAACAGAGGCAATAAGTCAGCGACAAGTTGGGCTTGCATAACACCCAAGACCTCCAAGCCTCGCTTCCAAGATTTATTATCTTGCAGGAAAACATAGGAACGCCTGACCACAGTGGGAACATTGGTGGTTGGGGCATAGCCCTGAAACCCGCCTCCTGTGGATTTACCTTGCCCATGGAACAGCTCAGGTACTGAAAATTAACTGCTACCCAACTTCACAGACACAGTGAGACTTTGCTCTGCTGCCAGTGCCTGGCAAGGTGTCTGTGGTAACAAGGCACAAACATATGGCAATGGTTTGTGGGTAGAGTATCCACTTTAAATACTGTTTGCTTCAAAGGCACCATAAATTTTGGACATGGCAGCATTTGCCATTGCAATGTGATGTGGTTTTGACCATGCTACCAAAAGAGTTGCTGGTTAACCTCTCACATGACTGAGCCAGAGGTGTCGTATTTAAAACCTCAGCAGTGATTGGGCAACCTTTGATATCACAGAATCATAGAATGGTTTGGGTTGGAAGTGACCTTTAAAGGTCATCTAGCCCAGCCCCCCACTATGCTATATATATATGCTCTGTATGCTATATATATATATATATGCTACGTATACTACACAACTCTCTCAAACTAAGTAACAACGTTACTCAACATCTGTCTGAAATCGGAAAATGCTTAGGGGAAAGAGAAATAAAAATGATACACAGCAGTATTACACTGATTCAGTTAATGAGGGGGAAACAACCCTTATTCAGTGTCATCAATCCAATGGCTGGTCATCAAAAGATGCCAGTGTGCTGCAATGGATGTTATACCTATCTTAATAATCACTGTATTGCTATTGGTAGTAAGTTTATTAATGGTTTGTTATCTTAAAACTCAAATAGTAGATATGATTGAAACATTAATTCAAGTTAAAATGCAGTTATATAATATGACTTCCCTGCATGTTACAGTAAAACAACCTGGCATATTTCATCAGTAGCTCCAGGAATACAGTAACAAGGAACACAAACCATGAAGTGTATTCTACAGTGATATCCTACTTTGATTTAAGGACCTCAGGTAACTGAGGCTCTAGGTTGCTTCAAACAGTTAAACATCTGAAAGAAAACATCGGCTTTCCTCTGCTCTGAATGTGTGTAGATCCCACTGTAGTCTTCAGGTCTGGGTGTCACCTCTGCTGCTAGGCTAAGAACACTTCAATCTGTGAAAAGTCTTTCACAGTGGTGATTAAAATAACTGACAAATGGTGCAGACAAAAAAACCATTATAGAAGCATACCATTGGAATAAAAAGCCCAAGCCTCCAGGTGATTCTGAAAGCTAAAGGCTATTTCTAGAGCTGTGAATTCATCTTAGCAGATGTTCTGCTTCATTCCTAGTAGAAAAAACAGAGACCAGAAGTGTCCACTTTCTCAAGGGGCAAAACATTCTCATTTCTTCAGTGAATTGAAGAGTTTTCCAAAGCAGACAGGAAGAATTTTAATTGAAATTCATGTTTCTTTTGAGAAGTCTGTTTATTTTTTTGTGCTCTCTTCTGATAAAGAGCGGTTCTGGAAGACAAGCTGGTTTTTCAAAAATGACACTTGCTAAAAACTCCACTAAGAGACTTATGCAGTAGAAGTGAACTAAGCTGTTGTGATGTGGAACACCCCTTTCAGCTAGCACAGCTGAAAATTATTATCTTTTCCATCCATGTATTACTGTTCGTCAGCTGAGGTTAACACTCTTATCAGGCAATGCAAACATGGTCTTCTTCACTGCAGTGTCAGACCAGTCTGATGTTCAGGACGCCCTGACCTGACTGGTTTGCCCTAGCACTGAAACGGTCGAGGCAGCACTGGGTGGACCCCTTTGGCAGGGAAGAGGGGCATCTCCAGGGGAGGAGCAAGAGCTATTCACACCATGTCAGCTTTTTTTTTCTGTTTTTCCCCAGAAATGACCATGTCAGTGCATCCTAAGAAAACATGCTGAGAGAAAAGGGGGAGGAAGGATCAGCTGGGAGACCTGCTGGTGCAGGAATCCAGCCCTTCCACTGAGAGGCTGCTCTGCCCTGCCCTGCTGCGGCTGTGTAACCAGGCACCTTCACCCTGTCATAAAGTTTGCAGTGTTGGGTTTTTTTTAAAAAAAACAACCTTCCTCCATCAGGAAAGATTCAGTGCTGTGATTCTGAGCAACCTATTGTGAATTAAAACGAGCTTCTGCACTGGATGAAAAATAAGACAACTGTAGTCTTTCCTGTTGCATCTAACTGAAAACAAAAAGTTATAGAAATACTAATATCTTAGCAATTTTAAGAGTACAAAAATCATAATTAGCTGCTCATTCCTATTAAAAATAAGTTGCAAACAATAACAGTATAGCGGAAGTAGTAAAGAAACCAATTAACAAGTTAACTGTGCTTGTAGATGGGATTGAAATCCTGTTAAGAGAGCCATGTGAAACTAGTTGGTATTTCAGACTGCCCAAGCAAGGACAGTTAAGATCATTGGGACTTTCCACTGTGCTTGAAGGTTGGAAGACTTCGTCTACGTTTTCGACCAATACTTGTGAGTAAACACAAGTGGCAAGTTTTTTACGTATTGCTTAACGAGCAATACATTTCCCAGTCTGCTTGATGCTTGATCTGTTTACAGCTCAAGTTCTTTTCCCTACATTTCCATGGATGTCCATGGATGCAGGACTTAGACCGAGCTGCACAGGGGCCCTGAAGTTCACACCTCTGTGAAGTTGCTGGCCCAAGCTGGACATGGATGTCCTTGTTGCTCCATTTGCCCACGGCGTGTCCTGGAGGAACGGAAGGACCATACGCAGGGCCCAGGGAAGGGAAAGTAAGGGTGTCATCCTGCAGCGTGGCACTGCCACCACCAGTGACATGACACACGCTTTGCACTGTCCTTTGTGCAGGGCCTCGGGGCTGAGGTTTGCCACACTTGCCCTGGCTGGTCTTCTCTTGGCCTGCCCCCAGCTCGGTGTTCCTTGGGTCACCTGTGATGGCAGTTTCTTTAATTCACCCGGTGTCTATTGCTAATTTGTTTTATTTATTTTTTTTTTCATCCTTCAGTGTTACAACCCCAGGTTTTTTATAGCCGGCAGTAACAAACCGCCGTTCTGTGCAGAACGAGATATTTATGGTCGTACCGTAGCGATGCAGCCCAGAGAAGCACACGCCTGATACCCTATCAGCAGCCTTGGGAGGTGGAGACAAGGATGTGGCCTAGAGGAGAATACCGGCGTGGGGGCGATAAGAGATGGGGCACAGGCTCAGCGCCGGGACCCCGCTGCTATAAACAATTCACCCATGGTCAATTACAGCAATGCACACCCAGAAGGGGATAAAACTGGGTTTAAGGGTAAAAAAAGAAAAAAAAGAAAAAAAAAAAAAGGACAACAAACACGTGGTCTCTAGGACAAACACGTGGTCTCTAGGATTTGTAAATGTATGTAGTAAACTGAGACGCACCGTGGAGCTGCAGAGTGAAGGAAGAGCAAAGCATAGCAGCAAACATGCAAAAATGATGCTGAAGTGGATGTGGGAGGGAGGAGGAGAATGGATGGTGGTGAGCCCACCAGCGCTGCCGGTAGCAGGGGAAGTGCCAGGGTGAAGCGGGGGGATGCTGCGGCTCTGCAGGGATGATGGTGGAGGAGCAGGGTGGCTCATGGGGAGAGCAGGTGGCTGGGACCCCAGCCCGACCCATCCCGTCCCCTCTGGCCACATCCTGCACACAGGGAACGGGATGGGACATGGACAATCACCCCCTCCACTGCGGTGGAAGAATGGGAAGAGAGGTCGTTGTTCCTAAGGATTAGAAAGAATCTAGTGAAAACCTAGCAAATTCAGAACGGCTTGAATTTTAAAGGACATAATAAAAAAGACAAACTAAACCTCATCCATCTCCCTGTGTAATTCCTGAAGCTTAAACACGACAGGTGATACAAACAAATGGCATGATGTGTAGTACGGAGATCATTTTTGTTATTTTTGAGTTTAACAGAGCCTATAAAAACATGTGGAATGTAGAATACAGTGGAGAAAACACTGTTTTGGAAAGGCAACTTCTGTAGACGTTTGTTCTTGACGGTGCAGATGTGATCAAATCGTTGCAATTTGCCTCAAGGAAAGAAACCCCTCCACCTTCGCTAGGGAAGAAAATGTGTGGTTTTTGTTGATGAGATCGATGCCGAGTACGTACCGAGCACTGAGCACATCTTGGAGGCGAGGAGCGAAGTGTTGTTATCCTGGGAGTTATTTTGGCTTTGAAGCAGGCCCAGATGTGGATGGCTGCCCCACAACCATGAGGACCACCATTTCCTCATGCGAAGGTGCAGCTCACTGCCCACTGTGTCCCTCTTGGGACCTGCATGGGGAGAAATACTAACGCTTGTCCTTGCCAGACCCTTCCTTGGCCCCTCAAGCATCCCTTGGCCACGCCACTGTCCATGACACCACCAGCCCAGGACAGGGCTGAGCAGTGTCCGCCTGCTCCCTCCAGCCTCCTGCACAACCTCACTTTAAGGCAGTTCCTTGGAGAAGGCCATCCTTGACATAACCAGCAGTAACACAAACACCGAAAGCATCCAGCCATCAGTTCACTACGGGCAGCTTCTGCTGCAGCTCTCTCATTTACCTTTCCTTCTCATTTTGGCAGGACGCAAAAACAAGACTTAGCGCCCCAGGCTGGACACAGAAGAACAGACCAGAAAAAAATCAGTTAAATAAATATTCGAGAAGAGAAAGCAGCGATCTTGTTGGGAGAGGAGGATAAAAAGGTGGCCCTTGGTTGTTACCAGTGTCATTGTGTGTGAACGGAAGGGAGGAGGGGGATGCAGAGAAGGTGTCCTGACAGTCAGCAAGGGTGGAGGTGCACGTTCCCACCCTGCCCAGTCCCTACCAGGGGCTCCCTGGAACAACGCGGGCAGAAGACAAGGAGAGACAAAGCTGTGTGCACTGACTAAAGATCTCTGACACTACCACTGAGAGCATCGCAGGGAACATCCCACAGAGGAAGAATAAGCTAACAAGACGAGCTCTACAGAAGTTTCCCAACTGCAGAGATGCCCCATTAACAGTGAAAGGAAAAAAAAACAAACAAAAAGAAACACAAAAACTTCACAGTATATTGAAAGTCATTGTGGGAATTTTGGAGTATGTGATTGGTGAGCAAATACTAAAAATAACCATCTAAACTATGACAGTAAGTGTGTAAGCCATTCATGGCTTGTTCCCTTATGACTCATGGTTGAAGCTCTTCTTACTACATCTCTGACCTTTTTTTTCAAATGGAAAATGATCAGTTGGGTACTTCAGAGATGAATGTTTCTAAAGACAACAGAGTTCTTCCATTACATGAGGCACTTACCAGACAGAAGGTATTTTGATCGCTTTCTCTATGAGAAATGGAAGCATAAGCGGCACAAATACAAAAGTATTATATACAATTCTGCATTTACATGATGTTCATAACTCAATTCATAACACTGATGGTAATCGTTTGACTAATTTTCATGCAGGGCTAGGTGTCATTTTTGCAATTCAAAACATGAGGCAATTGCGAAGGGAAACTGTCACAATGTGGCTCAACAGTAGACCCACCTCAGGCAAACGCCAGGAATACTGCTAGACCAAAAGCAACATTGTGAGTAGATTGTTCTTTCTTTTTACCTTGCTTTAGTTTACAGAAATAGTTAAATTTCTGCAAATTTCCTCAAGCTATCTAAAACTACTCATGATGTGAAGAATAACATAATGTCTGGTAATGTATCTACGGGGAGACTGAAGAGCACTATCATATTGAACACATGACTTCATAAATTAATCAAGGGAGACACCAGCTCCTTGCAGTGAAAGATTAACAATGTCTCCTTCCTCAGGTCTTTGGAAACAAACTCCAAACTCATTTATTTCAGTAAAAGATAAAATAAATTTTTAAAGCTTCTGATATGGGAATGGCCTTTTTATTTATTTTTTTTCCAGGTTGATACACCTTTTATCCTAAAGCAAATGTTAGGTGTGTGACAAGTAACACACCACTAGTACTGAAAACACATTTCTGCTTATCCAGACACATCAGCCAAGCATCCATGTAGCACGAGTCCATTTTTCAGGATATCTGCTGCATGTCCTAGAATTATGTTTTGAAAGATTTTTAATTCCACCTTATCTTGTTGCATTTGCTCATTTCGCATTCACCCAGATGCAGCCAACATACCCTTCTAAAGCTAAGAGCAAAGAACGATGACGGCAGGAGAAGGCACAGGGCAAGAACTTCAACTCTAAATTGGAGAAGTGAAGAGCAGAGAGTCAAAAGCTTCAAACTAAGTTTTCAGAACAGCCCCCAAACAGTGTCAGATAGCCCCATAACAAATCACGTGTCCCCCCAAATGTCGAACTGGCAGGGCCATGGCCTGGAAGATCTGCGAGGTCACTCAGCTGCACCTTTCAACGCTTTGGCTACATGACTGAATGCTGCAATCATAGCTATTATGCAGACAGTATGTATTTCATAGGGTCTTGAGCCTCGGCTATCTGTGTATTTTTAGTTTTGTACAACAGGCTTAGCAGTACCTGGGATGGATGTATACATTCAAAAATCACAAAGCAACTGGGAAGAGATGGAAGACAGTTTAATAGTGAACACTAATTACTTTTTACTGTGATTACATCACTGGCAATAATCACTGTTGTTTCATTTCCAGTAGTAAAAGAGAGTTAACTGGTGAAAGCACTAGGCTTCAAACATATGTCTAGCATATTCCTATCGTAATACTTCATGTGCAGCATAAACAACAGCCTGTAGCCCACCTGCATTGCCGCACAGGTACAGGATGTGACTGATACAACTGAAGCCAAATCCAAAATGGTAGAATTCTTTGTGTTCGATTCCAGACCGTAAGAGCTAGTCTTTAAGCAGTACGTCAAATGGGATTCTCAGGAGAACTTCAGGGTTTAACTGCTGCACAAACTGCAAGAGGAAAAATCACTACTGTTCTGCATGTCATTCAGTCTTCTCTGCCATAAAAAGCATGCAGGGTTACACACAGACGTTTCATCGGTTCTGTAGCTTGATGTCAACTCTCTCCCACAGTGGCTATGAATACGTCTTTGATGATCTCCTTATCCAAGTTCCTGCCTGTAAAGAGAAATAAATTAGCTAACTATATCTTACAGTGTATTTCAAAAAAATGCATGCAAGTCTTCTCAGCAAAGAAAATGTTTGTTATACCAATGAGTGAAAATAGCATTATTAAAATTAAGCTGCAGGTAACAAAGTAACTTTATATGTCACAGGCAACCACAGACTTCAATCTGTACAAGTAAGGGAAAGGAGGAAAAATTGGGGGTTTTTGGTCATAAAAGCACTTTGCAAAGTAGAGATTAACAAGTAGGAAACAGAAATGTACAACTTCAGCATTACAAGCTTTTTAGAAACAAAATAGATTTTATACAGTTTAGTGGCTATAATCCCCTTCCTTACGGTTACTAAATATTTGATCAAACATTCAAACTATTGAATTTAGTAATTTTTAAGTTATATTTAGAAATATATTTAAATTATGGATTTAAATTACTTGATACATTTATCCATATTTAAATTATGGATTTTAAAAATAACACTAAATATGCTAACATAATTTTTGAATAATTAATATTTTATTTTATTTTGTCTTATTATCACTAGAAGTTATAGTGCAGATTCTTCTGGAATATAAAACTGCAGGGGCCCCTGGTGGATAAATCTTTGACTGGAGGTTATACTGAACATACTCACTGCTATTATTCTGGCCAGTTTAAGCCAGCTGATTTATACTGGACAGGTCACAGAACTGCCTGCTGCTTGAAGTCAACGAGGAGATACGTAATTTCCTCTTACCTATTAGGACCAGTCTATTTGTTCTCTTTTCGTCTTCTTTCCAGGCTACTGCAGTCTCTTCCAGATCATAGAGCTCATGGACACCTTGGACTATCACCTGATGAGATTTCCCTTGAATAGATACCAGTCCCTTATCAGAAAAATAACTGTTAGGATATATAAACAAACCTTTTAAAATGAAATATGTAAGAGGGGGAAAAAGACTTTCAAACTAGGCTAAGCAGGGAAAAATATTTCTGGCAACTATGCACCAGTTTGCCAAAATAACTATGTGGTATGATCATTTTTACTCATAAAATCCATTCTCACATCTCCTTATTTTGTTAAAGACTAATAGTTACACTTTGCCATACTCTGCCTTCTGTTCCTCATTTGGTCAGATTCTAGCACGTTCGAGCACAAAATAAAATGTCATCAGCTGCTATGCCACTTTGAATATATATAAATATATATATATGGTGTATGATGTATGAGTCCATGAAAGACTGATTGCCAGCAAACATGATGTAAAGTGATCAAAAAAGTTTGATTTCAGATTATTCTGATTAAGCTCTCATGCTCTGCATATTCACTATTCTGAAGCAGAATCTTTGAATACTGGAGAACAAACATTCATGAGTTAAAATGACTAGTGACAGAATTAGAAGGAAGTACTGACAGAGTGAGCCCATTAACCCACATATCAACATTATTGTATTAAAAGAGTTTGCAGGTAAGATATGAATATAAAGGCAACAAAGTTTGGAACCCATTCTGTAATTACCTGGGGTTCCTCTGTTTTTGTGTATTTGCACGGACTGAGGGCCAGCACAGAGCTTATCACAGGCCTCAGATCTCCTAAAGAATCACTTTGATTCCAAAGCTCAGTACAACAAAAAAGTACTTTTGCATAGCAGTACTGATTCCTGGCAGCTTAAGATGCTTCTGTAACTATGTTCTTCTATTTGTCAGGAAGGAGAAGACAAGGATATTCTCATTTTGTTGCTGGAAGGGCAAGAATACAACCTTTCTGCCAATGAAATGAAAATAATTATGTCACTATCCATGATACGCAAGTGCTCTGAGAAAAAAAAACAGAGCTTTTTTTCTTGTATTTCTTACAGCCTACCAAATGACAGACTTGATTCTCATTTTTCAGTGATTTAGTGATTTACTTGGTTGCTTAGCATCAAGAAAATCAAAATATATCCTAAACTGTCACCTGTACTCCTCTCAAAACCATGGACCTGAAAAACACAAGAAATGCCCATGAAGATGAATACTTATGAGCTCCATCTTTAAAACTACAGGCGGACAACACTGTAAAAAGTAGTATGTGTGGACCACAACCAGTATTGCACTGCTATGTTATGCCAAATTCAACTTCTGCGTATTATGCCAACAATTATAATTACAGACAGCAATCTATAGTATCCAATCTGTAGTATCCAATCCCTAGAGAGGGAGACATTTATGTGACATGGATGGTACCTTTCAACGCAATGGAGGTGAAAAGTGAAAAAGTGATTTAATTATGTCCTGATTATTAACTCTGCCACTGATGTTGGGGACTGTGCATCTTCCCTCTCAATTCAAAACAAGCAGAATCAACGTTTGCTTCTCTGTCAGCTGTCTCCTTTTGAGTTGTCCCACCAGTGAGCAGGTAACTGTTTCTACACGGAACAAGGACAAATTGCTATTCTTCATTTTGTCTGCTCTGCTACAGTGATCTGTAACTGCCAGCACACTGCAGTTTTTCAGATGTGAGAGGAAAAGCACAAACCAAAGAAGTTGGTAATTTCTGTCTAACCTTCAGTCTTATGACATCCATGCTGCGCCCAATCTTATCTTTCACATTCTTCTCCCACAGAAGATTCTATGAAAAGGAAAAACATTTTCATAACAAAATGGCATGGGATGGTTTTCTATAAAAAAGTCATAATGATTTTTCAGCTGACAGTGATCTGCTACTTACCTGAATAAAGAGGTTTAAGTTTTCTTCTTTTATATTTCCTGGAACTTCAAATGTTGCTGTAGTTATACCCTGCAAATGGAAAGACCCACTTACTATTACCAAACTGAATAAAGATTTCATTTCATCAATTTCAAAAAGTGTTCTTTGTAACTCGGCTTCATAGAAAAGCAACTATGTACCCATGTCAAATTAAAAAAAATAAATAAATAGATCTCCATTTCTATTCTACTCCAATTTGCTACATTATGCTATACTTCCTGGTTCTGTTCAGGTTGGCACTTAAAAGTTCATATGCAGTGCTTTGCATAGTTTAATGCCATCAGCTGCTGCCACGTAACTCTTTGCTGTAGTTGATCTTTGTTCTCAAAGAAAGCCCTAGAATTTTAGTTCTTATTTGCTAGTAAGCTAAATCTTTCAAGTATGTTTCAGAATGCTATTTTCTTGGCATACTGATATTTGTCACAATTTCTGACCTTCATCACAATTCTATCAGACAAAAATCAATCAATGTATTTTTTATGTTTCTGTTATGAAAGGCTTTTTATAAACAGACTATATAGGAACAGATTCCAAAAATAAAGATGTTTGAAGTGATGTTTTATTTCATCACCAGTATCATGAATGTGTAGTTTAAAATCAACATTTTATTGCAAAATAAAGGAAATAATGTGTCTTACACTTATTTTTGTCACTATAATGTCTCAACAGCATAGAAGAACACACAAAGAAATACTTTTTGTACAATCTAAAATTTTTTCAAATGATTACTGCTTTCAAATGACTAGTTTAAGAGCAAAAAAATGAATAGAATAGAATAGAGCAGAACTATTTCAGTTGTAAGGGACCTATAACAATCACTGAGCCCAACTGCTTCACTACTTCAGGACTGATGAAAAGTTAAAGCACGTTGTTAAGGGCATTGTCCAAATGCCTCTTAAACACTGACAGGTTTGGGGCATTGACCATCTCTACAGGAAGCCTGTTCCAGTGTTCGACCACCAGCTTGGTAAAGAAATGCTTCCTCATGTCCCGTCTAAACCTCACCTGGTGAAGCTTTGGACCATTCCTGTTACTGGCTCCCAGGGAGCAGGGTTCAGCACCTCCCTCTCCACATCCCCTCCTCAGGAAGCTGTAGAGAGCAATGAGGTAGCCCCTCAGCACCCCTACTTTTCTCCAAAGTAGACAAACCCAGAGTTCTCAGTGGCTCCTCAAAGGACATGACTTGCTAATGATGCATTCAACTCCTGCATCCAGATTGTTGACAAATGTATTGAACAGAACTGGCCCTACAACTGAGGAACACTGCTGGTGACTGGTAGCCAGTCACATGTAACCCCATTCACCACATTTTGAGCTCTGCCCTTCAGCCAGTTCTTCGCCCAGTGCACAAAGAACCTGTTCATCCCATAGCTGGACAACTTGTCCAGAAGGATGCTGTAAGGGACAGTATTCAAAGCCTTACCAAAATCCAGAAAAACTACATCCACTGCCTTCCCTTCATCCACTATGTCGGTGACCTTATCATAGAAGGATATCAAACAGAACTTTCCTTTTGTGAACCCATGTTGACTGGGCCTGACGATTGCATTATAATTTAAATGCCTTTCAATAGTACCCAGCATAATATCCACAATTTTTTCAGGAACTGAGGTTAGACTAACAGGTCTGTAGTTCCCTGGGCCTTCCCTCATGCCCTTTTTGTGGACTGCAGTAACACTGGTTAACTTCCAGTCAGCAGGGACCTCCCCAGTCTCCCAAGACCTTTGGTAGATGATCAAGAATGGTCCCGCCGTAACATCTGCTAGCTCCTTCAGTACTCCAGGATTCATTCATGGATTTGTGAACATTCAGCTGATACAGCTGGTCCCTTCCAATTTCAGTATTCACAAATGGGAAGTCAATGTTCCCATCCTTCTGGTCCTCCAACCCAGGAGACCAGACAGCCCAAGATATATCAGTATTTTTAAAGACTGAAGCAAAAAACTCATTGAATGCCTCTGCTTTTTCTTCATCCCTATTAGTCAGATAACTATCTTCAACAAATATCTCTCCAATGTTTCCCATAGACTTCCTTTTGCTATTAACATACTTGAAAAAGCCCTTCTTGGTATCTGAATCAACTCTGGCTGGTTTCAACTCTAATTGACTTTGGCCTTTTGTGTCTACACCCTGCATAAATGAACCACAGCTCTGTAGTCTTCTTGCAAAGCTTGACCTCACTTCCAAAGATTTCGTTTTCCTCTTGAGCTCCATAAGGAGCTCCCTGTTCAGCCAAGCTGGTCTTCTGCTCCACTTGCAACAAGAAAAGAAAAACTCGTATTGTTACACAGTAGCTTAGAAAAGTGTACTTCCCTTCCAGAAAGTTGCTATGATTAAATCTAATTTTTAGGTTAACATATGATGCATACAATGCCTGTATTTTTCTTTTTGAACTGCAAATCTCGAGTATGAAGTTGCTAGTCTTGAAAACAGCAAAAGGCAATTATATTTTCTTTTTTGATTAGATACAAGCAACAAGCAGCAAATCTAAATGTTCATCTAATGACTTAGTAAATTCACCAAAACAACTAAGAGCTAACAGTATGAGCAGCTTCAAAACAAGACAGACAGAAGTTCACTGTGCTCCACAAAAAGTGCAGTATTGCTTCTGTTGACCTTCCACATGAAGATAATAAGCTCACTTTATCATCCAAGGAGGACTTGCAGCCTACTGTGAGAGAAGCATTCTGTTCTCACTTACGCCTCATCTGCCTCAACAACCATCTCAAAACTGTGGGTGTTGAACAAAATAGCAATAGTAATAATGAATTCTAATTGATTCCCATATATCAAATGGCTCCATGCTACAAAAACAATAATAATTTCCTTAATAATACAAGTATGCTATAACTATCATAATACTCAGGAAGGCTTCTATTTAGCTTCTTTTCTACTTTAGGGATCTATTCAGACTGTTACAACCATAACTGAACATATTGAAGATGAACACAAATTTTAATTGGACAAAAAACTATGAACATAAGACTCTGATGGCAATTTTAGCTAAGCATGAAACCTATTTTTTATTTAATCTTTAGTTCCAAGTGGAGCATACAATTGCCTTTGGCTGTTTTCAAGACTAGCAACTTCAAGTTAAGATTTGCAGTTCAAAAAGAAAAATGCAGGCATTGTACACATTATATGTTAACTTGAAAGTAAGATTTAATCAGCAACTTTCTAGAAGGAAGGTACACTTTTCAAAGCTACCATGTGAAAATACAAGTTCTTCTTTTCTTGTAGTCCCTGAGGAGACTGCTGCCCATGGGTGAACCGCACCCAACCAGGGATACCCTGGAGAGGACTGTGACCCAGGACTCATCCACAGCGCAGGGTACTTGTATACAGACTGGATGACACATGGAGCAGAGATGCTAAGGAACAGAGCAGTGACAAAACCACTAAGGAGTAAAAACGAGTAATTAAAGCAGTGCAGGACACCTACAGCTGCTGCCTCAAGAAATCTCTTCTGAGTGGCTGGACAGGGGCACTTGCAAAACTAGAAAACTGGGATTTACTGATGGAGGGGTATGCAGGGCTTGATCCTTCTGGTCCCACAAACTGTGGTCCCCCCGCTGTGGAGGGACTAGGGAGAAGGGGCAATTGAGTGTCATCGCTTTGACTTCTGCTGTGGTTACAGGCAAGGGGTAAGGGACCCTGAAAAGGCTGAGGCCGCAGACCAAAAGCTCTGGCAGCTAGACACAGTCACTATTCCCCCTCTGGTATCACCTGATAACCTGGTGGGACATCCTATTGATCAAGGAGTGACCCTGAGTATCATGCTAGGGGGAAGATGCCAGAGGCAGGTGTGAGATCAGCCTCATGGCAAAGCATAACCAAACTGCAGTTACAAAATTGTCAGGTAGGGATGCAAAATCTCCACGCTCCCACTCTACAAATTGGGACTTGGAAAGGGAAAAAGAAATTTTTCAAGATCTACACCTGGGAACTAAGGAATAACAAGACCAGGAGAAAGGTCAGAGCTCAGTTAGTATGGTTACAGGATGTGAAGCAACCTCTTGGAGATCTGATGCATCATGTTACTCCCCAACTGAGGCAGGGCCCATGTCATATCAAATGAATATTGGGCACAACACGTTTTATTTCTGGATGAAACTACAGATGTTGGAGTCAGAAACAAAGTGCTGTTACTCTATGGTTGTACTGTTTAATTGTTTGCTTGAATATTTGCTTGTATACCACGACACAGTGAGTAAACTAAACAGCCAAGTGTCTTGTTTTGGTGTTTTGAAGGAACAAGCCCTGAATTTTACAGTAAGCAATGCCATCCTTACTAATTTACACCAAAGGATGGAGCCTACAATGGAAACATGTAAATTCAAGCCCTTATGATACTATCATTCACCATCTGTTCGGCAGGACATGGAAGTTACATACAACAATTTTTAACACGTATATTCAGACTGCTACAACAATAACTCCTATAGTCTAGATCTCAGAGGCAAGGGGTTGAATGTGTGCTAGCTGTACATTTCAGTTTCTGATGACATTAAGGGTGGATACTGACACCCATACATTCATACTGTATGAATATACAGCTCCTTAAGTATGTGTAAGCTTACAAGGCTTATATAGCAGGGGGCTACAGTGCTGAGGGGTGTGGGAGGAGGCCATCAGCTGCCTCGTGTGTCTCCCAATCTATTCCTCCAGCCAGCTCTGAAACCACACAATAGTAAAATAAGTACACAAAAAAAAAAATCCACACATTTCATGCAGAGAAACACGTGGCATCCTGTTAGAGAGACCAACACCTCCAGCCACTTGGGACTGAAGACTCTTTGGAGGAGGTATGCCATGCCAAAGGGGGTACGTACACCCCGGAGAGATTGCAGCTTGTTGTTTATCCACAGGCACTGAAAGCCCTGCATGAACTACAGGGAAGAAACCCTAAGGAAAAAAGCAGAGATGAGGAGCAGAAAAGCATTACACAAATGCCTCCAAGCATAGGAAGCTATGCTACATGTGGCCTTGCTGGGAGCAATAGGACAGAATAAATGTAACCCATGGAAAAAAATAGGGAAAGTTGAGGGAGAGAGGGAGAGTGGAGTGTTTGTGTAGTTGCTTTGCATTTATTTTATTCAGTATTCAAATTAGTAGTTATAAGTTTTTGTCACCTACCGATATATTTCAGTAATTCCCTGACTTATGAAAAGAAAATGAAAATTACAAGTGAGCCTTTCTAGTAAAACCAGTAGGGATGACGGACCAGACTCTTTCCTGAAATTCAACTTTGCAATTAGATATGCTGATCACAAAAAAATCTGTATTTGCTCAAATAAAAGCCACAAAGACAGAATTGCTATTTGTAGTTACATTATGCTAGCACCCAGAGAGAAAAGATTCTGCCCAGATATAAACACACGTTGGATTGAGTATCAGGGAGGGAGCAGGGGGGAGGAACACATTTTAGAGTTTATTTTGACATACTGAAAATAACATCAACAGAACTGGGTTTTTTTGTTGTTGTTTTTGAATACAGGTGCTTACAGGATTGATACCTAGTTTATAGGGCAGAATCTACTTCACTGTTACAAGCTAAATTATTTCTTGTGAAAACAATGTAAAGCACTCATAGAACAGAAATCCACACATGCTTAAGTACTCAGTGAAGTTTTATGGCAGGTTTAAAGAATTCAAAGTCATGAATAACATCTCCCTGACAACTACATATAAACAACATTTGGACAGAAAACCTACAGGGTGAAGATTGGCTACAAATTTAGGACTTGATCCTGCAAACATTTAAAAAAAGCAGTGGAATTTTTTTGTTTCAGAGTAGAAGCCTCCAAACTATTTTTCAAACTAAGAGTTACTATATCTATTTAGAATCTATCTACAACAAAGCACACTCATATATATATTCAATGTAACTTTCCAAAGATCTTAGAAGATCCCCAACTGAATCTTCTGGAAAGGTAACATGATTAGGACGCAATGCTTGTAATTACCCTAAACGACCATGTTGTTACAAAAAGAAGCAGTAGTTTTGGTAATTACCTTATCTAGATGTGCATGTGTTGTCTTTACATGCTCAAGCTTTTTCTGTAAACTGAAAATAAGTAAAGTTAAATGTCATATTTGAGGAGGATGGACAAAATTACATTATTTCAAAAATTAAAAAAACTTCAGTATTGCAGAGCAAAATAAAATATCAAAGATAGACTATATACTCAGAATAAGCTTCAACTGTTAATTCAGTTCTAATCTCAAAATAGGTATTTTGGTCTAGTTAATGCTTTGTGCTAGGGTGTTAGTTTTTTAAAATATAAACAATTAGATTATAGAAATTATTTGCTGTATCTTTGCAATTTTAAATATTTATACTTCAAGAAGTACAACACCCTTGATGTTCCTTTGTGTACAAACAAAAGGCAAACTACATCACTAAAGCAAGAGGGGAAAAACAAGTCATTAGAATTTGTCAATTTATTAGACATTGATTTTTTGAAAAAACTTTAGAATTATTTTAAAAGCAAAAAGAAAAAAATGTACTAAGCTGTTTCTTGTGAGAATGAAATTTGTAACATTCAGTGAAAAACTATATACCCAGCTTCCATCAAGTCCTCTGTACATCTCATTCCTACTGTGCAGTGTGCTGCTAGTTTAAAATTAGACCTATTTATTTCATAAAGGAACTCGGGGACTTGTTTTATATATGAAGATTCAGGCTCTTACTGTGCCATTTTGTACAGCAACATAAAATTTTACCGCAACTGTAGATTACACACATCTGTCTTCAATCAAGACAGTGCAAGACTTCTTCTAATACTGTTTCTGTACCAGAGAACATTCTGTCTTACATCCAACCCACAGAAAAAAGAATACTGCATCAGAAGTCTCTATGATGACAGCTCTCTGCTACTTCACAGAAGATTTCCCATAAAAATCTTTCCTACTCTGACGACTGTAAATTTTAAGAAGCCTTTAATGGTGGGGGAAAAAGGTATTGACTGCTACTGAAGTAACATTTCAGATTCCTACTTCTTGCACCTTCTTTGCTTTGTTGTCAGCTTCTCATACTGCTTTCCACAGAATCCAGAACTCTTGATGTGTTTCCTGTCATTTCAGGGCATGTATAGACTACCAGTACAGTCACACCAATCAGGATGTTTTATTCGTCTATGCCAGCAGAAATCCTTGCTGTAGTATGCAGTTAAAAGAACAATGTTATTAGTGTGCTGATGTGTATTTGTGCTCAAATGGTGCTGGATGTAAAGGGTTTTTCTGCTAAGGACGATAGGGCAGAACCCACCACTAATATTTTATGTAGGGATTTCTGTATCTATGAACTGATACCAGCGTAAGCAGTTTCACTGTACAGAGCTCAAATAAAATCAAAATAAAGAGAACTTCATTTAAGCAATCTAGAACATTCTTGGTGCTTTCAGAACTTGTCTTTAAACAATTTTAAGGTGTTTCCTCTGTTTTAACACCAAGTATTGAGAACTTCTAAAGGAACTATGAGTGAGATAAGAGAGAAGCCTAGACCAAGGAAAGAAAGGTAATTTTTTTTGGCAGCTCCTTCAAGACTCTCTCAAATTTGTAGAGCAGAGCACTTCTTAGTAAACCTTGCCGAATGCCACCTAAAATTACAGCTTATCAGATCTAACTGTGAATTGCCATTATCAAAAATGATCCCCTCCTTCTTCACATCTTCTGACTGCTTTCTCTCTCTGTTGCGTGGCCCCAGGATGAGTCAGTGTAGCTAGCTGATCCATCATAATAACTCAGGACATGGGTTTACAATCTGGTTTATGACCTAATAGTTATCTGTTGACCAAAAAGGATATACTGGACTTCCTCCTCCAACTTCTTTTGGATGCCTATTCTGACATTGGTACAGATCTGCCATTGGTACAGATCTGACTGGTACATTCAAGGAGCTCAAAAGAAACAAATGTTATGTTTCACAGATCAGACTAAAGTCAGTGCCAGCAAAAAGAAAGGGCAGCAGAGACTCAGGAAAAGCAGGCTATCCTCTGCACCAGTTAACTGGGAAATCTCCCGAGCATCTCTCTTCTATTAGAGGTTACTTGCTTGCATCTTGTGCCATTTCTCCTGTCTGAAATGAACAGTATGGGTCCCGGAAGAAAAATGAAGCTGATACTGCCCCCAGTTGCATATTCCCTACTTTCCTTTATGATTGCTCCAGTACTCCTTGCTCTCTTTGTTTAACAACTTCAGCACACAAAGTGAACAGAAAGTCATCCTCCCCTCACCTCCAATTTTACTGTTCCACCCATCTAGCATGCTGAAGAATACACTTAGCATTGGAGAAAAGAAAAAAAAAAAGAAAAAAAAAGGACCACAGTAATCAGAATTTGCAGTGGCTTCATTTGTTGTGGAACTTCAGTCCCTTGTTATTTTCTGTGAAAACTAAGGAGGCCTCCAGTTCATCATGATGTGAAGTGAAAAAAAAATTTGAAATCCTTTAAAAGAGCTGGAAAAGAGTGCACTACTACTGCAATTAAAGCAAAACTTGTATTCTGGAAAAAAAAAAAGCTAACCAACTATGCACACTCTGGCTCATTTAACTTTACATCAGAAAGCTTTTCTTGCACACACTTCGAGTGGAAAAATTCTAAGTGGTAAGCTGAGACTGAGAAAATAAGACTTTTAAACTACTGACTAAACTAACAGAAAGTCAGATGCAAATTTGAGCTAAGCATGTCTATTTCATGCATGTACTTATACAATGGACTTTATTTCTAATTAGAGACAGTGAAATTATCACCATACCTTATTCCAGATAAACTGTCAAAAGCATGCAGGTCCAAGACATTGGAGAGATCAACTCTAAACAGAAGAAAGAAAGCAAGCTTTGCATTTTTGCTATATTTAAATATTGTGTATACTTAAATAATTACTTTTTAAATGGTTAACTGAGGGTTATGCTTGTTTTCCTGTCTATCATAAAAATGCCACTTCAGTCTTTAGACTTATTTTTGTATGTTGGTGCTTGGTCTTTTCTCCTGCAAGGAAATAGAACGTTTATTTACACAGTAGTATGTAAGCACAGAAACATAGTTTAAATAAATACAGTAAAATACAAGGTATTTTCAAGAAAGATGGCAAAATCCCTCATACCGGATGCCTGAATAGTAACTTATTTTACTTAAACGGCAAAAGGAACCCTGAAGTTCTTCCCAGAAATTCTGCACCCTTAACCTAGACTTACTCAATACACACACAAAGCCCTGGAACATACATAGCTTATACTGACACACTGTTAGCAAACAAAACTGAAATACACTATGAGACAAGTGCTACTATGAAGAATTTGAGCTCTAACGTGAAAAAGACAAGTGAAAAATATAATATGGAACAGAGAGCACTGATCGTATTTACTTGTAAGTACAACTACCTATAAACCTGCATAAAAACCTTTTTTTATAGAAGTAACATAGATTATAGGTTTCACTGCTAATACCAACTGATAGCTTTCTAAATGTAATTAATGATATGTGTCTAAATACAAAGAACATACAAGAGGTTAAAAAGAATCAAACAAAAAAAAGACCTCTGCAGTGTAGCCAGTATTATTAAGCTTTTACATCTGACAGTAGCTTCACAAAGCAGTTGCTAAAATGAAAGGTTTATAATGTAAAACACATATATAATCCCTCTCTAAAGTTCATGACCAGCTCAGTGCCAGCTGTTTATTCTCAGCAGGGTTCGGAAAAATCATATAGAAACACTCAAGAAAGTACTGTATTGATCCCTTTTACAGGTGGGCTTTTGAGGAACAAAAATGTCTAATTAAAGAAGATATGTTCTCAAATAACATGCTAATAAATTAATCTTATACTTATGTCACTTTTGAAATGTTTAATCATGGGAGACAGTATGCATCATTCACTAAAGAATATTTACTAGTAACAGAAGAGTTGTCATTGAGGACTGAATTTGAGGTCCACTGAATCCAATATCCAAAATTTAATGCTGGCTGGCACCAGACACCAGAGAAGGATACAGATGTGGATCCTACACTTAACATATTGATCTTTTTCTAATTACATGAACAGATACTGACTTAAGACACAAAGCAGAAAGTTTAACATTCTCTTCAAAATTGTTAGCCATGCTGGATATCACCATAATCTCTACAGATTATTTTTCTTTCATGTTATAAAAATCTTGGCCTCAAACTTGCACTAGTGCAGTTAGACCCATGCATATGCAATTTATGAGCAATTTAACTTTATCAATAAAGAGTTTGTTTCTTTTCTGCCTCCAAAGCATTTAACTGACCATTTCTGTACTCTGCCTTGCAACTAAAGAACAAGGAGCTCCTGAAAACCACTGTTTGTTCTCAGTAAAATCTTCATGTTTCCACTTTTTTGATTTCAACTGGAGCAATCTGTTCAAATATTTTTCTTATAAGTGCTTTCCTAAGCCCTGATCACCCTTCACAATCTTCTTCCCCATTTGGTGGCAAAGGTAAAATTTCCTATTCCTCATAAGATAAATCCCAGAATTAGAAAAATTAATATCATGTTCCCAAAAGTTTCCTAAACAGGAGGAAAGGGAAATGCTACAACTGTATCTCTGCAACTACACCTCTTTGCAGCATTTGTGCTTTTGTCTTTCAATCATTCATGCTGCACTCAAAGTACATACATTGAATAAAGAAATATCACACTGCATAGATGTAATGAAGACTCTAAGTAATACAGAGGTCTCAAAAATAAAAGATAGCCAAATTTGGATGTTGTAAAATTAGCTATAAGTAAACATCCAAGACTTACCATCAGAATAAAATCCTGATTTAATTTAACCTGGAATCATCAGAGCATTCACATTCCATTTACAGACAGAGAAAAATGCCAGTAACCTTGTTCTAATACAACCGGACTTTATGAAATACTAGCTTAATAGCATTGAATTTACAGAATAGGACAAATTTAAAAAAGTCTAAATTTTGCAGCAGTACCTACAGTGACTACCCATTAAAACTCTTAACACAGAAAAAAAGCTGGTGAACATTAAAAGCTTGACTATTAAGAATTGCTCACAAGTTTATTCACACTTGCTATTTTGAACATAATTCCATTGAAAAAAATAACTTTTTATGTAATAGACGTACTGACTAACGTACACACACGTACTGACTAAAATTATGTACTGAGAATCACCAGAAAAGCAATACATGAATGACTGTGAAACACCTCTCAGTAACAGAATTTATGATCCCCTCTGTAATACTGTTCATTCTTCTAAGCATTCCTCAACAGAATTTGCAAGTTAACAAGAAAGGAGCATGAAGTTGTCAAAGCTACTTAAACTTTTCACCTTGTTCCTTGAACAAAGTAATAAAAACAACATGAGAATAATCCTTATAAACTAACAGGATAGTCACTAAAGAGAATGCTTTTCATAGTGCAACTTGTTCAACAGCAGGGCATAAAGCTTCCAGTGATCACACTACGGACAGAATTTCAAAGAAGTTAAAGCCAACAGAAACATTCTCAAGAATAACATTTTTGGAAATTTAAACAGACCTGATCTTTAGATTCAAGTCAGACAAAACCCTGGGTCTTCAAAACCCTGATTCACCAAACCAGATATATATTCTACAGTCACTTGCCAGTTCTATCTGACTAGCCAATAACAGCAAGTATTCTTCTCTACACTTTCTAACTATTTGACAATAACTTAAAAAAAACAAGTATACTTTATTAATATTTTGTCTACTATTTTTCAAAAATTGCTTAAAATTGGAACCTGTATTGTAAGGACATTTACCACAATATAGTCAAATGATGTAACAGTACACAAATCAGTCCTAGTCTGAAAGATACACTGCTCTCCTAATGTTCGTAGGAATACCATCTCCAGTTAGTTGCTATTAAAGAAATCCAAGTCAGAATTTCAATGAAAAATAGCAAAAACAATGCAATTACTTTTGCTTCTTGCACTGCTTTCAAAGTCATTTTGTAGTAACAATTTATTTGCAGCAGCCATCATAAGTGAGAAAAGTCTTTAAGATGACACAACAGAAAAAAATATTATAATGCACATGATCAATGATTAGCTCAGATAAAATTTACCCTTGTAAGTTCCTCTTTAGTTACAAGATCTGGTTAATAAGTTATGAGAAACTTTCAATTTCTACCTTTTAACACTCCCTTAAAAATCTGCTATATTTTTTTAATATGCTGAGGCTAATTAAACTGCATCTGTATTAGCATTTTTCAGGAATTTTCCAAATAGAATTACTCTATAAATCGCAATATGACAAAAATGCAAATTTAATAATTAATAGCATTAGCCATATTCACATTAAACTTAGGAAAAAATGCAGGTTTTGGAAAAAAGAAATGCCCAAGCTTTTGTAAAATCCACTGCTTATGTAAATATGAAATATTTACAGTTACATTGCAAAGTCCAATAAAACCCATTAGTGATAAGCTCTCTAAACTAAGCTAGATCCAAATAGTGATTTTTAAAAAATAGTTATACACTAGAGTGTAGGATGTGAATAGTAAAAAGAAAAATACAAAAGTAAAATACATTTTTACTTCTTTAAAAAAAATTCCTTTCTCTAGATGCTTATTAGGAAAATAAACATTGAGTTAAATATTTCCAATTCAATAGTTTTCCCTTAAGCAAACTGATCTAATACTGTCACAAAAGAAGCAGGATCTAGTACCTAGTAATAGTGGCCATTTAATACCTTGATCTTTGTGTCTCTAGAATTTTAACAAGTCCATTTATTGACCTAAAATAAAATAGAAAAATCAGAAGTTAGATCAAAATTCAACCATAATATATTGCTTAAACAGCACCACAACAATAACCCCAACTCTGTTATCAGATGGTTGAAGAAACCAACAGACATTTTCACTGAATTTTTAGAGTTGGAACGGACCATAGAGATCATGTAGTCCAACTCCCCTGCTAAAAACAGACTTCATTTCTGTGACGTTTTCTATCCTAAGTAAGGGTTGAAAACTTTCTAAGTTCTGAAAACAAAATACTACCGGTATGAATAGTGGCTTTCTCTACAAGACTCCTCATGATACACTCCACTGGGTCTAAGCATTTTCACTTTTGGAATTCAAACCACAAATCACAAAATCACAGGGGCTGAAAGGGACCTTCAAAGATCCTTTAGTCTAACCTCCGTGCCAAAGTAGGGTGACCTAGAGCAGGCTGGACAGGAACACATCCAGGTGGGTTTTGAATACCTCCAGAGGAGACTCCACAGCCTCTCTGGGCAGCCTCCATTGCTCTGCCACCCTCGAAGTGAAGAACTTTTTCCACATGTTCAAAGGGAGCTTCCTGTGTTCTAGCTTGTACCTGCTGTCCCTTGTCCTGTCAGCAGGCACCACTGAGAAGAGCCTGACCCCATCCTCCTGACACACCCCCTTCAGACATTTATAAGCACTGATGAGATCCCATCGTAGCTTTCTCTACTCCAGGCTCAACAGACCCAGGTCTCTCAGCCTTTCCTTATAAGAAAGGTGCTCCAGTCCCTTGATCATCTTTGTAGCCCTCTGCTGGACTCCTTCCAGTAGTTCTCTGTCCATCTTGGACTGGGGGTCCCAGAACTGGACACAGTACTCCTCAACTACTAATGAAATTGTAAAGTATTTAGAAGTTTTAATGTTTCATTTTCGTTATCATAGTATTGACAGAAAAAGATGGGGCATGTCTTTGATCACTAATTTGATTCAGACCAATGCTTCTTCTACACCCGTGGCAATTATTTAGGACTTCTTCCCCATATTTCACATTTGCTAGTGAACTCTTATCTACTAGCAGAATTTTTTCTTCTCTGATGCTATTTCTGAAAAATGGGAACAGCTGCCAAAAAATGTAAGAGGGTGAACAATTAAGACAAAGGCTTGTCCTTAGTAGGTACCTATCTTACCTAGAAAGGTAAATTGCTAAAATTGTGTAAACACAAAACAGTATTGAAACACCTTTAGAAAGGGGCAGCCTCTTTTCCCTTCTGAGCTAACAATGTCTGTCAATGTAATTGTGACATCTAATTTCAGTATTAACAAGAAGGAAGTAATTATGTTTAAATAAAAAAAATAACCTTTGAGCCAGTAGTGTTACAGTTATGCCAAAAGTTTCATACCTGACAGATGTTCTGACTTTATTCAATTCTTCCCCTGAAACCAAATCTGTTTTATTGATGATTATTAGATCAGCTAATGCAACCTGCCTATGAATAAAGGGAAAAAAAAAAAAAAACAAAAAAGAAAAAACAACATGAACAAATACTTCTTCTGTAAGGCAGAAACACCATCTCTCCCAAAAAAAAAAATAGTATGAGCATTGTTAGTACAGAAAGGCAAGCACTAATCAAACTAGAATGTCGTGGAATATGGCTACAGAACTACAGGCTTCTCCTTGAGGTGCTCTTGTGTGCCATAAGAGAAGTCTACCAAACTACAAAACCTTGCTAGTTTTTGTTCTGTTTTAAATGACATCTAATCTGAAGTGCTTGGTGATTTATGAACTTCCCAAGCTCCTATCTCTCTTGCATGCTGTCTTCATAAAGTCATACTTGAAACCTCTTTGTTTTATGAAGACTTCTATTGTTACAATAACCCTTAATCACTCTGGCTGCACATCTAGCAAAATAGATTCCTCTACCTCCAGTCCTACTTTAGGCATCGGACAGATCCTAGCATGCAATTTTTTTCTTCCCCAAACGCTGTGTAAAAACCCATCCCTCTTAGAATATCTATTAGAAGAGTGAGATCTTGGCAAAATGACCAAATGGAGCACTTTTCTATTTTCTACCTTATTATACCTATCTAACTTGTTTTTTAAAAAAAAAAAAAAAGGAGGAGAATAAAGCCTTTTGAAAGAAAAAGAAGTCATTTCTAATGAACTTAAATACAGTGCAGTTCCTAACTGTAATACATAAAATTAATTTATACATCCATACCGACATGCTTCATTGATAAGGCCTTCAGGCTTTTCTTCTGTCAAGTGCTAGACAAAAATTAAAACAACTGGATTAAGCATATTCAAATGACACTTAAATTCATTTGCAATTAAAGGAAGCCAAAGCTAATGCAGCTTTTTCAACATGGTATTGAGGAAGATGACTTTTAGAATTTTTTGGTAAAATGATGGTGAAAAAGTAAATTTACACATCCACCATTACGGAAGCCTATAACTTCTACTCTACTCTTTTAATGAATTTGATTATTAGAATGCCAAAGAGTTGGAAAATTGTATTATATTCATTCTCATTATTGTTCAATTTATGACAAAGTAAAAAAAAAAAAACATGACATACAGTAACCATGGAAAAACGTATCTGTAAAAATGGAAGTACAGTAATTTCAGTAATGAGTGTGATGTTGACTAACTGTTAAAGATGTGTTAGGCACTACACAATTTCATATACATAGCTGCATAAGATTTGACAAACTGTACTTCTACTGTAAAAATCTGTAACTCTCTTTCTGGGTTTGTACAAACAAACCACTGCTCCTTGGCCAGTCTGTCCAACATCAGTGCTTCCGGCCTGTTCAAGCTGTAACTTGTCAGTCAGCACTGACAAAACCAGCAGCTTCTGATCATGCTGCAGAAGTTTAGTATCATCTGCAGGTTTGTGCTCCACCTGTCTCACCAAGCTAATATCCTCACAGAAGAATTAGTGAAAGGGAAAAAAAAATGCCTGGATCTCAAGCAGCAGCATGAAGTTTAGCAACATCAAGCCTTACTTAATTTACGCAGAGCAACAGACTATACTGAAGCAGCAAAGGTTAAACTCCAAATTATTTTCTGCCCACTCTGCCATGGAGGCAGCAATCTCCAGGACAGAAGCATCACAGACACCTGGAGGCAGTAAAACTTTAAATCCATGCTATAAGTAAGAGCTCACCACTTATGCCTTACATTTCTGGAAAGATTAGAGAGTCCTGTGCATTTCCTCATCAGCTCTAAATGTACCAAGAATATTAATTCTGCATATGGTTTTAATAACACAAGAATACCAAATGAAAGTGGAATTAACTGTCACGGGAATAGATAAATTAAAAAAACCTACAGAACCCTGTTTTTCTTCAAGTGGAATTATCAGGCATTTAACATTACTTGACTTGAAAAACAAAAATAGATTATTCCACACTGTCAGTCTGCCACCTAAAAAAAAAACCCGAAACAAAAACACCTCCTCAAAACCATTTCCTCATTGTGCACAACTTAAGCAGAGCGTAAAAACAGGATGACTGTGATGGAACCTCTCCTCTGACCTTTTCTTTGTAATCCTCTATGTATTGATTCTATTGAATTAAATGCTGTCAGATTTGTTGCCCTGAAAAGGTCCAGATGTCAAATCCTGAAAGTAGAGAACTGTCACCTGAAGTGTCCAACTTTTTGCCCTTGATTAAACATAAAAGATTAGTATTTCAGATTGCTGGGTGACAAATCCATTAGAGTGATAACCTGTGATATCAATTACCACTTCAGTTTCAATTTGGCTGACTGGTCGCAGGCTACTATTTGTCAGCTTTTCTTGTGACGGGCTGGTTCTCTGAAGCATGACACCCTTAAATTGCTGCCTATTATCCCAATGTCATCACCTGTATTGCTTTCAAAATTCTTTGAAGCACAAGCAGGTGCTGAGTTCAAGCTTTGCAACCAGAGGAATTGCGCAAGTTAGAAAGTCATTTACTAAAAAGCAAAAGTTTACTTGGCATATAACTGAGAAAGTCTGGAGTTTCTAATATTCTGAGTTCGTATCTGTTTTGTACAGGCTTACTGACTAAATAACGTAAGAGTTTTCAGTGAGCTATCAAAGACAAAGACAAAAACTGAATGTTTCAAAACATTTCTGTGTTATTTTTGACATGTCACTTGAAAGTTTAAATATTAAAATTTTTAAACAATAATAACTTAGTGTTGCTGTCCAGCACAACTGTATTTGCTTCAAGCCAATAAATCAGTACTGCATGAAGAGAAAGATAAGCACAACATTTTTGCAAGTAATACAACACATCCAAATTAGTAAGAGGGCACTCATCTGGAAAAGGGGGATGACTTAAGACATGCTGTGGTTTCTTGTGATAGTTGAGCTGATGTAAAATTCAGTTCCTGCTTAAAAGAGCAAAGCAGCTCTCAGTCCATTCCTCTCCTTCTACCAACTCCTTCATGAAAGTCCTTGCAGAAAACAATGGCTTAACTTGTCAAACTGGCTTGTTATCGGGTTAGATTAGTTTCATCCTGGTGCAACACAAAGTGACAAGAAGACAGGGTTGTCCCCTTTTCTAATAGTGAAGTTTTAATCCATGTAACAAATCCAGTAACTTACCTGCAATCCATGCTTTGCATCAACAACAGATACAATGCCTAAAAGAGAACATTAAAATGGAATAGAAATGTGCTGAAAGAGCTTACAATTTAACAACTTGTAAACTTCCTGTACAATTACTGATGTAAAAGCATCTTTACATTTACAACTGCTTATAATACTTTCAATGCTTCCAGCGTATCTGAATATTAGATTTGTCACCCAGTTAAGTTTCTTGTTGGTTACTCAGACCTGTCGTAAAAAAACGTCCACCAAACCATGTGAGAGAAATTCTCACAAGGTGGATGTCTCTCCTTCTTCTCAAAAGCAAGTTGGCAGAGGTATGCTTCTGCAGGTTATCAAAACAAAAATAAGGGGACGGACTGAGGTATACAGTTATTCTAAGTGACCAGGTATCTGCAATTCTCTGGCAGAAATCTAGGAAACTGTTTCCTATTCAACTGAATAGGAATATTCAGTTGTCTAAATGGGTATTTCCTAGTCTAAATGGGTATTTTACAGACAGTGTTAATAGGATTTTAAGCCAAAAAAGCTTTTTTCCTACATTAAAAAAAAAAAAAATCAACATTCAACATGCTCTTTAGCTACATATAGTGATGATTTATATTATTACAGTAAACTCAGATTTCTAACGGAACATAGCAAATATTAGAGCAAAAAACAGGAGTACAAGAGACAAATAAGTCAGAAAACAAAAGGCAGGAGTGTCCAGATGTCAACAAGGTAAGAGTTCAGAAAAAATGAAATAATTAAGTAAGTATTGCACAGAGGAAAGAAAAGAAAAAAGAATAAAAAGGAGAATGCTGTAATATTACTCCTAAATAATGTTTTATAACATCTAACTAATGAGGGTTTTTTCCCTCCTTACACCACAATCAAGATCTCTCCATATCTGATCCCTTAGCAAAACATTACAGGACTTCTGTTAGATTTAGCAAACTGAAACATCTCACCAAGTTGATAAACAAGCATCAGAATAAGCAAGTAGATCTCTGTGGTAAAATTTGGGAGTGTGAGAACCAAGAGCACGTATTTCAAACAGTTTCTGAAGCCTTGCCTTAAATGATAAGGATACATTACACTAAATCCAGATATGGAATGCCAATACATTGGAAAACAAGCTCACACTTACCATCAAGATAGATATCACTTCCCAGTTCAGAATCAACCCAGAACATAGAGGCCACAGCTCCTAAGAAATGCAGTACATTTAGTTGCAAAATTGACATTTTCCAGTAAACTATCAATATTTAAACATTTCATAGAAAAACTCTGTTTGTCATCCTGTACTTGAAACTCCACTCTTCCAAACTCAGAAAGCATCACAGATGTCAAATACTCAACCACACATTTGATCTAACAACAGCTACCAAAGGATTATATTTGTGTGCACATCAACAGCTATGACTACAAAAAGCTTTAAAAATCTCACCATTTCAGATGCATGTAAGTTGTCTGAATTACATTTACTCAGTAACATCAATTATCCATCATTGCTATACTCCAGGACTCTCACATTTCTTAGAAAAATCTGTACTCCCTCTCTTCACCTTTCACACACTGCCATGGCACATGCACAAGGTGGGGAGGGAGCGGGGAAGGAGAGAAAAAAGGAGATAAAACAGTGAAAGAAAAATGGAATTGGCACACTTGGGAGAAATCTATTCCCTCCTAGGGAGGGAGGGGCCTTCTCTTCTTCACTGTCTACTGTAAACTCTCCTATGCAGTTTCTTACATCATCAATCAACAAGATGAAGAAAGTCAAGAATAACCAGACATAGAAAAGAATGTTTTCCGTAATTATCTCAGCTCTGCACAGTAAAACTTCTGGCTGTAGATAATTTAAAGACAGATCAAGTTAAGAGATACCTAATGCAGTTCAATTTGCAAACAGATAATGTACTAGAAAGGAAGTTTACAAGGGTAAATCATGCCTGATCAATCTGTGATGACCATATCTGGCCTTCTGTGAAAAAATTATTGTATCTGTGGACGAGGGGAGAGCACTGTATACCATTTACATGACCTCCAGCAAATTTTTCAACACTGTCTTTGAAGACATTCTAGTAACCAGGTTGGAACATTACCAGCCTGAATGTAAAGACCATTAGGCAAAACTTGTTGCATTGCTAAACTCTAAAGGCTGCAGTTAATGGGACGTACCCTACCTGAAAGACAGTAATAAGCAGGGTATTGCAGAGGTCTATCCTTGGATCTAGCCAATTCAACATCTCTACCAGGAACCCAAGAGGGAATGCAAGACTGTCAAGTTTGCAGAGAACACCAAATTCTGAAAGGGACACTTGATATACCTAAGGGCAGAGCTAACTTTCAGAGGGACCTGGCCAGTCAGGAAGGAATGCCCAACAAGAACCTGATGAAAATCATCAAGGAAAAAGGTTGAGTAATCACTTAAGAACACAGAGCACCTGGCAATGACACAGGCTTGGGACAGAGTGACTAGGGAGTAAGTCTACAGAGATGTCCCTGGGGGTCCCGGTAGGTAGCAAGGCAAGCAAGCAGCAGGCTCTGGGATCTCAGGCTGTTGGAACAGAAGCATGGCTGAGGGAGGTTATTCCTCTCTATTTAGCACTGTCAAGCCCACACATGGCTAGCGCTTCAGGCATGGGGATTCCCCATACAGGAAAGACATCAATAAACTGGAGTGAGCTCAGTGTAGGATCACCAAGACAGCTGAAGTTGGAGCACAGGCCCTACAGGAGAGGCAGAGGAAATTATTTTTTTTCAGCCTGGAGAAGGGAAAGCTTCAAAGGAACCTAACAGCAGCCCCTGTAGTACCTACAGGTGAGTCACTACTGGGACCACATTCTATCATGGGCTTGGAATCTGTGACCTGATCCCTGTGTACTACACAAGGCCTAGGAGTATGCTACTCCTGCTTCCTGCTAAAAAGGCCCTGTAAAACAGATTCTAGCAACTATAGGATGTGCTGTATATTTATTTTTAAGAAAAAAATGATCATAATTTGTTATGAAACAAACTAATTTAACATATCAGTGCCACAATACAAAGGACAGCAGGAGCTGACAGCAACAACAGCCCTTGCTCTTTTCAATTATCCTTAGTTACTGGCAGGCTGTCTAAGAGTATTAAGCACATCAGGAAAAAAAAAAACCAAACTTATTCTAACACCTAAAACTGCCCACCTAAAGTGACAAGATGCAGTCCTTCAAACATCACTCTGTATCAACACCAAATACCTGTCAATTGTTCAGAGTGCTTACTCATGCAAGATACGGCAAGGGCCACAACATCTAATGGGTTTCTGGTATCGATTTTTCTTCCAAAAAGCTTAATAGTTTTCCAATTTGACTCAAATAGAATTTGTGTGTAACAGAGGCCAAATCAATGTCCTTTCTTTTGAAGAAAATTACTTTACCATGACAACTATTTAGCTGTGAGCTAGGAAGTGTCAGTCTCCTAAATGGGAAACAACTGAACTTCTGAAAAGAATTTCCTTCACTCTCAATTAACAACACATTTTTAATTGATATGGTTCTGCGAAAATAGCTTTAGATAGCTAGTACTAACACGAACTCAAGTTTAAACACCTTTTTAAAATACTTATCACTAAAGAGCACACAAGGAATTCGCAAGATCTATTATTTTTCCGTACCTACCAGATGAATGTGTTAGTGTCTTTTGCAGCATATTTTACAACTTCACAAAATATAAGGCCTATCACAACCAATGTAACAATACATCAGATGCTAGTAATTTATACTTCAGAAGAAGCAATGTAGAACAGCAAAAGCGTACTGAAAACCACTATTTTGAGTGTGCTTCTCTTCTTCAAGCCTAGTGTCTTCTCCTGATAGAAATATATTTTAACTGGATTTCTGTTAAGCTTTAGAGCCAATTTAGAGCAAGCTAAAAAAAAAAAGAAAAAAAAACACTCACAACCCTGCTCCTGCACCTTATCTAATTCAGTTTTAGTCTACACAGCAATAAAAGCATGTGCCTGAGAACACAGAACTTATTACATTTTGCACAGTGAACCGACTGGAGAGCAAATAAGCACTTCATAAAAACAGAATGTTTATCATGGTTATGAAAATCATATGTGAACTACCTGGATCTGCCAAACCAGTTGTTTCTAACAATATATAGTCAAATTTTCCTCTCCTTTGCATCAGGTTCTCAATAGCCTTCACACCATTGTCCCTGCAAGAAGAAACAATTAAACCTGAGAACAGAGAAAACAAGCTAGGACATGTATAAGTACATATATTCTGATGCAGAACAGAGTGTCATCAAAGCAAAGGCCTGACTCAGGACTTATAGTCTAGAATGAAAAACTCAGTCATCAAGCTGCTGCTCTAACATTAGGCAAATTGTAGTCTTCTGTTTTATTTTAGTCTCAAAATGGCATTTGCCTACTCCCGATAGGCATAATAAAGAGGATTTAAATGAAGATTTGTTTTCAAACACTGAAAACCCTGAAAATTACAGTAAGTCTGTGTAAATATGTTAAGTATTTGATTCAGCAGCTGAGATTGCAAAGAAAAGAGCCGTGTGGAGAGGGGTGGAGGAACTGAACCATGTTCTCCTGCCTTTCCACCTCACCTACAGCAAAATTAAGATGTGTAATTTACTTAAATCTCAGCCAATGACGTCAGCGTGAAGCAGAAATGTATGCCATTTTGTATAAGAAAACAATGTCTATAAAAGACAGCAGCAATTGCAGCATCTCCTACATCCCAGTAGAACACACCGCAACAGGGTCTTCTGTGTCCCACTTACTATCCCAATTTAAGGCATAGCACCAGTTCTTCCAAATTTTCAGAACAAGCCAACACTTTTATTACAAACTTAGCACAAACAACCCAGCATTCAAACAAATAGGGTAAAAACACGTCAAAGAAACAAAAACACTCCTGCTTTTAATGTGACCATCAGCTTACAATTTGGAAGACTGTGTTGCATGAGGTCACCAAAAGTATTAACCGACATGCAGCGCATGAAACACAATTTAATGTGGAAATTAAGAAACTTAGTTCCAGCTTCTCTGAACCTTTAGCTCTTTATATAGAAGTATACAATATTAACAAAAGAGGGAGAGCTCCCCAGCCTACAGTACCCCAGTGGTACACAAGCTGGCATTTAGATAGTCATTCTGAAAGACACCAAGCGCAAATCCAGTAAGGCAGCAAAAGGAAATAAATTTTTATCTCCAAAATTCCAGTTCTTGTTTTATCTGTCAGAAGTAGTCTCAATCGATACTGTCATCAATTTTAGGAATTAAATCCAGGATGTCTTTTCCTTTCTTAAATTCCCCCAAAGCGTACTGTAAGAACTTGTAAATAGTCGTTCCTTACTTTACTGAACAGCACAGGCAGCCATTTCTGAGCTCCAGCCATTCTTCATAGAGTTCTCCCCCTTGACTGATTGCCAGGGATTTCTCCAAGGCACTTCCTGGAAATATAAACAGTACTACAATTTTAATCCACAAATTTACACAACAATGGCTGCAAGAGAGATATGAAAGATTCAAACTGGTATATATTTTTACCCTTGGATTTTATTTTTTTTCTTCTGAGACCATGTTTCTGACACGTTCTTTAGAAATTATTCCCTATGAGTAACTTACAAGTCAAAGTCAAGTTGGTTCTACAAAGACTAAAACCAAGAAGATGAAAATAGAGCCTAAGTGCAATGAACTTTGCTAAAAGAAAGGGAAGTCAACTTCTACCTCCATATCAAATAAAAGGCTCTGTCCATACATTTTATTTTAAGCTGCATGATCAGAAAAGTAGCATGCATCTTTTTAGATGAAAACAAAAAACCACTAACACAACAGTGCAAACTGTAACACTGACTATGGTACAGATATGAAGTCAGAGCCACAGCAGTTAAAAATCCCTCAACATTCAAAGAAGGTTCAAAGAACCACTGACACCAAGGACACATCTTCTCATTTTCTTGATCTAGGATAATTTGTGATCTGTAAGTGACTGAGAGGAAAGAAGAGGAAATACTGTCTATCAACATGTTATTTTAATTTCCATTTGCTTGAAACTGAGTAGAACAAATGTAGGTACAGCACTTCCAACAGGGTGATATATTCATTTACTTGACTCCAAGGGACAGAATTTATGTACAAAAGAGATTAATGCATAGCATTATTTTATGAATAACTGTCAAAACACTTTTCGGCCTTCTGAAGACTGAGGTATGTCAATAATTTCAGTAATGAATTTAAAATGACAATGTTCTTGATTTCCATAAATTTCATATACTTGCGATTTTACAGACAAAAAAATGCAGGTTTACATACCTTCTCCAAACTCATTCAGAATAACTGCTATTCTTTTATTATGCTGTTCTGTTAGGATGTAATTCAGAAGAGTTGTTTTCCCAGCTCCTAAAACACAGACCATATTTCTATTAAAATGGGTTTTTTTAAAGCTTAAATTTTCAAATAAAAAGCAAATACTGTACCAAACACATGCACACTTCAGAAAAATCTAATCTGCTCTGAAATATGAGTTTTTATTCTTGTATCCTGCATCTACTATGACTATAAAAATTAATTTGTAGAGATATTTGACACCATGGAACTATCAGCGCATTACATCTCAGCTTTAAAAGATCCACAGTTTTCCATTCACTAAGTGTCAGTGCCTGATAAACTCAGAAGTCCCCCACCAGCTCGGGGGTCTCATTTTTATGTTTGTCTTAACAAAAGGTGCACTTACTCTCCCTCCCAATGCTTCTTCTGAGCAGCTCTTTTGCCATCAGCAATCACTCCTGTGCTACGAACTGCCATTAGACGAGACACTGCTAAGCAAGGTGTTCACAACCTCTGTGATACCACATTACTAATAGTTTCATCCCATGCACAAGATCACAACTAGGGAATTTGGAAAAACAACCTTCCTTCCCTGCCCTTAGGAGGTTTGGAGAGAGTATGATGCAGTACAAAGCTACAACTGTTTGAACAGCATTGACGATCCTAAATTTAACCAGATCTTTACTGTTGTCCCGGTTTGAAGTAAAACTGAACCAATTTTGTGTTCTGTAATTTTACATTTTAGCTAGGCCTCCTCTAACTCTCTGCAATTAATGGCATATTGTGAAGAAAATTGCTCGTTCTCAGCATGATAAGACCAATGTTTGTGCTACATGCCAAGGAATGGTATGCAGAGAGGCCTTTGCTTATTCTTATTGCTATAACAACCAAGGTCAGCCAATTTTCATTATTCGCCCCTTAGAGGGTCGGAAACGGAAAAACGTAGAGGGGTCACGTCTGTGGGGAGGAGTGGACAGAACAGGTGACCCAAACCTGACCAACTGGGGTATTCCATCCCATCTGCCCCATGCTCAGTATAAAAGCTGAGGGATCAAAGGGTCAACTCTCTTCCTGCAATGGCTGACATCCGAAGAGGACCCTGTCTGTTCATCTGCCTTTGATCCCGATCTCTGTGTTCCTGACTCCAGAGCTGGAATCCAGTTCCCATCCATTGCTGAGTCCAGTCTGGGACTTCCCCAGTGCCTGCCAGTGACGGGACTGTCATCCTGGGAGCTTGATACGGTTTTGTATATATTGTACTTATTTCATTATTTTTTTCTTTTTTATTTTAATAATAATTCTTCATTAAAGTAGTTTACTTCATTCTAAACTTCTAAATCTCCTTATCTTTTCCTCTCCTCTTTTGCGGGGGGAGGGGTGAGGGGGGGGATAGGGCCATCTGTCGGTCCAGTTTCGGTGATTTTGGCTGAAACCACGACAACTGTACATAACAATATTTGAGGGTCCCAAGAACTGTGTAGGTTTACGGCAGGGAAACCAAACCTCGCATGTGTAAGATTGCTATTCAGCCTGCATTTAACAGAAGCAGATAGGTGAAAAGCACCGTGATGTTAAGGGGCCAAAAAAAGCGATTTGTCAAAGGCGACCAGCACAAAGCTGGAAACAGGTTTGGTGAAAGCAGTAGCAGGAGCTCGCACGGCCGTTCAAAACCCCTCCCCAAACCCGACTAGGCCCGCCCTGAGCAGGAGCGGCGTGAGGGGACGGCGCTGAGGGGAGCGCTGCCGGGCGCCGGGCTGAGGGCTGCTCTCCCAAACGCCGCCCGCCTCTCTCTCGCTCGCCCACCCCTCGGGCACGGTGGCTGCTGCCAGCCCTGCCGAGCCCCCCCCCCGCCCCGCAGCCCCCTCCGAAGCCCAGCCTCCCACCTGGGGGTCTACCCGAGGCCGACCGAGCCGCAGGCCTGCCCGGCAGCTCTTCCCCGCCGGCCGGGGAGCGCGGCAGGCCGCTCCTCACCTAGGTAGCCTGTGATGATGGTCACGGGGATCTTCCTGCCGGGGCTCGGCTCGGCCTCCTCCTCGGCGCCGCCGGCGTCTATCGGGACGAGGTCGGGGCAGTCCTCGTCCTCCATGAGAGCCGCGGGCCCCCGCGTCTGGGCGCCTGCGGAGACGGAAGAGGCAAGAGGGCGAGGCGATGCGGGGCTGCCCGGATGGGGAAGATGCGGGGCGTCGTCCCCCCCCAAGTTCCCCTCAGCGGCATTCCCGCTTCCCCCGGACCCCGCGGCCCGCGGGGAGGGGGGGGGCGGGTCGCGGCGCGCGGGGCGGCCGTTGAGGGGCGGCGGCGGCGGGAGGGGAGCGGGGTGGGGTGGGGTGCACCTCCTCCTCACAGCGCCTCATGGGGCTGGAAGGGGCTTCTGGAGATCAGCTAGTCCGACCACACACCCCCCGCCAAAGCAGGTCCAGCCCGGTTACAGGAGAGGGGACTTGTCGGTTCTGAGCCGTGGGGAAGGCTGAAGGTGGCCCGGGCCGGGCCGGTGCGGTGGGCAGGCAGGCAGGCGGGGGCCGCGCGGCGTGGATGGACTGGGTTTTCTTTCCTTGTAATCGAATAAAATGAAGCTACAAGCCGCATGCTGGCTTTCTCCGCTTTCCGTCGGATCCCGTGAGGAGGCGTGTAGGTCTATAAGGGGTACCAATGGTGAATTTTAACAGCGGCGTTGTGTTTTTTCCGGACCGCAGGTTTAGCAAATCGGTAATACATCTTCTGCTTCTTCATGCCTAAATGTACACATCTAATAGTGTCGGCATGGAGAAGAGATTTGCCCCATGCACACTTCTGTATGCAAAGTGACAGGCTTAGGCATCTTTAGTACACAAGGGTAGCTGACAGAATCATTTGTGGAGTTCCTGTTTTCTTAACTGTGGAAGGCAGTAAATCTCATCCATTGATTACAGGATATAATTATATGATCCGTTATTTGAAGACTTTTAAGACCTGTACATGGTAAATGAATCTTTTTGCGTTCTTGTTTCAACCACTCAGGTTATGCCCTTGTGTGACGCCCCTTGTGTGACGCATCCTCTTTTAAAGGACAAACCTGATCGGTTTTTCAAAGCTGTATCTGTTAGAAGCCTGACTGATGGTCTGTGTTTTTGCTGTCCTGAGACTGCTCAACTTTACCTATTTCTCTTATTAAGGGATTAAGGGAAGAACAATTCCAGGATTTTTCACTGTGAGAAGGCTGCGGGGTGAAGAAAGAAAAAATCAGAAAGGTGTTGGGAGCTAGCAGCTTAGCATCACAAAGCATATAAAAGGCCGTAAGTTGTCTTTCAAAAATGAGAATATTTGTAATACTGAAATTTCATTTACATGTCAGTGAGACATCTGGTATTGGGGAAGAAAAAGGTGATGAAACTAGCGTCCTGGTTCTTTACGCTGTTCTGCTTTTCATCAGTTCACGTGACACTGTTCTTTATTTTTCTTTTGAACAAAAATGACTGAAATAAATAGTGTGGTTTCTGGGTTTCCTTTTAGTTTGTTTAAAGTTTATATTAAAATACTATAATTTTGCTGTAAGTATTGACTGTCTTTGCCTTGCTGCTGAATTGTGTAATAAAGCCCACTTTGCAAAGGCAGATGCAAACCCTGCCTATTTTATCGTGGTGGCAGCTAAAATGAGCATCGCAAGGCTAAATCTGGGTGACACAGTTGGAGTGTTTATTCTAAGCTGTTTGTAGACCAGACGTACAACATAAGAAAGCCGCAAAGTGTCGATGGGTACCAGGAAGTGGCCTTCAACTATCGCTTTGTGTGGCTGCCATTGAAAAAAGCTAGTCCTTTCCCAAATACTGAAGACCTCGGTGCAAGTAGAGCCATTTGCTTCAGGCTGATTTCAACGAACAAAAGTGTTTCAGGCTGTTATTCTTAGAGGAGGATTGAGGAAGAAGAGTGTAAGACCCACAAAAATAAGGAAGAGGCTGCACTGAAGGGCACTGCAACTTACTGATTCCCGATTCAGTAACAAGAGGAGCGTGATCTGATTGAAACAACCAGGAAAGGGAACCACTGGCATTTCAATGTTAAGTGGAATATAATAGTCCTAAAGCGTCATGGCTGCTGGAGAAAGGAGGTTTCTTTAACCTGCTACTAGTCTCTATAGTACAATGTCATTCAGGGTAACTGAGAAGGGGATTCGTGCAAATTCATACAATGATGCAAGAATTTTTGGATTACAGTTAACCTGCAAAACAATACGGAAACAGAAATTAAGTTCAATTTTGTGATCAGCCCAGCAGTTGCTGAGCAGGCCCATGTATATCTCAAAATATAAGTTGGTAAATAGAAGCATAACTTTAGTATGATTTGCATGCTCCCCTGGGGACATTTACTTTTTTCTTGCCTGTTACCCATGTTTAACTATTTCTATATTAAAGCATCTGTATTTTCTTATCAGTACTTGGAGTGAGAGCTTCTCCTGACAACTAGACTTTGTTTTTCTTTGAAGAATGAGGATTATTCATGTCCTGTAGGAGAAGGAAGATCTTTTAAAAACACCAACACTGCTTCAGTCACTGCACCTGCTGCTTTTTAACACTCCTGGTTTTTATGTCTTGTGCTCAATATGCTGGTATGATGTGAAACTTAGTGAAACTGAGAACATTAGAATAAAGGTATGACTAATAGTCAGCATTTAAATATCAACATACGTCATATAGCAAGTTGCCTAATTGGATGTAAGATGATGGTGACAGTAAGGGAAAATTTTACCAGTGTTGTCTTTGCTTAAGTTCTGTTTTACTGAGCAAAGAAACATATTTCTTTGAGAAACTCTCTGTTGAGGATCTGGCCAGTAACATTTTCATATATCCAGAAGAATTTGAACAGACAAATGGAAAAAGAAGATATGCTTTCACATAGTTGGGTTTGTTGTTGGTTTTTTTTGAAGTCAAGTGTTTTATGAAAAAACAGAAGGCTGCAAAGTGATCTAAGTTCCCTTTCTCCTGTTTCACCAACACAGAAATGAAACCTAAGCCTAAGTGATTTTTCTTTGTTTTTTTAAGGAAGGTTCAGTCTTTCATTGCCAATCTACTTAATACATCAGTTGGATTAATGGAAAATTACACTTATTTTGCTGAGATTTAGCCTACTAATTTTCATACAACATTTTTTTTGTTTAAAGCAATCTTGAATAAATCACTTAGATTTCATTGGATACAGTCAAGATCTCTGCCAGCGAGAGCACTGAGCTTGACAGCATGTCAGCTTCCTTTAAGGACTAGAGAGTGCCTGGTTGCACTGGATACATTATGCTGTTATAGCCAGTGATGATGTAAGAAGGTGGAATATAAGCAAACCTTAACAAGCATTGTGTGCTGCTGGCAGGTACTGAGATCATCATAGTTTTCCTGTTGTTGTGAACCTCCAGATGCTCTTACAAGATAATCAGATAACACTTATTCATTACCGAAGTTCTATACCGCTGGTGTATTTTGCCAAGGATGCAAACTTGCCGTTGAAAAAGATGTTGAGAAAACTCCCATGGGCTCAGTTGCTCATCGAGCATCAAAGGTACATCCTCTACAAATAAGCAGGTGATACTTAAAGCTTCAGCAGGTCTTTGTCACCCATGACTATCCTGGGCCACGAAGTTGTGTAATGATAGGCATGATGCTGTAATACTCTATCATGCAATAGCGTTCTTTGCACTGCTGGTGAAGAAGTGCCTGCTAATGTACTCTTTTAAGAAAAAAGGTGTTTGGAAATGTGTGTCTTAACAGAAGAAAAGTCCCCTGGTAGGTGGTGTATAGACATGCCAATTATTGCGTCTTCCAGCATGTCCCCAACCCCAACTTGTAAACTCCTTCAAAACAACAGGCAGCAGTAGCCATTCTCCCAGAAGCACATGCCCAAGCTGTGTTGTCCTTACCATGGCTCAGCTGCTCTTCGTGGCTGGTCCTGTAGCTCCTCAGCCTGCCCAGGCACAGCAACCAACCAGCCCTGGACCCACCACCTCCGGGTCAGGTTGCAGGAGGAAGACCAAAGCCCAGTGAGAGCATTTGAAGCCCAAGTGGAATGAATAGAAAGCGTGGCTTTGTGATTGATTCTGGGGGTGAAGTGATATGACGATGATTAGGACCACCATCTGGGATGCACATGTGTGCAACGGGAGGATGGGGATGAGGAAATGGGGAATGGAAGCATGGTATGTACTGCATCATGTGCCAGACCCACCAACAGCTGCTGCCGTCCAAGCAAGCTAGGTTTGGAAAAACATGGTCCGTTACAAGTTGCATTCTTTGCTTTTCATTTTGTGCTGCCTTCACTGGCACCTGGCTTGATATAATTTTTGTAATGTCCTGACTGAAAAGATCTTGTTCTACTTCTGGTTCTCAAGGCATGATTAGACTTCATGACCTTGCATATAGTAGGTCTGTTTCTTGCAGGAATACAAACTATAGTGTTTAAAAGCAAACTGGAGCAGCACTCTTGCCAACACTTAACTGGATAAGATTGTTTAAAAAGATGGGTTTACCAACATCTTACCTGGTAGTACTCCAGTGAGTTAAAACCATATAAGCTCTCTTGACACAACTTCAATTTTTGTTCTCCTCTCCTGCCTGCCCCCCCAAAAAAAAGGCAATGGGATTGTTGACATAATAGATGAAAATGAATATTTGATGAGTTTTTCTGTCATATGCTGGTAGAGGCTGTTGATAATTCAGTTCATCCAAAAAGATGAAAACTTATAATTATCTAAGTGTTTGGTATGTAACTGCTGAATATACTAGCAGTTTTGGAAACCTTACTTTTGTATGTCTCCTCAGGCCCTTTTCCTGCATGTGACAAATATTTTTGAGTAATCCTTTTGTCTATGCTTACCAAGAATGCAACTGTAAAATAAATAGTTGTATCATTCATAAATGGGTATATTCATTCAGGTTGTGATGTTACCTGCATTGCTGCTAGCTCGATTTGTGTGGTCAGATTTGGCAATCAAGAAAGGTCTTGCTTCATGCCCCATGCGCTGTTACAAAGAAGCCTGGACTCTTTTTCTTATAGCTTCAATAAAAAAATAAGGTAGTGGCTTCTTGAGTAGTTAGCAGTTACAGAGATACAGCTAGAAGAAGAAACATCTTCCTCTCTTAAACAAACAAACAAAAAATGACAACCCAGTTAACCACAGACTTCAGTAAAGGAAGTACATCCAATATCTCCTTTTTTGTGTACCAAAAAACAGGTGTGAAACCTATCAAATACCAAAACTATTGTCTTACTGTCTCTACAACCAGACGATGTACAGAATGCATTTTTTTACATTGCTTAACTTAAGTTGCTGGAAACAGAGGCAAAAAATCAAAAATCCAGGAAAAAATCAAACATCGTGTGTCTCGGGTCAGGCTCTTAAAAATGGATATGTTCATTTAAATTGGCTGTGCCTACTAAAATTAAAACAAGGTTACATTTTTCCTGTTTCTTTTCACTGTTGACACAATGTGACCGCAGCCGCCTGTAGGAAGACAGGTTGAATACCGAGCAGTATTGTTTCTTGTAGAGTAGTAATACATCTACTAAAACTGTGGCCAGTGTGTGCACTGGAGAGGGTTGTGACAGCCATGACCATCTTCCAACAGGCACCCGCAAGCGTGGACAAGAATGAAGGTGGAGGGAAGCAGTGCCTTGCCACGGACAGTATCTCTGACAGCGTTTTCTTGTCACCAACACACATGCCAGCTCAGAGCTACCTATCGGTGATTTGTAGCTAAGTGATTTAAGTTCAAATTGATTTAAGTTCAAATCACCAGTAGGTAAGTGGCCTTAGCTTTATCATGGTGACGTAAAGAAAGGACGGGTGTGGTAGGTAAGCTCTGTGCAATAATGTGTCTAATTTATTATTCCCAAGGCAAATGTTTGTTAGCGAATACCATTCTATTAATAGTAGATCTTAATATTTTCTTTCTGAGGCTTGCAGACTCATATCTGAGATCTTATTCTGCTGTAGGTCCTTGTGGATTTGTTCCCCCAAAATATATCCATATTTGTTTCCATTTTCAACTCCTTTTTTTTTTTCACTTCTGTGTTTTGTTAAACCTTTCACCTCTTCAGCCTTTCTGCACTTCCCTCAGCAAGCACATAGCCACTGCTCTTCCAAGACCATAGCAGTTACCATTCATGTTTGAGACCCATGCTTAACAGTGCTCTAGAGAATGATGAATCCTGCCAGGATAAGAGGCACTTGTTAGTAGCACAGGTTTAGGCCTTGATAATATTCACTCCTTGCCCCAAATTATGCTGTTTTCCTCTAGATACCCTCCAGAATGGAGATATTTTTGACTGCTTTTCAGTGGTTGAATCCTAGTATTATTGCCACCAAGGCATGGATTTAATAAAAAAAAAAAAAGGACAACCTATAACTGAGTTCCCTCTGCTACCCCAGAATTCACCTGTAGAAACCACGTTTGGCTTCTGTTTCCCCTTTCAAATGGAGTTCTGCTTATCTGCAGAAGCAGCAAAATCTGCACCAAGGCTGAGAGAAAAATACCAGAGTCAGGCTAACACCACTTTGCGAGACAACCACAAGCCACTTACTAAAAATGGCCCTTTTACAAAGCCGAGCTGTAAGCGCAGGTGGTGAGAACAGCAGCAGGGCCCTCTCTGTGCCCGGCTGAGCTGGCATCTGGTGTTGGTCTGTAGGAGCTTCCCTCACACACTCAAGTCGTTTAGGGGTAAGAGAAACATATATCCTGGGGGCACGGCAGAACATCATCCCGGGTGAAGAGCTGGTCTCTCCCTGCCCGCCCAGCTCCATCCCTTTGCCCATGGGGCTGAAAGAAGGATGCCGGCTGTCTCCTCTGCCCGGGGGGCGGTGGGTGCCGGTCCGCCCTGCCCTGAGGAGCTCTGCCAGGCCCGCCGTGCCCCGTCCTGCCCCGTCCTGCCCGGTCCTGCCCGCCGGCCGCGCCCGTTCCACCGGGGGAGGACGGGCCGGACCGGCGGCGCCCGGGGCCCGCCTGGCGCCCAGCGGTGCCCAGCGGTGCCCGCTGCCTCCTCCCCCGGCCGCGGGCGTCTGACCCCCGCACCTCGGTTTCCAAAATAAAAGCGAGTTGGGGCGGGGGAGGGGGTACAAGGCGTCTTCCCTCCTTATTGCGCTTGCCTGAACGCTTGCCTTCCCCGCTGCTTCCCTCCCCCCCAAAAAAAACCCGCGGGCGGTTGGGATGCCGCAGGGAAGTGTGAAGAAGAGTTGCGGGCGGTGCGTGGCAGCCCCCGGGGTGCGGGGGCCGCGCGGTGCGTGGCAGCCCCCGAGATGCCGGGGACGCTCGGTGCGTGGCAGCCCCCGGGGTGCCGGAACCGGGCGGTGCGTGGCAGCCCCCCGAGGTGCCGGGGCCGCTCGGTGCGTGGCAGCCCCCGGGGTGCGGGAGCCGCTCGGTGCGTGGCAGCCCCGCGAGGTGCCGGGGCAGACGCCGGTGGTGGTGGTGGTGGTTGTGGGGAGTGGGGGGGTGTGTGTGTAAGAAGCCGGCTGAGCACAGGGGCAGATCCCTCCCACTCCCGCCGATTTCGGTGAGGAAGGTGAAATGCGGAAGTTGCCACCCAGAACTGTCAGAGAGACCGTCGGGTTTTTAGCCCGCAGCATGCAATTAGGAAAAATAAATAAATGAAGTAAAGCCGCCCTCCCTGCGTACAGCCGGCGTCCGTCCGCCTCGGCAGCCGACACCCGCGGCTGCTCTCCGCATGGCGACTTTACCCGCCGCAGACAGGAGGGCGTTCGCCCTGAAAATCAACAGGTAAGGGGTTTTCCTCGTACCTCGCAACTATTCCTCGCCAGCCTTAGCCTGAGACGCGGCCAAGGCAGGCGACGGGGCTGCGGGAGCTGGGGGCGGGACGGCTCCTCCCCGGGAGACCCCCGACGGGTGAAGCCATCTGCCACCGCCAGACACCCCGCCTGGCCCCGCCGCCGCCGCTGCCCGTTTGTTGGCTAGCCTCCGGGCCGGCAACCCCCTCCCCGCGCTAGCCAGCCTTCGGGCCCGCACCCCTTCCCCCCGCCGCTACCGGGCTGCTCCCGCCGGCGGCAAGCGGTGGCCCCCGACGGGCCCCACCGGTCCCCTCCCGCCCCGCGGAGGGGCAGCTGCAGGGTGCGTTCCCGCAGCCGAGTTTGCTCTGACAAGGGGTAGGCAGACGAAACCAGCTGTGGGCTTGTGCCCTCCGGCCGGGAGGAGAACCTCCGGTCTCACCCCAGGAGTTTGTTCCCCTTCTCTTCTGTCCCAGCAAGACCCGAGCTGGCTGGAGGGGCTGCTCGGTGGTGGTGGGGCAGAGGGTCGGGGTTCCTCCTCCCTACACAGCAGCGAAACAGCCTGGTGCCGAAATTAGTGCTCCTGGGAAATAAAGTTTTTTATGTAGGTCATCAATTCTGCAACGGCATGCATCCCTGGGATATTTTTTTTTCTGCTCAGCCTTTCATCTGTGAAACAAAAAAAATCCTTCTGATTTAAAATAAATCTATCTCCCTCCTTCCCTCTCTAAACCAAGTAACTTAGAGTTCAGGTGTCGGAACACGCGTACTCTTCTGCCTGATCTTGCTGTCTGCTAGACTTTGGTGTCTGTTCCCAGGGAAGTGCTGACTCTCAGCTGGTCTGTGCTCTGTGGTGCCAGTATGAAACCAAGACACTTATTTTCACACTGGGTTAAAGGAAAACACAGGCCTCCTGTTCAAGAGGTCTTGTCATCTGAGGCAAAAAGCCCTGTTCCAGGGTGTTGATGTGAATACAAGGTAACTGAGTTTGCTGAAGCGTAAAAGAACAAATAACATAATGGTAATATAAACTGAGGATAGGTCTCTGTGCCAGAGAGAAAAGTATGCAGAAAAACTCCACCTCCTCAGCGATTTATTGGAAGACATGGGGTTTGCAGTCGCAGAGGATAAAATTAGCTCTGCTGTGATGTGCTTTTCCCAGGGCAGAATACACATCAGTGTACCTTCCCACATCCTTTGGGAATTCACTTTAAATTTACGGTGGAATATTCACAAGTCAGACAATCGTATCGAGAAACAATCAGGTGAGGAGTTCACTACAGGATCCTGCCACAATTCCTGGTCCTTTGAAGACTTGCTTGAATAAAGAGCATAACTGGCTGATATTTAGAGGGTTAGGGTTATTTTCTTTCTAACTATTTTTAGGGTCAGCTTTCTGGCAGCTTTTTCCAGCAGTGGTGATGGTCACTGTTCATCTGTATGACTAAAGCCTCACAAAGAAGTGGAATCATAACAATTTATCTGGCTTCGTTTCACAAAGACTCACAAAGTTTTGCTACTAAGAACTGTTGTGAAATTAAACCATTGTTGCAGTATCTTTTAATTTCTTTTTCTTTTGATTCGATAGTGAAGCATTCAGTACTTCTGTAGCAAAATAAATGTTCAAATATGTTAGTCATCATGTTCTGAATATGATTCCATTTTAACAATCTGCATGTTGATTTTGCAAGTAAGAATATTTGCTTTTACAAAGTATGGTAGATTACATGCATTTGCTAGCATACCATCAAGTTTCCCATTCACCAAAAGGAGCAGGTCATTTTTCCGTGACTCAAGTGCAGTTTGTTCTACTGAAATAGAATGATCTATCTCACAAGAAGTGTTTTTAATGTGGTGTTTGGGGTTTTTTGAAATGAATTTTCAAAATAAGAGGAATAACAGGTCAGTCCGTTAGCTTTCTTGACTGTACACAAAAGACTAATTTACAGCTATAAAATTTCGTTCCTCTTTCTTCAGAGTTCCTCAGTTTACTTCTTCAAAATGCAACTCTTTAGTGAAAGCTGGATGTTACTGGCAAGGCATCATTTATAGGAGTTACTACATTGCCTGTATAATTACCTCCATTCACTCAAATTTGTGAATGCAAGCTCTTCTCTTTCTCACCCATCTCTTGCCAGTATATATAAGCTATATACTGTTTTTATGAGGACCAGCAGAATTCTTGGCTCTGTACTGGTTCCTCAGAATGAAAACATCAGCTGCCTCCCTGCTAGTTACCCAACGTGTGCCCTGTTGTGTTTGGTAAAGCATGGTAGTTACCTGACCACCTTACCAACTGTACTAGACACTGTTCTGTAAAAAATTATCAATGACGTGATCTGAAGTGTTGTGTTGGTGGTTTCATCATGATTTAAAGTGTGAGGTATTGATCATGAGCACTGGAGCTGCAGATGCTTTAGGAACAGCAGTTACATGGCAAGCATCACATTTGTTTAAAACAAGGTCAAACTTCAAAATCAGACCTTCAAATGCCTTCAAACTTTTAAGTGTGTACGCAACCTGCCCACATAACCATGTCTTCCTACCACTTTATTCTTCCTTCCACCCATCTGGTGTCTGTTGCCCCAACCTGTTGCTTCCTGCCTTTTTAATCCTGCAAAGACTTGCACATATGTTTTTAATGCCTGTATGTGAGTAGTTTCTTCTGGTTTGATGGGATAACTCTTATGTATAATGACGTAGAGGTGAAGGAGCAAACCTTTAGTATCCCTCATCTTAGGCAGCATTCCTACCACTTACCTGAGTATTACTCAGACCTAAGTTGCTGAAAACTGAGTAGCATGACAGAAAACATCCTCTTCAAGTAACTTTTTTTTTGTTGTATGACGAATTAAATTCCTGTCCAACTTCATGTGTTCTTCAAAATGAAGCCTAAAGTATCACTTCAAAGTAAGTTGTAAGTAGCTTTCCAAATGGCCTCCTGTGTTGTTGGACAAAGGAAGGGGAAGAAAACCCTCATTAATGTGCAACACTAAGAAACCTTTGTGGTGCTCTCCGAGAGTCTTTAGCGTCTGTGGTGGTTGGAAGCCAGCATGGGACATGAAAAAGCAGATCATCCTTGTTGAGTCAAGTCCTGGATAGTAATTAGAAGGTATCTGGATCACCTGTAGTAAATGTGTCTTCTTTCTAATCACATTATTTATAACCAGAAGCCAAGAAAATTGAAAAATAATTTTGTAAACTGCTGAGAAAAAACAATTTATCATTGCTAAAAGTGTGGGCTCTAACATGTACCAGCTGAGCAGCATATGTTTGAGAGACCATAAAAGCTGAATTTTAATCAGTTTGCCTCAGCAATCTGGTAGGATAAACACAGCATTCATAGAAGATATTTTCTATTTTTATTACTTTTATTTAGTAAGCGTAGTGTACTATTTATCTTCCACATAGATCTTTCAGTAGTAGTTATTTGGTTTGACTTCAAGTGAAGAAAATGGTGCTCTAGCATCAACCTGGGGCCCTGGCCACTAGTGCTGCACACTCAAAACATTTCAACATATAAATTACGAAACAGAAGACTTTCAAGAGCAGCAATACAGCTCCCTAAGGTATCACTTAACTTTCAATTATGTGACTCGTGCAGTTAAAAATCCTCCCAATAGACATACTCCTTAACTATCTTTACAGACAACCAATGTCTGCATTTTACAGTGTTGTAAAACAAATTTTTAGCATTTACTTCTATCTTTTAATTTCCTTGTCCCTGAAATTGTCCAGTTGCCAAATAAAATTTTCTTTTCCTGCTCTGGTTTTAAGACATACTTAAGCATGAGTTTACACACATAGATTTATATGAAAAACAAACAAACAAACAAACAACCCACATGATATTAAAGCAAACACTTATCTAAAGATTTCAAATTTTAAAAGGCCTATGATAAAAGTCCTACCTAATTCTCAAATGGTACCATGAATTCTACTTTACATTAATGATGACAATACATCTAAATTATTTTTACCTGAAGTTAAAAGGCTAGCTGATATCTTGTATTGTACTTGGTTCTGAAGGTTCACAAGAAATTGCCCTAAATGGCAAAGGCTGTTGCAGAGGGGTCAGGTACAGTGCAAAATGGTGGCAGTGGCAGAACAGGCCATTTCCTTTGTACTCTGACAGCAGATTTCTGTCCAGTGTTACCCCTTTATGGGGCTGAGGCCAGCATTTTTTGATTGAATTTCAATAAAATCCTTGTTACGTGGATATAATAAAATGCTGGTTACTTAAAAACATTGTCCAAACTCCATTGTATAGGTCAAGCTATTTCTTTCAATTAATTTTTCTTTTTAACCTTAAATAAGATGCGGGGAGAACCTCAGTCCTTTGTATGTACAACAGACATATGTAGGATGTAAAATGATCTAGTGTATTTTTTAAAAGATGTGGTAAATTATCATAGTCAGTTTATTACATAAAGTAATACATTAAAAACCTTAATAAAATTACCAGTCTGCTAATAGTGAGGGCATTTTCCATGTGTTTCCTGCGAACCTAAAATGCACATTCATACTTTATCAACTTTTAAAAGCTGCTTGTAGAAATATCCTTCTTATCAAGTATGCCCACTGAGCCAGAGCCTTATGAAACATAATGCCAGGACAGTGGCATTATCAAAAATTCTGTGTTCGTTTTTACTGAGTCAGCCTCATTCAAGAAAGAGAGTCACAAAGGAGAGCACAGTTGATGAAAGGGTTAAATCCTGCTTTACTCTGATGAGTTGCATTCTGGGAATCTATCTAAGTGAGGATAGCTCCAGTTAATAAGCCTTTGCAGACTTATCTTCAAGGCAATTTTTTCAAATGATCAAATAATAACCCATTTGAATTAATCTAAATTCCATACCATAAATATACGGTGCACTATGGCTTTTAAGGGAGGTTAAAAAAATTCCAATATGTAATTGCTATGGGAAAAGACTATCTCTTGCATACTACATGTGTGAAGTAGTAGTGTTTTTGTATTTGGTACAGAGAATACTAAACACTAATAACAGACTAAAGATTAATAAAGCAGGACGTGTTTAAGTTTCATATGTTATGTGTATATGTTAGTCATGGCTTATAGTAAATGGCCAGTTTTCTTAGATTTACATAAAAATACATGAGAAGTTGATTTTTTAAATCCTTCAGAGAAAGTTACTTGGAGTTGCATGTGCAGGGAGGATAAAGATCAGGTTTGCCTCTTGGAACCATAGAAAGGTTTGAATTGGAAGGGATCTTCAAAGATCACATAGTCCAATCCCCCGGCCACAGGCAGGGACATCTTTAACTAGACCAGGTTTCTTAGAGTCCCACCCAACCTGATCTTGAACATTTCCAGGGATGGGCCATCCACAACTTCTCTGGGCAACCTCTGCCAGTGTTTCACCACCCTCAGAGTAAATAATTTATTCCTAATAACAAATTTAAATTGGCCATTTCAGTTTAAAACCATTACCCCTTGTTCTACTGCTACAGGCCCTACTAAAGTCTCTCTCCATCTTTTTTATAATCCCCCTTTAAGTATCGAAAAGCTGCAGTAAGGTCTCCGCAGAGCCTTCTCTTTTCCAGGTTGAACAACTCCAACTTTCTCAACCTGTGCTCATAGGAGAGGTGCTCCAGCCGTCTGATCATCTTTGTGGCCCTCTTCTGGACCTGCTCTAACAGGTCCATTTCTTTCTTGCACTGGGGGACGCAGAGCTGGACGCAGTACTCCGGGTGGGGTCTCACAAGAGCAGGGTAGAGGCGTAGAATCACCTCCCTCAACCTGCTGGCCATGCTTCTTTTGATGCAGCCCAAGATATGGTTGACCTTCTGAAATGTAAGCACACACTGTTGGTTCATGTCCAACTTTTCATCCACCAGTACCCTCAAGCTCTTCTCATCAGGACTGCTCTCAATCCATTCACCCCTGAATCTGTACTGATCTTGGGGTTGCCCTTATTCAGGAGCAGGACCTTGCCTGCTACAGGCCCTACTAAAGTCTCTCTCCATCTTTTTTATAATCCCCCTTTAAGTATCGAAAAGCTGCAGTAAGGTCTCCGCAGAGCCTTCTCTTTTCCAGGTTGAACAACTCCAACTTTCTCAACCTGTGCTCATAGGAGAGGTGCTCCAGCCGTCTGATCATCTTTGTGGCCCTCTTCTGGACCTGCTCTAACAGGTCCATTTCTTTCTTGCACTGGGGGACGCAGAGCTGGACGCAGTACTCCGGGTGGGGTCTCACAAGAGCAGGGTAGAGGCGTAGAATCACCTCCCTCAACCTGCTGGCCATGCTTCTTTTGATGCAGCCCAAGATATGGTTGACCTTCTGAAATGTAAGCACACACTGTTGGTTCATGTCCAACTTTTCATCCACCAGTACCCTCAAGCTCTTCTCATCAGGACTGCTCTCAATCCATTCACCCCTGAATCTGTACTGATCTTGGGGTTGCCCTTATTCAGGAGCAGGACCTTGCACTTGGCCTAGTTGAACTTCATGAGGTTCACAAAGATCCATCCCTCAAGCCTGTCAGGGTCCCTCTGGATGGCATCACTTCCCTCAAGTGAATCGACTGTAGTACTCAGTTAGTGTTGTCTGCAAACTAGCGGAGGGTGCTCTTAGTCCTACTATCCGTCATTAGTGAAGATATAAAACAGTATTGGTCCTTGTCCTTACCCTCGAGGAACACCACTTGTTACTCGTTTTCTTTTGGATATTGAGCCATTCACTGTAACTCTTCAGACGCAGCCATCCAGCTAGCTCCTTATCCAACTAAAAATCCATCCGTCAATCTCCCATTTAGAGGTAAGAAAGTTGTGGGGGACCATACACAATTTGAGGTAGATGACACCAGTTGTTCTTTCCTTGTCCAGTGATACAGTCACTTTATTGTAAAAAGCCACTAGATTAGTCAGGCACATTTTGCCCTAGGTGAAGCCGTGTTGGCTGTCTTTAATCACTTCCCTGTATTTCATATGCTTCAACATATAACATATAAAGATAAAAGACTTGAACACAGAACCCAGGCATGTCTCAGCGCTGAGCAGAGGGAACAGATCATCTCCTTCAACCTGCTGTCAGTACTCTGCCTAGTGCACCCCAGGATAATATTAGCCTTCTTTACTACAAGAGCACATTGCTGGCTCATGTTCATCTTGGTCGATCTCCTAGGACCAACAAGGTCATGGTCTTCTAGGACCACGAGGTCCTTTTCTGCAAAGCTGTTTTCCAGCTGGGTGGCCCCAGCATGTATTGATGTGTGGGGATGTTCCAGCTGCAGGACTTTGCACTTCTCCCTGTTGAACTTCATGAAGTTCCTGTTAGCCTCTTCCCCAGCCTGTTGAGGAAGGCTGTGTCTGAAGGGCAGCACAGCCTCTGGTGCATCAGCCACTCCTCCCGGTTCTGTGTCATCAGAACTTGCTGAGGGCACACTCTGCTCCAAGATCTAAATCATTAATGAAGATGTTAAACAGGATTAGACCCAATATTGGCCCCTGAAGTCTACTGCTAGTTAATGGCCTTCAACTAGATTTCATGCCACTGATCACCATCCTCCGGCCTGGCTATTCAACCTGTTTTCTGTCCCCCTCATTGTCTGCTCATCCACCTTGTACTTCACTAGCTTTGGACATGTTTCCTTTAAACATAGGAAGAACCTAACCACTTTCTTCCCAGGAAAAAGCATTTCTGTCTTCCTGACTTACTGCAAGCTGATTTCTCCTAGCTTTTTAGGGCATCATTGTCTTAGTGTCTTCTGGATTTGCATTCAGCACAAGGAATAGATTGTATGTGGCTCTGGAGCAGGTGCAGAGTGGGGAGAGAAGACAGAAAGCTCTACTTCATACACTACTCTTAAAGGCCAGTCCCCGCTGCAGCCTCTGCATGTAGATACTTTAGCTCCCTTCCCACCACAATTTAGATTCAAGGCAATATGCATGAGTAGAAAAGATAAGGAGGAGTTGAGACCATAGTTTCATTCCTGTTGTTATCAGTTATGGTTGCTCATTGCATGTGAAGGACTAAAGAGCCATTAAATGCCCCAGATGGCTATTTCCTTAGGTATAATAACCTCTCTCTCTTTTTGGGGGATGTTTTTGCAGGTAGTCCAAGGGTGAGACATAACCTGCAAGAATAACGATCTTCTAAATGTACCACAAAGTCAAGAGTAGTAAAGCAGGCTGGGGATGGATCCTATTTATTGTAAATAGCTCTAAAGATAATAAAGGGAACTTCCTTGTGCCTGTGAGGTTATCTTTTCATCAGCCCTAAAGAGAATTCATTTGCCTTTGCTAGGGTGTTCCCAGTGAGCAATCAAATTAGATTAAATCTTGATCCGTGCAGTGCTTCTAAACATGTTTTACAACTATGCTTGAGCAAATGACAAATTTAAGTGGTATATACAGTTTGACTGGCCACGACGTATAATTCAAACCAGTATTAGATGATTTGCATCTTACGTTCTGGCATTGATAATTGTTGCCTTTAAGCCCAACTATATCCAAGCCTGTCTGCATCCACAGAGCTTGTTGAATTACACTTGGGAGTAAGCTGTGCTGTAGAACATATGAGCTAGAACGTAGCTGGAGGCCATAAGAGAGACAACTGCATGAAAGGAGGAACGCTGCCATAATATTTGTTATGGACTAGGCTTAGATTGCAAGCTGTCATGTTTTATTCAAGCACAAAATTCATAAAAAAGAAAAGCAAACAATGCACAGTCATCTTTGTCTGTGCAAAACTCTGTATGTGCCCGTAAGACGTTTCTAATTCTGATGTGCAGCTGTAGGAAGGTTGCTTCCTCCTCTAGCAGAGGTGGATTGTAGATCAGTTACAGGAACAAGTTGAGGAAGAAAGTAATATTACCTATGAAGATTATGCTATAGGTTATTAATTCATACTGCTAATAAAAATCCCTGAAAGTATCTGCTGATTTTTCAAATATAAGATTATTCAGATGCTCTTACTAGATTTGACATCCTATTGTCCATCACACAGGCTAAATGCACAGACCTTTCCTCTAGTACACTGTGCAAAAGATTACAACATTTCCTGCCTAAAATACATCTAACTTTTAGGAAGTAGAAAAGAAAGAGCCCAATGTACAAAAATGCCCTCTCACTACTTTTAAGAGGATACAAATGCCTTTGGACAACAACAGTGATTTACTTTTGGTTTGTATTGTTCCCCCCGAACTTTATGATCATCTTTTCTGATATACAATCAAGGTGATAGTAACCACGTAAGGAGGGAGCTGATAACAAACACAGGCTCATCCAGTCAAACCTCTCTGAAAAAATACAAGTGCAGGAAAGATAGACCCCATAAAACACTTGGACTCTTTATCACCAAGCAGACTGCTGTAGAAACAAAGCCTTTAGAGAACAGTTGGCCACACAAGGAGAATACTGTTGTTATCGGCAAGACAGATGTTATTGACATCTGTTGTTAGTAGCAAGATAATCTTTTCATCTGACTGCTTGCTCAAATTGTGTTAAAAAAAAAAATCTATTTTCTATTGCAGTTGTTGAAGACTGGCATTATACTGTACTTATGTATCTGTGCCATCACTGGAATCATATGTAATAATCCCTGATACTTGATTAGAATATTGAGTTTTTTGCTTTGTCTCTGGGGGATGGCTCATGAGCTGGAAATGGACTTTAGGGTCTGAGCAGAAAAGATGCATTTTAAAATGGTTTTTTAAGATCTTTTGTCCCTCTTAGACTTCAGACCTCTATGTGCATTGTGAAGTCTGGGCTGCAATTTATGATGAGGTTCTTTTTTTATACTACAGGAAATCCTAAGCTTACCCAAGAAAAACGAACTTGCAAATGAGAAGCATCTTTATGTCCACCACGTCCTGCATGTGAACATTACTTATTTATCTTTCCAAACAGTTTTCATTTTCAGACATGAAGTGAAAAACAGAAAGGAAGACATATTTAATGTTGCATTTTATGTCCTTTACCACTTTTAGTTTTTACAGTCATTAAAAATTACAGTTCATGAGCATAGTTCTGTATATTTATCCTTTCTTTTATTCTGACCTGATTTTCTTTTAAATTTGATTTGAAAAAGAAACACCAGACTATACTGTACTTTGTAGCATAAGGAAAAAGGATAGCCTGTGAAAAGTGCTTACATGATAATATACTCACACTAAAGGATTGCCATCAGGAATGCAGTTACAGAAAAATAGGTCCAGGCCTAGATCAGCTTTTGGGCCAAGTTCATATAAAAAGTCCACAATATTTTTCCTTGCGAACTTTGGAGAATAGTACTTGCATATGATGAATCACAGTTTCCCGAGCTTCAGTGATACTGACCTGGAGACTTTTATAAAGGAGTCAGGACACCTGGACCTGGTATTCCCTAAAGTCAAGCAAACTGGATTAGGTAAGAGTACTTTTTATTTCAGATGTCACATGTGCTGAGCTTTACAATCATTATAATAACAAAACCTCATGTTTAGAACATTGTTAGACCAAAACGTAACCTTCTCCCAAGCTTGACATTTTCCACATGAATCGCGAAGTGAAATTCAGTTTGTAACTTTTGATATAAAATGTGTTACATCATTCAAATGCGTTTGTGAGGGTGTGTAATATAATTTCTATGGAATTTGTACTTGTAGTGATAGCCAGCAGATACGAAAATGCATTCTTTTTAACAATATAGTTGTTAGCATATGCCAAATTCTGTGGACATTCTTACTTTTAAAAGTGAGAGTGGAAGATCCAGCTTTCAAGTGTATTTTAGTTACTGCTTTGGCTCCCACTGAAGTTGAATCAGAATTCTCTGTTCTAAAAATGGCAGTACCTCTTCATGTACTTGAAATTGGGCCATTTTTTTCAGGTATACTGCCCTAATAAAATATCCTACTTTTTCTAGTTAAGCTTAGAGCTCTAAAGAAAAAATGGTATTCTAAGAAGTAACTGGAAAAAAAACAACCCGTGGTTTTTCTGTCACAGAAAGGTCACACTGAAACTCCACAAATCTGTGGTCTTGGGAAATGAGGGGCCAAAATATTAACAGATTATTTTTCCAGTTCTATGACGTTTACATTATCTCCTCCCCTAGCTTTTGAAGTAGTGACGGTATCCGTGAATATATTGTGAATTTCTCTGAAGTTGTCAGTCATGGAAAAGACAAAATGCACTTTTTTTTTCCTTCTTGATAAAAATGCCAACTGTGACCTTGATAAAAATAAAACCAATCCTGTAGGAGCAATATGAAAATATTCCCTAGAGTAACATTACATGGGTTTTATTATTATGCTTAACATCTGATTTTCTACTTACTATTAATAAGTGTCTATTAGGAAGAAAGTAAAAATAAAGCACAAAAACTATTAAACTTGGTATGGGTTTTACAGGATTATCAGCATTATGGTAGCATTTTCGTAGTGAAGTCCTTGTGAAGCTCAGGTAATACGTGTGAGCTGGAAAATAAATTCTTGTGTTTATTTCACACTCACCCTGTTTCGAATTGGTAGGATAGTGCAGACAAAACAAAAATCTAAAATCACAAACTGATATTCTTCTGTCACATTTCAAGTCACAGTGTAAAAGGAAGACGGCACGTATGATCACTAATGCTTTTAAAATTGTCCTTATCATTGCTGTGGTAGATGATCTAAGATTGGAAGTAATTTAAACAGTTTAGCAAAGAACAAGAAAAAAAAAAAAAAGAAAAAAAAGAACAAGTAGGCCCTAACTACAAAGTTTTGCCCTCAGTATAGACTCATAGAGTCTTCTGGAATAGTTTGTTAAAAAGGTTTTCTTCAGCCATCTCAGTTGAAATGCACATTTAATGAGGCACCAGTGCGAGGTTTAGTACTAAGCAGAGAGTGCATTGAGCCAACCAAAGACAATTATCCGTAGGTAAATTGAGGTTAAACCCTTCAGTATGAAAGATTTGTGTATATAAATAATAATTTGTGTATGATCGTAGATTTTAGGCTAATGGGGACAACAAAATAATTGTTGTTTTAACACAAATTTATCTTCTGTTAACATCATTAATTAGCATATTCTTTAGAAACTTTGTATTGCATGTATAAACTATCATGATCAGTTTAAGTCTATAATAGGATGACAGATAAGATAGAGTCTTATCTGTCTTTGCTTACAGTTTTTGCTTTCCAGGAGGTCCCTCTAAACTATCATGTGAAACATTACACCTAAAACCACTTTCATTGCAAGAGTCAGACAGTCAACAATGCATGCACAATGTTTTCTCAAATGTTATATCATAGCTTTTGCATATTTATCCATAGAACACAGTGATTAAAAAGCACATAAAAGCATGGCTCATCAGGACCAAATCTTCAGTTTCTTTGTGTGGCAAGAAAGTATGGCTGTCTTTTACCTCCACTGTCAGGATTAGAAAATTAATTTTTATGTGTGCTTATGCCTCTTCCTGAGGGAGACACAGCAAAACTGAGTGGCAGTGAAAAATCTTCACTGAATGAATGGTGTACATTACCTGGGACAAAAATAAAAAAAAGACCTCTTGCCTGTTTTACTTTGTAACAAGCTGCCAGCATAAGGAAGTTCATGATTTCCCCTCCTAGACTTCGTTTGTTCCTGCACCATCTCCTTTGAGAACATTGTGGCTGAATTTCAACCATCTCAAATAGGATCTTTATTGCCTTAGCTGATTTAGACTCTTAATGTGGTAGACCCCAAAGCAGAGGTGTGCCAGAGGGTATATAGCCTACCTGAGCCATCAAGAAAATAGCAGCTAGTTCAGATCGACCACTGCTGTAAACAGTGACTAACAAAGCAGAGCTCTGGTGCCTTAAGGACTAATTAGAAGAAAAACTGGCAGTTCCACTGGCAGTAAGAAAAAGAGTTCTAAGCAAGATTCCCATATTTGCTAGTTAAAGATCTGGATTGTTGCCCAAAACTTTGTGTGTGTTTTTGTGTGGGAATAGAGGAGAGGGGTAGGTAATTGTTACGTTTTTCTCTTTCAGAGTTTTTTGTTTGTTGTTTTTAGTCGTAACTAGAAAAGTTTCATGTTAGGCTCAAAAACAGAACAAAAGCTAGTTGAGAATTTTCTCCGTCAGGTTTAGATGAAAGAGATCACTCCTCAGGGTAGCCAAGACGGAATATTTTACCTGTTAAGCAAAAGTTTTCACTATTCTACTTTATGATTCCTCCATCTGTTTACATTTAATTGTGAATGTTTCTCTGTCCTTAGGGATAGTTCTGGTAGTCTTTTTATTTCATTTTTTCATCTTTGCTTGCTGACTAATTGTATATGCAGCTCTTGCAGAAGACAACTCACTGTTCCGCAGAGCCAGCTGGAAGGGATTGGAAGGGTGTTAGGGATTATTTTTCCTGCCTCCCTCTAGTAGGAAACTTCTAATAGTAGATAACATTGGATACCTTGATCCAGTAGGCATGTGAAGCATACTTTTAAAAACAGGGTTTGTTATGATTTCCAGTTAACAGATGATCTTTAAAGCTGATCTCTTTCTGTTTTCTTTTATTTCTGAAGTGCTGTTTTGTGTTTGAATTTTCACTTTATCTACATGTTAGCAAAATAGTCCTTGTGCCAGCTTTTAAACTACACATTTCACAGAACTATATTGTTGAGCAGAATTTACAGTGAAACTACAGAACTAGCTTTATGCTTTATGAGCATTCATATAATTTTAATTATAGAACCCAACGGTGTTCAGTCATAGATCTAGCATTTGTTAAACAGAGAAAGTAAATGGCTATTTTATCTTCCGTTCCTAATACCTCATCTAGGCCCAACTAATAACCCAAATCTCCAAGTTCCCAATCTTGCAATAAGCTCTGCCCTGAGAAACATCTCAGAATTTGGCCTACAAGTTAAATTTAATTTTTAGAACCTGCAAGTGTAATCTGTTACTTCAGTTACACTGTTGTTTTAATATATTTTACAAAATGTACGCTTTGCGTTGGAGAATATTTGCGAAACACAGACTATGTCTCAACTTTTGCTAGCCGTTCAGGAGAATGGCTAGAGGATTGCATCTGCCAGTAGGAGAGACATTGGTGAAATTCTGATTAAGCAGCATCTGTTTTTTGGTGGTTTGGTGGTTGTTCTTTTTTCACCCTCCAGTCACATCTGGGTGGATCAGAAAGTCTAGTGAGTTCCAGCTTTTTCAAGTTTTACACCGGAGGATTATGGCAACACAGACTGGAGCAATGAATTCCAGTGGACATTATTTTGCTCCAACACTATGGTGCAGCCAAGGATCTAAAAAGTCTAGAAAAGCCTTAGGCTGCTATCATCTCCCATCTTTCCACAGGTTTACAGCATCTTGCAGCACACCATGTGAATGCTGACTGACTGTGAATTCAGCAGTGACTTTTGTGGGAAAAAAACTCTCCCAAATCTACACCATTTTCTTTTCAGCCAGTGTTTCCTTTTTATCCTAAATAAAGGGGCAGATACCAACATGAGAGGTCTGGAAAGCTATTAACACTGCTGAGTCCCATTTCTGGCCTCTGAGAGGCTTGCAGTTGCCCAGAGTCTCTTCTCCGGGTAGTTCAGAGACATGATCTACATTGCCAGTGTGCTTTTGTCACTGTGGCATCACCAGATGACCACTTCCAGTGCCCCGCTGCCATTGCAGCGGCCACATTTTCCTAGTAGTTTATCAAATCTCTCTTCCTTCAATTCAAGCAGATTACAGAATCACAGAATCACATGGGGTTGGAAGGGACCTCTTGGAGATCTTCTAGTCCGACCCCCCCTGCCAAAGCAGATCCACCTATAGCGGGTTGCACAGGAACACATCCAGGCGGGTTTTGAATGTCTCCAGAGAAGGAGAGTCCACCACCTCCCTGGGCAGCCTATTCCAGTGCTCTGCCACCCTCACAGTAAAGAAATTCCTCCTCATGTTTAGGTGGAACTTCTTACATTCAAGTTTGTGTCCATTTCCTCTTGTCCTGTCACTGGGCACCACTGCAAAAAGACTGGCTCCACCCTCTTGACACCCTCCATTTAAGTACTTATAAGCATTGATGAGATCCCCCCTTAGCCTTCTCTTCTCTAGACTAAAAAGACCCAAGTCCCTCAGACTTTATTTATTACTTCTTCTTCTTCTTCCTCTTCTTCTCCTTCTTCTTCTTCTTCCTCTTCTGCTCTTTATGGACATGAATTGTTCACTATTTTATTTACAGGTTGCTACCTTTTACATAGTCAAGGATAACTGCTGTCTCCCCTCAGTCATGTCTTATGTAACACATCTATTTTTTTAATCTTTAATCACTAATCATCCTTCCCAAAATGTTTAGCATTCTGACTGCTCTCCTTTGGAACCTTTTAAATTTGATTGTTTATTACTCTGTGGTGTTCTAAGTGTGTACCTCAGCCTAAGGAGTGTCTCATTGGCTTAAACAAAAAGGAGTAACTTCTCTTTTTCCTCACTTGTGGTACTTTGTCCCAGTATACTCTTTCAGAGCTTCTGCGGCATGGATATTTCTCCAGACAGCTCATTTCCCTTTTAGTATTTCCGCATTTGATTTTTTTTCTTCCTAAGTTTAGTGGTTTACATTTATTTTTGCTAAATCTAACTGTGCTGATTTCAAACTGTTTGAGAATACAAGATCATTTTGAGTGCTAGTTCTGCCTTACAGAGCACTCACAACTCCTTCCTGTCTGATGTGATCTACAAGTTTTATTACTATGTTACATATACCATCATCAGTGTAAAATAAAATATGGACTGGAACAGGACCTCAGAAAGATTAACTTGCTTCTCACTTACAGTAGTAAATCATTCAAAATCTTTTCACAATCTTCTTTTGAACTATTGTTGACTACACCTTGAATATATTTTTTAATGAGTTTTGGAACCAGCTGAGATGATTCCATGTAGCCACTTTCTCTTTACCTTTTTTATAGGAGTGTAACGAGGGAAACTAGCAAAAGTGTTATCGAAACCAGTTAAACTATCACAGAAAAGCATTACATGACTGCCCTTTCATAAATCCATAAATCCATGTTCTTCATTACCTAATAATTGTCAATAATATACCAATAATTTCCAAACTTTTTGGACCATAGCTTACTACAGTCTACAGTTTCCCACCATACACTTATCATCAGACCATTAATAAACAGGCATTACTAAGGTGACGTACATTTCAATCTCAAGTATAATTTCATGGTTCCTTTCCTTCAACTGGAGACCACAGTCTGGGACCTGATGTTCCTGCTACTTAGAAGCTGATTGTCCAGTAGGTTGCTCTATTACCTTTTTGAGTTGACTGATCCATGATTATTTGAGTCCTCCTTTCTAGAGATATAATTGCATTTTTTCTCATGTTTTTCAGTGACTGCTTTGCGTTCATCCTTAATCACTTGGCTTCTTTCTGTATTGTGTTTCAGCACATAGCTAGACTATAGCTGCTAAGGAGACAGTAAATCTTTCCTCGGAATCAGACAGGGAGGGTACGAGTACAGCCATGGCATAGATGGACTGCAGTGTCCATAAAGGCTGGGACACCGCATGCACTAGGTTAATGTGGACCACCAGTTTCCTGCGGGTACCCAGGCAGTGTCTGAGTTACCTGCTCGATGAGAAAACAGGCATCTCATACACCACAGCTGTTCTGGCATTATCAAAGAGCCGTCTAGAGGACATCTGTTTCCACTTTAGTTCTCTGGTTGTCAAAACTTTCCATGCGCATCTCTGACTGTAACACCTACCTTCTCTCTGTGTTGGCGTAGCTAACTTGTGCTTTTAGTTTGGCGTCATTTAACAGCTATGTTTTTCCTTTACCTATTCCTAGAAGATCCTAACAGTAATTTCTGAGTTGGTTCAAACCAGCTTTACTATCTTGTTATCCTTCTGTATTTCTTCTCACTGTATTTCTTCTCCCTTTCTTCCTTCAGTGATATGAAAAACACGAAATCAATCAATTGAACTCTCTTAAACTATTTTAAAATCACCTTTATAGCTTACAGGATTCTTCTTCCATCTGACTTTTTTCGTTTTCATGTTTTTCTTTGAACACTGGGGAATCTGGAACTAACATCAGTGCTCTTGAGAAATGTATTTCCTCCCAGTTAGCTGGGCTTTAACAGGCTTTTACCAGACATCAAATTTGGCCCTTCATCCACATACATGCTTCCTCTTTTTTATAGATGAAAATTCATACCATTTTCTCTTCAAAGAGTCTGATAACCCCATATCTGGTGTAATTCAGACATGTTTTTATATCATTGTTTACAGCAGCAACTTCTCCAATACACTGTTACACAGCTTTTTACATACATTAAGACAACATCTGCTATTACATCTATTATTTACATCAGGAACAGATACTTCTGTTCTACAGGGTAGTAGTACCCTGTTCTACAGGGTAGAAACTGACTCATTTTGAAGAAAAATAATAATTTTGAGGAGTTTGAGTTTTGTGTTATACCTTGTTACATACATCCATGATCAGGGACTATTTGCAGTGAATAACAATAAACTTGATACACAAGCAGCTCTTCTTTTTAAAATAGGGCAAAAATAATCTAAGGAACACACAGACTTCCTCTCCTGTTGTGGCTTCTTGTTCATATAATTATTGAATAACCTATTAACTAACTATTGAAATGACATCTGAAAGCAACAGATGTCATTTACCTGGACTTATGCAAAGTGTTTAACACTCTCAGGCATAACATCATGGTCTCTAAATTGGAAAGGCATGGATATGATGGATGGACCACTCAGTGGATAAGGAACTGGCTAGACAGCTGCACTCAAAGGGTTGCCGTCAGTAACTCAATGTCCAAGTGGAGACTAGTGACAAGTGATGTTCCTCAGGGGTTGGCACTGGGACCAGTGCTGTTCAACATAGTTGTCAGTGACATGGACTTTGGGATTGAGTGCAGCCTCAACAAGTTTCCTCATGACACCAAGCTGTGTGGTGTGGTTGACACACTGTAGGGAAAGGATGCCACTCAGTTCAACCAGGAAAAGTGCAAGGTCCTGCATCTGGGTCATGGCAATCCCAAACACAAATACAGGTTGGGCGGAGAATGGATTGAGAGCAGCCCTGAGGAAAAAGACTTGGGACTCTTGGTGGATGAGAAGCTCGACATGGGCCAGAAATGGGAGCTTGTAGCCAGAAAGTCAGCTGCATTCTGGGCTGCATCAAAAGAAGTGTGGCCAGCAGGTTGAGGGAGGTGATTCTCCCCCTCTATTCCACTCTCTTGAGACCCCACCTGGAGTACTGCGTCCAGCTCTGACATCCTCAGCACAGGAAGGACATGGACCTCTTGGAACGGGTCCAGAGGAGGCCCATGAAGATGATCAGAGGGCTGGAGCACCTCTCCTATGAAGACAGGCTGAGAGAGTTGGGATTATTCAGCCTGAAGAAGGATCCAGGTAGACCTTATAGCAGCCTTCCAGTACCTAAAGGGGGCCTACAGGAGAGGTGGGGAAGGACTCTTTATCAGGGAGTGTAGCAATAGGGCAAGGGGTAAAGAGGGTAGATTTGGATTAGATATTAGGAATAAATTCTTTACTGTGAGGGTGGTGAGGCACTGGAACAGGTTGCCCAGAGAAGCTGTGGATGCCCCATCCCTAAAAGTGTTCAAGGCCAGGCTGGATGGGGCTTGTAATAACCGGGTCTGGTGGGAGGTGTCCCTGCCCATGACAGGGAGGTTGGAACTTGATGATCTTTAAGGTCCTTTCCAACCCAAACCATTCTATGATTCTATTATTCTAGCCTTTGAAAAAATCCCATTTTATCCTGTCTGACTTTTGGAATACTGTTGATAAATATGAATTTGTTTTCCAAATGGATCTCTTTTTTTTCTCTATACCTCTGACTTTGCTCTGTCTGCAATTGCTGCTGTCTTCAGATTGGAGCAATGTCCCACTCACACCTGGAATGGTCTTTTGACCTACGAGTAACTACCCTTATTTATGCATCTTTTGTTTTCAAAATCAGGCCTAATACCTCTAATACCTTTAATACCTTCTGTGAGATGCCTGTCTCTTAACATGAGCAGAATTGCATTGAGCAGAGTTTAGGTTTTGTCATGCTTATTAAGAAATGCGATATTAGGAGATTGTCACAGAATAGGTAGAGTAATCATAGAAATTAAGCTGCCACAGAGGGGAGAAGGTGCAGACCAAACAGGGAGACTGTCTTATGGCATCTAGTAATTCTAAGACGCCTTTTAAAACTTGCTGGAGTTGGGAGAGAGTCTCATACAGAAAATAAAGTCTTCTTACCTCTGTATTTTCTTGGCTCCCAGTTGACTGCCCTGGTAGGGCGGCAAGGATTTTTTTTTTTTTTTCTTGGAATCTGCTTAAAGTGCATCTTGTTCTTTTAAAAATCTTGTCCTGGTGAAATATATCATAGAATGTTTTGTTATCTTTTCATGACTGACTATTCTTAAATCATATTAAAAATTAATTTATTTGTTTCCATGAAAAATAACTAAGGGACTCTGACTCGTGAATTTTCAGATTGGGTACATGCAGCTGTACTATCACTCTGCAATATCTGAATAATTCGGTACTGGCCTCTTTCAGCTCCCATTGAAATCAATTAATTAGCACTTAAGAAATCTTTTCCTCAAACATTCAGCTGATACAGTATAGGCTGATTTTTGAGTTAACGCTTTGGTTTGTCTTGTGCTTCTCACAGCAGACTGCTTTATTAACATAAATCTGGGTTTACACTGCTGAGGGCGTGGTTCTGTCTTGTTTTTATCCCTTAGTCGGTTACTAGTTCATTAAAATATTTGCCTCTGTGATGTTATTTTTTCTTTCTCTAGCTCTATTATCCTGTATCTTTCCTTTGCGGAAATGAATCTGCAAGTATTGCTGTACAGGTTGCAGTCATACTTCACTTAAGGGCAAGGTTATTCTTTCTTGCACAGCCTCTCCCAGTTGTGAGTTCTGTAGTAGAATAATAGAAATCTGTTTGAAGAGTGTCAGAATCTTAATTATATAGGGCTGCAAATGTTTTTTGAGGTTTGCATCTAACAAAACAAGAGGGGTCTAGAACATCATCAAAATACATTTCTAGACACTGGGATAGGAGACTAAATTGGCTAAAGCCTGGCATTTGGTATTTGTATGGGGATAATTGTAATTATAAAGGTTTTTCTCTGTTTAATTAAAGGCACTCCTCTGCAGAAATAAGAAAGCAATTTACTCTTCAACCAGGCTTTGCACAGTTCTGTCAACGAAGCTTAAGTACCCCCGGCTTTTCTTCTCTTCATCTGGTAAGTTCTGGGTTTTTCTTCTTTATGCAGGTTTGGCATCTACATTGCTTGATGTTTTTAGGGTAAATTAAGTGATCTTCTTAAGTTTTCTTACTTTCTACTGGCTTGTGCCTGAAGCTGTTAAAAAATACTCCCTGGTTCGCTGAGGAAATGATGCCTTTGAAAAAAATGAGAAAGGTCCTCGGTGCCTGAAATAGACAGCCTTTCTGCATACTGCTATAAATCAAAGTTAATTAGTAAGTGTTGTAGCATATTACATCCTTTCCTTGCTGGAAACATGCAACTCTATCAAGGAAATGCATTGTGTGGTGATCACAGATGATCTGCAAAAGGAGGTCAGTGAGTAAAGAGAAAAAAAGACAGGTAGAGGCTTTGCTAGCCTGACTTAATAAGCAGTTTCCAAAGCTATCAGCAGAGGCAGCACACTGACCTGTTTTTTGGGGCTGTAGAGTAGGCATGTTAAGTGAGAAATGCCAAAGTATGCCCTGATTGGCATAGATATAATTGAGTCAACTGTTGTGTGCCTCCAAATCATCTTCAGCCTTCCATGTGTAATCCCCCTCCAAAAAAGTCAGGCCATATGATGCTGCCCTTATGACAAAGGGAAAAAACGCCACATCTTTTTAACGGCCTTTCAGAAGGATGAGTGTTCTGCAGACATACTATGCATAAATAAAGACTGACTAAGATTTTTATAGTCTTCTTCCTACCCCTTTTTTCTGATTTTTGTGAGACCCGGTAAGTAGAAGCAGGAGTTGTTTTGCGCACTAGCGGTTGTGAAAAATGTAAAACACTAGATGTAAGCAGTTACTTCCTGTGTGTCAGGGCCTCCCGCCACTGCTCACTTCCTTAATCTGAAGTGCTGTGGTGTTTTAACTTGTTTCTTGCGGTTATGCAGCCCGGGGAGGCTACGTCCCTTCTTCTACGTGTAGACAACTGCTTTTGCTCTTGAGAAACTTGATAGCATTTCATTTACTGAGTATTACACCGTAGCTGCCATTTTGTGTGCTGTCACAGTCTACATGCCTCTTATCCATCTTCCTCAAAAAGGTATGTTTCCAGTTTTCTGTACAATATTTGTTTTGCACGCTTGTAGAACGTGTGAAAAGGAGCAGTTGGTTTCTAAGTTGAAACAGTATCTCTGTGTCCTTTGATAATTTGCAGCAGTTGCTAGGGAGACCTGTACCCTCCATCTGCATTTACCTTTTCCACCATCTTTTTTACATTTGTATCTAATTTATAATAGCCAAACCCACACATTTCTAGTAATTAAAGATTATGATTATTAACATTTTAACAAGAAAAAGTTAGAAAATATAATGAGATGTGATGGATTTGACTTGTTAGAATGCAAAGGTGTGATTTTTAAAAGGAAATACATGGCTTAATCAAAAATTAGAACGTATTAAGCAAAACTATTTTGCATGCAAAACATTACAACTTCAGCAACTGAAAAGATGTAATATGCTATTGTATACTTCAAGCAGTGTTTTACTTTAATCTTCCATGATTATTTTTAGTAGATCTTCATATATGTATATATATAGACACACTTATATTTCTACTAACATGTAATGTTTTAGCCACTGGCCGTACAGTGATGAACTTCCAGGATATTATGATAACAATTAGTAAAAAATCCATAGCTAATAAAGATCACTGTTTACTTATGACAGTTGATACAGTGTGCTCAGGACTACACCAGGTACAAACCAGAGACAGTGCTTAACCTAAAAAATGTGTTAACAGCACAGTATATTTCTTCAGCTGGCAGCCTCATGATTTGCTGGATTTATTGCTGGTTTTAGGTTTCTGCTTTGGATAAATGAGCAAAGAAAGAGAATTTCCTAAAGGTGTTTTCAGAGAATTCAACCGATCCCTTAAATACAGAGGGGTGAGACTTTATCTGCTTAGAGAGCCCAATACAGTTTCCCTATAAAAGGGGAACCTGGGGCAGGCAGTGGTGGCTGGGTGTGTTCAAAGGTCTCTACTACATCATTTGCAAGAGTATTTACCACATGTGTTTTTTTTCAAAAGTTTAAATTGGTTTCCTTCTCCTTGATATTTTTAACACATTCCTTCTAGAGATCTTTCACTATCTGCAAGAAGGTTCTGGATTTTTATTAGCTGAATAACTTCCTCACATATTTCCAGAACACTAAGAATTCTCCAAAACTCATATTTACCACTAATCAGTTTTAACTCATCTTCCTATCTACAGTGACTGACGTGGCATGTTGCGCGTGAGCCATTTTAGTTCAGAGTTACCCAGTGCTTTGCCACCGCTGAGCACCTGTGCATGTTTTGTAAATTGTGGAATTCCTTATTTTCCTATCAAGTTAAAGTTCCTGGTGTTGTGGGTGTAGCACTGTTGTGTGCAGAGGCCACTTCATGCTCAGGCAAAAAATCCTCTTAAGTTCCATGGGAGCCTTGCATGAGTAGGACTCAGTAATAATGAGTGAAGACTTCATGATTTTAGCCCACAGATTTTACTTGTGGAGAAGAACACTGAAGTATAAGGAGCATAGCCCCAGAACACGTTAGATGAGACAGTAGCCACAGTAACATTGAATATAAAGGCAGAGTTGATATCAGGGATATTGGGTGCTTTATTTTTCCCACACCCCATCAACAGCACCTTAGAGCTAGATTCTCTGATCTGTATTCAGACCATTTACTGCTGACAGATTCAGAAGGTGGTCTTGTGAAAGGTATTGGGCTAATCAGTGCGATGCAATCCTTACTCTTTACAGACAAGGATGATTTGATACCTATTTTTTGCTAAAATTCTTCCTCCTAGTAAATAAGTTATTCCAGTGCTATTATTCTAATGTTCTATTTTTCTGTGCTCTGGCTGCATTGAGGTGTCCTTGTCCTTTCTGGAACTCACAGAACATAAACTATAGGTTTTCTAAAGTTGTAGCTTTTAGATCTACTTTTTACTTGTCAAGAAAATTAAAAATATAAAATGCTGGTCTCTGTACTCAGCTGGACAGATGTTTTATTTTCTAAACATATACAGGCTAATTTTGTTGGCTGTATAGCAAGTAAAATAATTTCAGTTTTACCTATACATAGAATAACATAAGCTTTTAGCATATGAAGTCACATTTATGTGTATGTGGAACGTTTGTAGGTGCCATATCAAACACGATTTTCTGCCTCTGTTTTTAAGACTGAGCAGATAAAATAGGCCAGACAGCTTCCCAGAATGTATGAGTGGCAGCACTTGTACTTGTCCAACTTTGTTCTGATCGGAAGTTCTGTGTAAGAATGGCCAATTAAATGTAGTCAGGTACATCTGCTCTCTATCAAGGTGCAATGCCATATGCTGTAGAGATGGGGGATATCTAAGGTTTACAATAATGACTTTAGTAATTTCTTGTAACCTTTTGTGTCGTTACTGTTCTAACCCTTGAAAAATCCAATAAAATTGGAACTCCAATAAAGTGCAAACCAGTAACATTCAGAGATGGAAAATAAAAATTTCTTCTGATTTGGGGTGTATCTTGTCCTCAACTTTGGAGTCGAAAGCAGACAGCATTTCTAATAGTCAATATCTTTCAGACACAGCACCTCAAATGAGTGGCATCTTCATGATGGCAGCCACGGTGCTTCTAGTTGGTCCTTAGCTCAGTATAACTTCCAAAATTTACTGCCTTGGCCTTGTTATTTGTAGTGCCTTTGGTCACATGTCCTGTAGAGTCCATGGGCAGCTCCCCGCCATCTGCCACTGCCTGTCACTGTCATTTTGGCCACCTGCCCTTGTCCTCTGTTCTTCCTACTCATCACTGCCTTTTTCATAACTCTGATTAATACCATGGATTGGACAAGGGGAGCTGAGTGCACTTCACGTGAATCCAGCACAGCACATCTGAGGGCATCCAGGATGTACAGCCCTCCTTCTACCAGCATCTAGGAAAGCTCAGCAGAGAAAACAGGTGCAAATTTGGATTTAGCTGTAGTACCTTCCATTTCTTCTTTGTGTTTTAAAACTTTTCTCTCTTTGTTCCCTTTCTTTACTGAGCTGAATGTTTTATTAGCAAACTTTTGCATTAAATGCAGTGGCACCATATATAAAGTTAGAAGTCTGTTTCCACTGTTTAGTAAATAATGGGACAATGACAAGAATTTAAAAAATAAGCCTAAATTACACTGTTAAGAAAAACCTTGTGTTGCTAAAATAAATACCTCTTTATTTCTTCCATTAGCCTTCCTTTTATGACGCAGTAGACCCAGTAGATTTTGAAGGCTTCCTAATGACGCGGCTGAACAACTCAGACTCAGAACTAGCACAAGAACTTGGTGACTTTCCTGAAGATGACTTGGACATTGTCTTTACACCCAAAGAGTGCAGGACTTTGCAACCGTCTATGCCGGAAGATGGGTAAGGAGACTTTCTCTCCTTCTGAGATGTTGCAGGTTTAAAAATAATTTGGAAGACGTTGATCCAGACACCTCAGTCTGCCATCCATCCATCCATCCATCCATCCATCCATCCATCCATCCATCCATCCATCCATCCATCATCCATCATGCACTTGCTGAATTTCAAACATTTGAACTTTGCCATTGATCCCGTTAGGCCTGTTTGCACACTTAAAATTATGCAAGTGTTTACACGACTTCCTGAGCTACCTCGTAGTGGCAGAAGTGAAGCAGGTGTAGGCCAGGAGGAAGAGTAAAGACGGGCATGTTGGTGGTATGAAAAATAATTTTGTAGCTGTGATCCCAGAGGTGGAAGTTGATTCTGATCCTGTAGTAAGCATAGGATGGAGGGTTTCTTCTTCTGGCTTCAGTCTGACATTAATGAAATAATCAGGAAACTTGCCACTATTTTCAACAGCTTTTAAGTTAAAATAAGTAGTATTTGTTGACACTGGTGCTCAGCCATTCTGGAAATATTTAAGCTGGTCTAATAAACAGCTAAACTATGGGCAATAGAATTTTTCAGCATGAGAAAAAGGGATGCATTGGAGAGTTTTCTGATGTGGTTTAGTAGAGTCATATGCATTGTACACAAAATACTCTTTTGCTGCAAAGGGTACCTTCAGGTAGAACCTCAAAGGCCTATTGAGTTTTGCAAGCAGGAACAGCCAGACTCCAAACTGCTATGTCTGTAAAGACAGCTAACCATGCAAAGTGTTTGGGATGGATGGCTGGCTCTTTCCAGTATATTCAGGAAATTAACAGCACAGTCTATATTCTCTGCTATGCTGAACCTGGACACTGAAAGGACAGATAGGCTTAGCTTCAGTGAACTGGCTCACAGGGTAGACCTGCATCCCTCTCTGTTCCTGCAAAAGTTGTTACAGTCTGCTCTAATTTGTACCAGCCAGCTGTGTAAACTAGAGCCTATACAACAGTGGTATTTATTCTGTGTTTTCTGCCCAACATACCAAATGTGGTGAGGCTAAGCAGCAACCACAGTTTATATGTTTTTTTCCAGCCGTGGACTAGCTACGAACCCCTCTTTCTAAGGAAGGTCTGAGCTTGTAAGTTCCTTTTTGGTCCAATGCACCTCTCAGGAGGTTCAGAAGAGCAAAGGCAGTAAAAGACAAAATGCCACGCTAGGTCATCTGAGAATTCTTTGAACCACACAGCTTGTGGGGGATTTTGTAGCATTTGGACAAAAGGTGATTTTCACTTGAAAGTTGCTCATGGAAAATGTTCCAACATTTATCACAAATTCTTGTTTTGCTGTGGACTGGGGAGAGAGAATGGATGTGGGAGTGAATATTTTCATGCCTGAAGTTCCCCTTTATTTTAATTATGGACAAAAATAGTAAAAAATTATCCAACTTTGAAATGAAATTTAAAAGAGAAGATGGCCATTTCTCCCCCGTTTCCAGGTTTACTCTCCAGAATGACTGCTGTTTAAAACAGTAGTTATCTATTTGTTTTTCCGGTAGGAAAACATGTAGACCCATGTTGTACAGTTTTAGTCCTCATTTGCACCACAGTGACATTATGGGTTTTGTTCAAATAGTCAATACCTACAAATATGCTTTCAGCAAATTTTTTTACACAGCAGCTTCCCATCTAGCTGTTCCCACCACCGTTATGGATATTAGCGCTTCCACAGAAAATCCTGGCCAAGGATACCAGCGTATGTTAGGGAAGATGGGAGCTCAGGAGGGGCACGTACAAAATATTGGCCTGCAGGCAACCGCAGTCTGTGGTGTCTTCCTGCATGACAGCAGGAAACAGAGCTTTCAGGCACACCTCCCACCTGAAACAGATGCAGGAGGTGACCATGTGTTGTGTCAGTCCACTGGTGGCAAAGGCACACAGCAGTCTGGTGTTGGCCAAGGCTCTGTCCTCGGGGCAGGCATGAACCCAAAACAGTTGTTAGCTGGTCTTGGTAATCAGTTACAAATCTGTTAAGAGTTCCATTAACCATTAACCATTAACCCATTCCTGCATTGCATGTGTATCCTGCTGTTTTACTCGCTTGGACTGGAGGACATAACAACCAATTTTGGCACAAGTCACTAAAATTTTTTAGAATAGGGGTAGGGGAGTTATGCTACAACATCATGACAGCAAATTCACGAACATCAACTTTATCCTGTAATATTTCAGTTCCAATCAGTACCCAGTCTATCAGGCAGCACTGACAACCCCCTACATTAAAAGAGATTTATTTGAAAATAATAAAATCACATTATAATGTGTTCTTAGATCCTGAAGTTTTATTTTGCTGATTAAAAAATTAGGGTCTCTTTTCAGAATTTTATTTATTTCTATGAGAAAGAGAAAATTACACCAAAACCATACAAGAGACTATGTATTTGCAAAAGTCCTGGAGCTGATGCCTCTGAAATAATGTCTCTGTATGTTAAGACTTGTTACCAAGTTTTGAAAATCACAAAGATGGGCACCTGTTATCACTTCTTTTATTCTGCTGTATTTTATAGTAACATCGGTCTTATATTCATGAAATGCATAGTACAGTTAATAGTTATCACTGTTAAATGTATGTTTGTTAATTTATAAACACAGTAACAAAAATCTGCATCAGTGAATTCATACAGCACATAGAATTCTTTAAACCTCAAACAATAATTTATCAGTAAAATAAGTGCACAGGAGAGGACTAGTAGAGAGGCCTTTTTCTGAACAGCACGTTTGCATAAATTTCTTTGTCTTTAAGGTATGACTTAGGTACTAAAATATTTACAATATGTTGCTTTTTCCCCAGGGTGGAACTGGACTCACATGTCAGAGACTGTGTTCAGACGTATATCCGGGAGTGGCTGATTGTGAACAGAAAGTAAGCGACGTACAAGTAAATAAAATAGAAAATACCTTGCATTCTTATTTGCCAGAGAGGAGATGTGCATTTTTATAACTAATCTTAAAGAATAACGATTTCAGTCAGCAAATGAAGACAAGAACTGACTTTTCAGTGGTGTATATATGTAACTATATAGTTGTGTTTGACCCAGTGGGCTATAGCTAAATATTGTTGCAACTGCTTCTTAATTATCAGGCACCCTGGGAATAAACTAGAAAGAAATTCACATTTCCTGTCTGCAATGATGATTTATCTAAATCTGGAATGCTACTACTTTTTGATCACACTAAAAGGAAAGATAACAGGGATAAAGATTATATTTGTATGCTCTTCGTTTTCCCTTCCATGCCGCGCAAACTCAACATGATCTGATTTTTAATGGTGTCAGAAAACGAAGCAGAGTGCTAGTAGCAAAAGAACGAGGATTATGGGATTTCCAAGCAGTGACTGATGGTGTTCATGGGATTATTAGTGTAACATCCAACTTTACTATTTTGCATAAGTAAGGGATATCTGCATTTGGGGTCAGTGTGATTTAGCACACAGAATTGGACCTGTAGTCATTAGAAGTGACTTTATTTTATTTTATTTTGCTTTACTTTTTCATTCCATTTCATGTATTAAATGTGAGAACTGTGTCAGTGCTTTCTGTGCAGGCGTGTCTGTTCCCAGACTCCCAGGGATGCCCTGTGTCAGCAGAGCTCACCTCCTTCCCCACCACCTCCTCCCGTTCTTCAGAAAGAGGTCTTTGGAGCTCTGCTTTACTGTGCCGCTTCCTGTTCACCCCCTCCTGCGCTCATGCTCTGTTCTCGAGAGGCCATGGTAGCAGCTTCTGGCACGTTTGCTGCCACTTTGTTGTGCCCCTTCGCCCACCCTTGCTGCTCTCTGTTTTTCTGACCTGGTTGTACCTCAGCGGTCAGTGCATCACGGGTTGACTCCTGCTGATTGTAAAGGAATTGCATTGTTTAATTGTGCAGCTTGTGCAGGGACAGAGCAGCCGCTGAGGGTTTTTAAGATACTTCCTCCGGGGGTGCTGATGAAATTGATTGAGTTCTCAGAACTGTTCCACAGCGAGTCACTAAAAATAAGCTAGTGGGTTTTGCAGGCTCTCCACCTGCATCGCTCAGAACAGGGGCACTAGCTCTTTCAACGCGGTGTTCTGTGCGCTCTCTAAAGAGCCAGCATGCAGCTTTGTCTGTGCACACAAGTAGGGAGCAGCCAGTAAAGTGGGTGAGGTGAAAAACAGCACGTAGCTATTTTCGAGCTGGCATGTGCTTGCAGAAATGTGAACGGAGTCATAGAAATACAAATTCATGAAAAGATTTGTCGGGCGTTTTACCATTCTATTCATTCAGGTAAATCAAAGTTCGCATTCAAAAACTTTATTGAGCAGTTAAGTCTGTGGTAGATGTGATGAAGGGACCTGTCAGAGAGCTGAGCTTTGGTGGCTGTGGGTAACAAAGCAAGCAAAAAAGTTATTAAAAATTGCACAGAACAAGACCATGTAAAAGATGCTGCAGTGTCAAATAAACCATTGCTAAATTGTTGTTGGGAGTCTCAAGATATGCTTGGACACCATCTCAAAAACAGATATAGGAGGAAGAAGAAACATCAAAAGAGAAGTGAGAAAATGTAGTTGTAGGAAGCTTTTCATTGTTTTGAGAAAGGCTAGAAAAACTGTAGTTGCCTACCTGGGAGATTCACAGGACAGGTAGCTAAACATATGGTCTGGTGAGCCACAGATGAATGTGTGAGTGACTTTCGTCCATTCATGGATGTGAAGGTTCAGAACAGGAGACTGAAGAGTCTTCAGCAGGTGGCATGAGCACAGGTGGTCCTCATGCCCTAGACAAGGTGGCTGGACACAGATGAGGGGTCCATGTGGTTTTATCAGAGGCGGAATGGGAGGCTTGTTCCTATGCCTATCAATTTTTCCTTTCAGTTGTACTTTGTTCATTTTCCTTCTCCCATTTTCTTAACTCAGGCCATTAAATTGACATGTGCAGGGTTTGCCTCGTGGTGAGTTTTAGTTGCTACTGGGCTTTTCAAAATAAATAAACAATACAAATAAATTTTCTCAGAATACTTTAGGGGAAAGGTGTCCCTAGTGTGTCTTATACACCACAGGGAAAATGTGATCTCAAGTACATAAATCTCTTCATTAATCATTTGTATGCCACCAGAGGTAGTAAAAAAAAAAAATCAACAAAACCTCTTTTGGATGCTGAAGTGTCTTAAACTCATGCAGAATTTCTTTCTTTCATTCTGGATGATTAAGGCAGTTCCAAAACAAGGTCACATCCAAGGAGAGCTGGGATTGTGTCTTTTATGACTTCAGTTTTCATTTGCAGTGAACTGCTAAGCGATTAAAATGCAAACAATTAAAATTAAAACACACCAGAGCATATAATTCAGCTACTCCCAAAATGTAATAAAAAAGTGTCTCCCTGATCAATAATTGTTTATCGTGGCAATGTCTTTATGAAAATACTCAGATGTTTAGATATTGCTTTGGGAGTGTTACAGAAAGGAAAACGAACAAAGCAAGATACTGCAACTAAGGAATCTGGTTGCAAGAAGGTCATCACAGGATTTAGCAAATTGCATACTAAAGTGGAAGAAACAGAGCTCTGCATGCATCTGGTATCGTTTTTTTCAGGGTACCTGCTGGTTGGTTTTTTTCCATCTGTCACAAAAATGTAACTTGAAATTGGTGCCTTGCTGCAAAATTTTGGGAAGTTTCCAGCAGAGAGGGTTACGTTGTGCCGTAGCAATAGCCCCCTTCACAAGCAGGCTCTATTTGAGAGGCGCAGATTGTTGTGTATGACTAACTTGGGATACCAGCAAGGACCAGGTCAAGAGCAAGAAGCTCCTTGATGTAGAATTGATATATAAGCAAAGAGCCAGCCAAGAGATGAGTGATCCCAACCTGTGTTCTTTGGGTCACTGAAATAATCACTGTGTCTGATGAGGAGCTTGGAGCCAGGTCAGGTTTTGCTGCTGTCTCAGGCTCACAGTATAGGCAAAAGTGTTCTGAATGAGTTTCCTTCCTTTTAAAACCTTTCCTAATAGACATGGTAGAGTTGCAGTGTTGTGATAAAACAATTAAACACGGTGAAATATCCCATTTTTGCATGAAAGCTGTGCTATACTCTTTTGCACAGTAATGTTTCCAGGTGCCTAATTTTTTTTTAAATTCGTCATCTCTATTTTCCCTCAACTCCTCCTCATGCTGTCCTGACTTGCTCCTGAAAGGAACCAGGGGAATCCAGATACTTGTAGCCTGAAAAACAAAGGATCCCGAAAAGATTTTCACAAGACGCTTCAAAAACAGACATTTGAATCGGAAACGCTGGATTCTGGCGATGCAAACTTTCAGGTACGTTTTCTTCACTTTGGGAAAAGCCACCAAGCACGGCAGCTTTCCTCAACGAGGAAAGGGTCCTCGGGTGTCTATGATGGTGTGTTTGTCACTCGGCCTGGTGGCGAGGTGGCGTTAAGGCCCCTCTCGGCCAGACAAACAGGAGATGTTTCACGCCGCGCCGGGTGTCCCCCACCATTTTGTTGCTTCCCAGCAGGCAGGGCCCCGGCAGGTCCCTGGGCTCCCCGAGGAGGCCTCCAGGACGACCCTCACCTCCTGCGACTTCGACCTGCGCAGCCTGCAGCCGGACCCCCGCCTGGAAAACCTGCTGCGGCACCTCAGCCCCGAGGAGTTCGAGAGGCAGAACGAGGAGGCACGGCGCACCAACCGGCACGCTGAGCTCCTCGCCCTCTACCCCGCCGTGGACGAGGTGAGCCGGGAGGCCAGATGGACCACAGCCCTTCCCGAGCTGCCTGCCCTGGGCCTCTTCAAGGTTAAAGCTGCACCACGGGTGAAAACGAGGGTTTGTGGCCCAGGAATGTGTCTCCCTTGGGTAGTAACGTGGTGAAGGCACACCACTGTGAGCTCCTGTCAGCTGCCTTGAACGCGTGCTCAGGGGGTTGTACTCAGGCTCGTGGTGTCGCCTGGAGGCTTCATCACACCCCGCTCAGTGGGAGTCAGGCCCCGTGCTGATGGTACAGTTGTGTCAGGGGTGTTACTCTTCCCTGTAACCCTTGCTTGAGGCCCAGAATTGTAAATATTCAGTGTAAATGCCAGATGGGGGGTCAGAAGTGTAAATATTCAGAAATGTAAACCAATTTTCTGTCATCTCTGAAGAGATGAAGTGCCTGCAGAGTGGGGGGAGGTGCTAGTCTGTAGCAGTGGCTCAGCTAATATCACATGAAGGTCTTACGTAAGTATGTAAATTTACAGTTGTTTTAATTGAGTATAACTAGAACAATTGTTTAATGATAGGAAGATGCAGTGGAGATACGGCCAGTGCCAGATCGCCCAAAGGAACATCTGGGCAACAGGATTTTGGTGAAGCTGCAGACTCTGAGGTAAGTATCCTTCACAAGCCTCACTCACCATTTCTCAATTCTTGCCAGCGTGCTGCTGCTACACCTGCTGCCCCACGGCAGGTGTCCTGTTCAGCAAGCGTTTACATGCTTGTCACTATTTTTATCCATCATTACAGAAGTCTTTAGCTTGTCAGGGTGAAAAGGAGTTGGGAATGAGCCCAAACTCTTTATTTCCAACAAACTAGATTGGTGTCCCTTACATGCTACTGGACTTGATAAACAGAAAAAAAAAATTCAAGAACGGTCTGATCATTTTTAAGTGATATCTGAGATCACCTTTATGAGAAATTTAGAAAGTACATTGCATGCAGTTTACTTCCCTTATTTTCTTCTTGAAATCATCTAATAAAATGCCAAATAAAAAAAATCCTCCAGGCTTTGGGAGAGCTGAGGTCTGGAACTAAACATTTGTCCTTACTCTCTAGTGGAAGTGGCAGTCAAAATACAGCCCTTTAATTTTTTTATTATACAGAGTCATAAAGGTGTGGTATTAATCAGTGTCCTATGTGCCTTTCCTTAACAGGTTTGATATAGAGATTGAACCTTTATTTGCATGCATAGCTCTCTATGATATAAAAGAAAGGAAAAAGGTAAGTGTGCATACAGTATTTTTGTTCATTTAGCTTGGTTTTTTATATCTGGAGTAATAATTTAGGAAAACTTACAAAAACCATGGAACTTTATCACACATGCAATCTGACCCAGGATTTTCTTTTATTCAAAGTCACATGCTTGCAATTTATTTTGTAGTTCTAGTTACTACTTTTGAGTCATTTTAAAATAATATTTGATGGATTTTTGCTTCTTTTAATTGAAATTCTTTTTCTTTCCAAGATCTCAGAAAATTTTCATTGTGACCTCAACCCTGACTCATTAAGAGGATTCTTGCGTTCTCATACACCCTCCATTGACTTGTCTACTCAGGCAAGATCAGCGGTATTTTCTGTCACTTATCCCTCATCGGATATATACCTCGTAATAAAGGTATGTTACAGTGCTACTTCAACACCGTTCTTCCTGTTGCCAGTCGTGCCTGTTGAGCTGACGAACATGAGTTTCCCGTAGCTGAGATTAATTTTTATAGGTTTTAATAGCACATATGAAGGTGTCTACTGGTATATCTCACTCCAAAGTCAAGAAATTATGTCGATACCCGGTGTTCTAGTTCTACTAAGTATTTAGAATTTTCTACCACTACCTAAGAGAAATTTAAAGTAAAGTGAAATAAGCCATTTATAAAAAAATAATTAAATTCTATGGAGGTTTTTTGGCTTTGGTTTAGTGCACTTTGCATCATTTTATTTCTTTAATTCTGAAACTGAGTTAACGTGGGGGCATGGTATCCTGGGGTGCATTAAAAAGAGGGTGGCCAGCAGGTCTTGGGAGGTCATCCTCCCCCTCCGTTCTGCCCTGGTGAGGCTGCATCTGGGTCACTGTGTCCAGTTCTGGGGTCCCCAGTTCAAGAATTTGGGGAACTACTAGAGAGAGTTCAGTGGATGGCTACAGAGATGATCAGGGGAATGGAGCACTTCTCTCATGAGGAAAGGCTGAGAAAGCTGAGTCTGTTGAGCCCAGAGAAGAAAAGCCTCAGAGGGGATCTCATCAATGCTTATAAATATCTAAAGGGCAGGTGTCAAGAGGATGGGGTCAGGCTCTTCTCAGTGGTGCCTGGTGACGGAACAAGGGGCAACAGGCACAAACTGGAATACAGGAAATTTCGTCTCAGCATGAGGGAAAATCTTCGTCACTTTGAGGGTGATGGAGTGCTGGAACAGGCTGTCCAGAGAGGTTGTGGAGTCTCCTTCTCTGGAGATATTCAAACTCCCCCTGGATGCATTCCTGTCCAACCTACTCTAGGTGACATTGTTTTGGCAGGGGTGTTGGACCAGATGATCTCCAAAGATCTATTCCAACCCCCTACCTTTCTGTGATTCTGAATTCTTCACTTTGAATGTGTTAATTTTTCTGATTTCAGTGAAAATGCAGTAGTACCTGATTGACTGGGTTGTCACATATGTATTTTCTGCTTTCTAACAACCAGATGGAAAACGAGGAGAACATTTAGCATCAGTTACTCCATAAGCTTTAAGAATTCTGTATCACACCTCTTTCATATTGTTAGAGAAGGAACATGTTACTACTTGGGTGATATTCTTGCTTTGTGAGTGTCTTATTTTACTGCTTTTTGTAGATAGAAAAAGTGCTTCAGCAAGGAGAAATCGGAGACTGTGCAGAACCCTACATGGTTCTTAAAGAAAGTGAGGCTGGCAAGGTAAGTAAATAATGATAAAGAGTGTTTAGATTTTTAAAAAATGCATGCATAAGAAAAAAACAGAGAATGAGCAGGCCCTTTGGGATAGGACAGAATCCCAAGAACATCGAGGAGGAAGCCAGTTGGTTCATCCATGGTGCAAGCAGTCTAGTGTCTGTCACTGCCAGGAAGAAGTCATGAGAAGGCAAGGTGCACTTTGATTACTGAACTCTTTGGAAACCCATACTGACAAAGTCTTGAGTCATGAAGCAGATAGGGGTGAGCCAAGAAGATGACAATGCAATGTGGTGTTAGCAGAAATATTTGTATTTCAGAGACAAATGACCTGTTGTAGTGTGTATGTGGCCAGTTCAGTGCTGTCATCCATAGATAACATGAACTCTGTTTGAGGAATTCGTGGTCATTTACCTCCCTGGAACAGACTGACAATGTTTGCTGGACTTCCACATGTCTCTCACCTTGAAAATATTGCTTGCATTAGAATATTGTTTCTGTGTCTGACGAAGGAAGTAGAACCTGCTAATTTTTCATGGTGATTGTTCATGCCTGGCTTGAGGGCCACTGCCAAGAGATCTGTGTTCTCCATTTCTATAATGAAAACGAACTCATTGAAAATAAATGAGAAACGAATGTACCAATGAAACCAGCTATGATCCTGACAGTGATGTAGCAAGAAAACATGAGAAATAAGAATGCAAATTGTTTACTGGACTGTAAATATGTAATTTCCATTTTTATCTATAGCAGTATTAAAATAGCGGATTGCTTTTTAAACAGTCTTTATTTTCTTTGTCTTAGACAAAAGAAAAGATTGAAAAACTGAAAGCCCAAGCTGAATCCTTTTGTCAGCGGTTGGGGAAATACAGAATGCCATTTGCCTGGATTCCCATAAGCCTAACTAATTTCTTCAACCTTTCAACACTTGAACGAGAAATACCTGAAGCCGAAGGTTTAAATGGTAGTTGTCTAACTTTTCTAACTAATGCCAAGCAACTCTTCAGTAGGACTGTGCATAGGAAACAATGTCATTTACTTTGGCATCAAGAGTGAAGAACAGATTCAAATTCACATCTTCTAAGCCTTCCTTTTCAGTGCTACAAACATTTACAACTTAGTATGCTCACTGTTTCGTCTCTGTGTACTTATTTTTATGTATGGTAGATATTCTTCCTTTTTTAAGGTCCCATTTTGTTCAAACACTGGCTTTGAAGAAGTAAAATGGCCTTTGTCATATAAAGTTCGTTTGCAATACAAGGCAATCAAAATACGTATCAGCTTAGTTTCTAGAATATACAGGACCACTGGTCAACAACATTGATCAATGAGCATTATAATCCATGAACTAAATATGCAAATAAGCTTGTGCTGTCTAGTAGAAGTAATGTCACTTCACTAGGTGTGTCCTGGCATTACACAATTTCACGTAGTCTGATATAAAAATAGTGGAATGTTTTAGGTACTCTGATGTTTTTGGGAAATTGTGCATTTCTATTGTATTCTGATAGTCTTTGTACTGAAGCAACACAAAGCAAGTTGATGTTTCATTTAATTTTCCCTTGAAGGGAAAGGATCCACTGGTGACAAGAGAGCAACACTGCTACAGTCAAGAAGACTTTCTGAGAGAAGCCTCGGCTCAGAGGACACCTATCCAGCATCAAACTTCAAAACAATTTCTCTGACCCTCAACACCTTCTTTAAACAGGTTCAGAATACTCTTTATTTCTGCTTGCATACAACATTTTTCTTCTATGTAATGTGAACTGTGTTGGGAAAAGTTACCAGTGGTGTTCACGTGGGGACAGAGAATAAATGCTGTTAAGTAGGCAGTAACCCACTTGTTTTGCATGTCTCAAGGACATGGGGCACTCAGAAGCGTTTCTCAGTGTTATGGAGTATTGCTATAAAGGTACTGATTTTTGTCTTTCTCTTGGTAGGAAGGAGACCGGCTCAGTGATGAAGATCTGTTCAAATTTTTAGCTGATTTCAAAAGATCATCTTCCTTGCAGAGAAGAGTTAAGACTTTACCAGGTAACTCATTTTGTATGGAAATTAATTTTCTTCCCAAAATTGTTCTGTAAATTCCAACCCCAAAATGTAATCAACTCAAGTTTTAAGTTTATAGTATGTGCTATTGTGGAGCTTCCTGGGTCCACAGTGTCTACCTAAGCACAGATGCTTTTGAGGGTTTTTTTCTGTGAGTATAGAGATTTATGTTTAACTTGATATTCTAAAATGATTTGCATTCCTCCCTAATTTACAGTCTATCTACTGGATGTTTTTTGTTATTATTTAAACTGTTCAAAGACAGTGCTTTAAAGCAGATATTTTTCCTTGCTATTTTCCTGCAATGTTTTTAAATGGGTCATATTTTACAGAGGGAGATTAAAATGTGTACACATTTCATCTTATTTGGGTCATTGTTAACTAACAAAGTAGAGAAGCACAGATAGTATTTGGCTACTGTCAAAAATCTATCCAGCTCATTTTTTCTTTTTGCATAAATTACAGCTCAAGCTCTTCTGGGTTGTAGAGGAATGTAGAGGAATCTTAAAAAAATTAACTTAGTGCAAAACTGTCTTGCCTTTTTGGCTGATTGCCAGAAATTACAAGTCTGAGTTCCCCCAATGGTTTTCACTTATCACAACAGAGAATTTAAGTTGAAAGTCTGGTTATACTTGGATAAATGTTATCAGTATTAACTGTTTAACAGCTCACCACCACAAGCCTGGCTTTCCTGGTGGGTGGTGTCTACTTTGGCAGACATTAACCAGAGCAGAATCTGAGTGGGGGGAGTGAAAGATAACTGCAGTAGACAGCAGCCCTTTTTTATTTATCCTCCAGACAAATTTTGTATTATTTGTGTGTGAAAGATACTAGAACATCAGCCCAGCATATAGTATTCCTCCTTTCTTTCCTGTAGACACAAAGAGCTATATATTGGCCGGATGTGTAGGCTAGTTACTTCTTGTGCATTTTTGGACACCTATTGCTTTCATTCTCATGCAGCCTTAAAGCCAAAGATTCGGTTCCTATTTCTGCACTGTTGCTATGTAACCTCATACATTGTTTTCATTTCTGTTTTATTATGCCTTTCTTATTTTTTATATTTTTGCTGAGATTTTGTGATTATGTTTTTTTAAAGGAACACTTAAACTGGAGATTTCCCCAGCTCCAGAAAACCTTGGTTATTGTCTGACACCAGAATTACTACCAGTGAAGCCATTTCCAGAAAACCGTAATCGTCCTCACAAGGAGATTTTGGAATTCCCAATTAGAGAAGTATATGTTCCCCATACTATTTATAGGTAAGAAATAACATATATTTTTTAAATTCTTATGATCCAGTTTCAAAAATAATTGTGATTTAATTTTTTTTTTCAGATATAGAAACTAAAAATATTTTTTTAAATGTTAAAAATTATGCATTAGGTTGATGATTTAATCTTACTAGCCATTACAAGATAAAACACTTGCAGGATGTTCTATAGTGTATTTACTATGCTAATTATGTTGTCCTTTGAAAATTTTTCTAAATGTCAAAAAAACCCGAACAGCTCTCATTGACTTGGCACGTACATAGATCTTTCCTTTTCTGTGTTGTTTTTTTTTTTTTTCGCAGAAGATCTCGTTATAATTTTAGTAAGTTTTAGTAAACGTTTGTGCTGGGTGGTTTCCACTGTTAATTTGAGTCATCCGAGCATTTGAGGAAGTAACATGTTGCTCTGCGTACTTTTTCACCATGAACAAGGACTCTAGGCTATGTTGTTTCTTTTCTTAAATCTGTTTTATTCCGGATGTTTCAAGGAGACCACAGTGTTCATTAGCATGCAGCTGAGCAATTCCCATAATCTCATTGTGGTCTAGCACATCTGGGTCTCTAAGAAGAAATGAGTATCAAAAGAATGGGCTTCAACATGTTTGTGTAGCACAGTAGTGCTAATGAACAGTGATATTGGTAATAGCTGACTATCAGTAAGTCAAAATGGGTGTACCACAGCATCATAGATACAGAAATACTAGCTTTCATGTAACCATTGTGTTAGTGATGGCATGGAAGTAAAGAAGAATGCTTCTTAAAACAGTAGTTGATGCTATTCTAAGGCACTTTTTTGATGCCCGAAACGGTAGGTAGGTACTGAATTGCATTAGTGGCAAAGATGTGACTATCAGTGAGGAATCACAGAAAGAAGAACCTGAATAAAGGGATGCAAAGCTTATTCAATTCTTGCAGCAGAGCTTACCAAAGAGCCCGCTCTCCCCCACACGCACCTGATCCACCCCAGCAGGGGAGAAGGGAAGGGCAAGATTTGTGGTTCAGTACAACTCAGAACTGCAAGGGTGATCCCAAGGAGTTGCTTCACACCTTCATGGGAACCTGGAGAGCCAGTGTGGCTGTTGGTGACACCTGGATTTGGGTCTCAGCTTTTAGGGAAAGTAAAAAGAGGAAGTGGCATCTTATCTTATAGTAACAACTTGTCATGTGGTGTCAGCAGGAAAATGAGCGAGTAAGCCAGTTTGGGTAGACCCTCATTAGAAGTTTTGGAGGAGTTATTCCTGGGCTGTGTCATGAATACGTGGTACTCAAACTCCTGAGGGCAGTTTCTTTGAGGTCTTGGCACCAGAATGCTAAAATTCAGAGTATTGTAGTACTTCTGTCTTCTGTGCATAGCAAAGATAGAAATGCATGTCTTTTTTGGGGGAGGAGGGGGCATCCCATTTTTAGGGGGTTTATGCAGACATTTCTATAGGGGAAGTAGTTTTTACACAATTAAAAGTGCAAATGTAAATGAACTTGAGTAATGACACCTTTTTTTTTTTTTTTTAATGTAAAAATAAGACGGAATTTTAGCTTTTCTATTCATTGCCTGGCCCCAGTAAGGAGTAGCATGTGCCAACTGCGGTGTGCAGCCTGGTACTGTCTAAAGGTTTACTTTTGAAAAGCATTAGCAATGGCTGTGTTGCTGAGCTAGAAAGAGTTGAGCACAGAACGTTCTCTCTTTAGTTCTCACCAAGGTAAACTCCTGCAGCCAGACATCATGAATATCAAAGCTACCTTGCTGAAAATTAATTTTATGTGTCTCCTGAAGCAAGTTTGGGTGTCTCCAGACAGCGTTCTTCAATTGCTAGGATGTCTGCGTTGAATACATACACCCACATTAGAAGAAATTCTTGCTATAGCTCAACTGTTACACTCTTTGTGCCAAGAGTTCACAGCCAGCATGCTTAGTATCTACAGGATTTTTGCGCTCCGTTTTGAATTTCACTCTAGGTAAAAGTCATGTTAACAAAGCAAAGTAGGATCTGTCTGGCCTAACTTGTAATAATGAAGAGAATATCTATGAAGAATGTTCGCCTTCATTAATTTTACCTTAATTAATGAATCAATGGTGATGACACAACTAACATACTATAAGTATTATTATGCTCTAAACTGGAAACTCAGTTAATAATCAAATCAAACCCTAAAAGCAATTAGTTAGATACACTGGAGAAATGGTGAAAATAATGCAGAAATGCTAGGTCATGTTTCAACTGCCTTGTGACAACAAACACATTTGGAGCAAGAAAGGGGAGTTGCCAACTGAAATTGTTAATGAACTCCAGCAGTAGTTCTCCATAAAGTCAGAAGAGGCAGCTTTGCAAAGATTATGAAATGGCAGAGTCTAGAATTTGGTGGGGTCCAGGAAGTAACATATGTGTTTGCGTGGTGCCATTGAAAGCACCGCCTTTTCCCTACAAGCCGGAATCGCCCTGAGACGCTTTTGCCACACGATCATGCCAGTGCTCCGTTTGGTGAGCAAAAGTGTAGTTAGGGAATGTAGGCCAATGTATTTGCTTAATTTAACTGCCATGCAGTTTTTCTTGCTTAGTTCTCCATATGGTGAATAGTATTTTGAGCCTGAGATTAGACTAGCCTATGCAAAGTAACTCTGAATTTGAATAGAGCCAGATATTAAGTGTTTCATGCTATTTTATGCTCTTTCCTCTAGTCTAAAAAGTAGAACCATGCTGTTTTAATTAAGCAATGTGCTAGCATTTAGTCATAACTGAGTATCACGGCCTGCTAGTGTGTTACAAGTGATTTAATGTTTTCTAGTATTTGATTCGAAGTCCACAAACCAACTTTTTACCAGTGCTATAGATTTAGATACTAAAAGAATGAAAAATGGATAAAATAATTACCTGTTTTCTGTTAACGTTACCATGAACGTAAGAGAGGATTACATATAGAAACGGACTTAGATATGGGAAGGAAAACTTACAAAAATACAGTCTGATACACTCTTACTGGCATAATAATACCACTACACATGTCCAGACAAAGATTAATGAAGCATCTAGCTTCAGTTTTTCTCCTGAATGTTTAAAAGAAATGCAAAGACCTTGTTTACTTGTGTTGGTTTGGGTTTTTTTGCCAACGTAACGTATTTTAAAGGAAAAATTTTTTTGTTTTGTTTTTTTTTGTTTTTTTTTTTTTTGTTTTTTTTTTTTTTGTTTTTTTTTTTTTTGTTTTTTTTTTTTTTGTTTTTTTTTTTTTTGTTTTTTTTTTTTTTGTTTTTTTTTTTTTTGTTTTTTTTTTTTTTGTTTTTTTTTTTAAATAATAACTTTTTACTTTGTGGTAGTAGAAGCAGTCTTCTGTTATAGTCTTTGAACTTAGCTCTTGCTAGTTTTTATACTAGTGTAATGCCATTATTTTAAATGATGCTGTTTCTGATTTATGCCAGAGAAATCAGCCAGCCCCTTTCGTTCTGCACTGTGAAATTGAGCACTTCTTTTTGTTGTGTACCTACATTTCTTTAATAAAAATAGTTCCCTGAAAATGTCAAAACATTCCAAGATTTATTTCTTTCAATACCCTTCTATTCTTAATAGGAAAAATCATATAATTTAAAGATTGTTTATCATTTTATTTTCTCATGAAATATAAATGAAAATGATGCTGCTTACTGCCACTATGAAATGTTGGTGCTAAGGAAGAGGGATTTGTCCCATCGCTTCAGCAGTAACTCAGCTTAACCAGGCACAGGAAGGCCAGTCTTCACTAGGGGAAGTGCCTAACACATAGGGGACTTTTAGAGGGAGCAGGGCAAAAAAACTTTACTTTGCTGGTTTGTTGCATTTAACTGCAAACCACTTGGCACGGTGCTTAGACTTGCTGTAGTCTGCAGTGTCACCTGGAGGCCTTCTTCTTTGGTGGTAATTATTCTTACCCCATCCTTGCCTAGTTTTGAGTGAGGAAAGAGAGTTGGCGTATGATGGTCTGTTATTCCTGTCACTGCCATGACAGCGTTATCTGCTCCTTTCTGCCTCTCTGCCGGTGGGATCCGGAGAGAGCACAGTAGTCCTGTGCATCTTCTACATGGCCATTGCTCTAGCTTTGTGCCAGTTGGAGATGCTGGCGCTTCTTATTTCTTTTTCGGAGTAAATGAAGTGGAGATTAGTATTACACTGTTGTGCACAGTTAGAGGAAATAGCTTAAGCTAGCTACTACAGTTTCAGACAGAGATGTGAGCGTGTCCTGATTTATTCTGCTCCTTAGTACACATGATTTTGTCCCAAAGCAAATAGCTGTCTGCTCTTTTCCAAGCTCCATAATCTTTCCTGGTTCATCTACTATACTACCTCAGCAGTAAGAGGTTTCATGGAAGGTTTCCTAATTTTTCTTTGTTACTCAGTTAAAAATGACATCGTCAAATACTGCATAACAAAGCAGAAACAATGAAAACAAAAACTTCACAAACAGGATTCTGTGGGTGCACGCACTCCCATAGCATCTTCTTTGCCACAGTGCTTTCAAATGAGGTATTACACCTGACTCCTCATAACAAACTTCATTAATTATGGAACACAGGCAGAGAAGAAAACATGCCACCATGGCATGATGATCTCTGTGTAGTCACTGTGTGGAGACTCTGAATAAAATATGGATTTGTCTAAAATTTCCAATGAAAACAAATCTTTTAAAGAAATGTGTAATTATTCTTTAAAAGAATAATCTTGTAAATGGTATCACTATTTCTTTTCCTGTAGGATGTAGAGATAAAAGCACTTCATTATCAAGCTCAATATCTTATCAGAAAAACTGTACTGCTCATTGCTCATTATCATTAGCAGTCAGTGCAACACTAAACGCTCACCTTTCTCTCAAGAAAGAATCTATGACTGAAACACAAAAGGCGTAAGAAGTGTGAGGGGCCTACCTTTCCAGATGGTTTTGAATGAAAGCACCTTCTTCACTGATTTGTTTTTGCTGCAGCTCCACTTCAGCAGGCTGTGGCTCATGCCTTGGTCTTGCATGAATGTCTTAAGAGAAAAAATGAAGCTATTCTGATCACTGACACTGCCCCTGGTTAGGTAGTAGGGTCCTGAATATTGTTCTTTTGTAAAGAGCTCCTACTCAGGTCTCTTAGAATCAAAACATTCCTTCGGAAGCCTGCAGATCTTTTTGTTAACCTCAGAACACTGTTCTTTCTCCTTTAAACCATTTGTCTGCTTTTCACTGAAATGAAAATGCTCCAATAACTTTATCCAAGAGTTGTTAAAAGTGCTAGATTGCTGGTAGTAGTGGGTGGCTTCCATTTTGGTAAGAAAGATGGCTTCAGCTTTGGTCTGCAGGGCACTGAGAGGACATCAATTTTCTCACTGGGCTGCTTCTTTTTTCCTTTTGCTTGATAAATTGTTACTTTGAGGTGTACAGTTTAGGGAAAAGACATCACTCACAGTATAGCTTTCACCTTCCCAGGTCAGGATGGGAGAGTATGTAAATGCATCAGTGAGACAATTAAAACAATTCCAGGTTCCAACTCTTGACTTCTAGCTGCATAGATCTTCCATGCTGCTGAAACCAATGTCATTCACTGAAGTTTTTAAGCATTTTCAGCTGAAATTTCAGAAGCGCATAGTGCCTGTGGAAATGTCATTTGAATCTGCAGAAATCTGGTCTTTTGAGTCAGCCTTCCACTCAGTTCTTGTGGTGACATTTTTTTTGTGTTGACTAAACCTTTAAGGTTTTCACACCAGTGCTAATGGACAGAACAAAGTGACAATCATGCTCAGCCTAAATTTAATGAGGATCTGACCACTGACTCTTTAGATGATTCATAATTTTAACAACATGAAAAAAATCATTCAAACTCTTATCCAGATTATCTATACAAATATACAGAATATATGACACATATGCATTTTCTTGAAGGCAACATGTTAAAGTTGCATCGTTGTGCTATTTGTTCTAAACGGGTTTCCATCTTTGGCAAAGTGTTTGTGATTTACATTATAATCTTAAACCATTTTTTTCTGAAGATTCCCTGCCCACCCCAACAAAGGTGTACAGGAGTCATCAAAGATTGAAAATTATAGCTAACGGGTGTATCAGCTTTTATTTCCAGTAACATAAGTATCAAATGGCAATGCTAACCTTTCCACCACTGTTCACCTAGAGAACATTTGTGGTTTTTATCTGTAGTGACTAATATTGTTTTTTGCTATATATGGCATTCTTGTCACAGTCACCAATGAACATGCCTAACATGCCTAATACTCATTAGACGTTTGAGGTGTACTTGTTGACACCTCACACGTTGTGTAATTTAGCAAGGAAAAGGATTTTATTATGCCATACATATGTACAAACAATAATTACAAACAGGGAATATTCAATGAGAAGGGCCACAGTCTTGAAAGATTTTACTTCAACAGAAGATAGGTCTGCATTGCTATGGGAAGGGGTCAAATCACCAATGCTAAGTCCAATGAAAGTGTAAGAAGGTCAGAAAATTCAAATGGGAATTGCTGCATGGCATTCTGTGTCATGCTAGGTGGACCCTTAGCTTTCCCAGCAAGTGACTGATTCTGAAATAGCCTCTTATCTTATTGTCCCTTGCTGGGTCAGTCTACAACCCAGAGAAGCTGTCTGCATTTGTACTTCACTCAGGACTCTACCATCCTGTGGAACTCTGGTGTCAGTGAAGCTGGGGACTCTGCCATCGCTTTTGTAGACCCATACTAAATAGCTCTTTTGCGTTTTGTAAGCCCATCTGACTGTATCTGGAGGTAGAGCCCTGCACTTTGGGTAGGGGGAGTGAGGGAAAAAGTTTAGTCATACTGACCGGAAGTAGTTGCTGTGGCATGTTGTTTGAGTATTTCTGTCCAGCACAGAGCCTCAAGGGAGATATGATGCCTCCTGGAGCTCACCATGTCCTTATGGGCGTGCTAACTGTCCTGTTATTTAAAAGACACCAGTATGTGCTGGTCTGACATCCCTGCTAACTGCAATGTGGAAGTGCTCCTTATGGTTACTTTCTCTCAGGCTTCTGGAGAATACAGATCTGGCAGGCAGTAGCACTAATACAGTGGTCAGCAATGGGTCTACAATTCATACCTGTGTTAAGGAACCTCTTTTGATCATCTCTCCACCTTCCTGCTTTAGAAAATCGGTCCTGCTTTAGAAAATCAGTCATCACTTTCATCTGTGCAGGATACCCAGAGTCAGTATTTGCCTCTGTTCTTCCTCAGTGCTGATGGTTTTAATACACATGTAAGCAAGATCCCTAAAACTGCTTGAGCATAAATGGCACAAGCTTTAGCTCTTCAGTACAGTACTTGCTGGAATAATGCTTCCTTGGTTGTGTAGTCAGCAGAGAGCTCTCTGTTTGTGATTTTACATATCTTTCATCTCAAGTCATATCTAAATGTAAAATCCAGTGCTCAGGGACATTATATGGATTTGTGACATCTTCTGCTGGGCTGCAGATAAATGAAGCAATGACTGGATTATGCAGCCTCTCCTACATGTAGTTCTTCACCTCTGGCAGATGTAATATTGATAATAGCCTTCATTTAATATGTCATTCCCACCAGGCATAATTCAGTGGAGGTTACCGATATATTTCTCTTTTCACTTAGCTTTTCCTAATATCATCTTGGTGAGAATTTGGTAGAGCAGAAATTGCATTTAAGAAGGCAAGGAAGAAAATGCATTAGTGTGGCTATCAGGAGTACTATTCTGCACAAAGGGAAAAGCAAGTTACATGCTAGTTTGTTTGCTAAGGCATGCCATGGCCCATGTAGCATGTGTTGGCTAGGAAAGTAGGTTGGACTGTAGCTGAAGAGTAGTGTCACACCATGGCAATGAAGAGAAGCAACCACAGTTTTCTAGATCTTGGGATACAACAAGTGGAAGATGGACTGTCTGACTTAATGACAACATTCTCCAAATCTGCTCCATGTTTTCGGATGACAGTGGTGCTGAGGAAATAGCTGTGATAAGCTAGGATTTTGTGTGTAGCTTCTGGCTGTTGCAAACAAAAGGAAGGCATGAAATCCCATGAGTAGTCCCATGAGTAGAAGCCAGGATGTTTCCACCAGCATCAGTCTTATTCCTTAGCATTTTGACTCTTCTACCACAGTTGTTGGGTTTTGAAGCTGGAAGATCACCTATGCTGCCAAATTCCCCACAGAAATTAAAGGTAATTTTTAAGTTTAGTGGTCTGCCCATATAAAGAAGCTAGTAAACAGCAAAGTATGCTGTATTTTAGGGCATTATTCATATTCATTACTAAAAGATTCTATTTCTAGAATTACAGTCCAAAATTTCTTCATTTTATTTACTCTGCTTCATTGATGCTGCCTTTTGATTTGCATAATCTAGAAATATGTATCATTTTGTTGCTATAACCTAGGAAAGTATGAACTTCAGTTGTTGATTTTATTTGCTGGTTTATTTGGTTTTTTCACCTCTGAGTCGTTCCTTACCCCTTCCAAAACCTGATTCTTCACTGCTTTCTTGAGAGATTCCTGCTTTTCGATACATCAAAGACTACATTCATACTTTTGTAACTGGGAATTGCTTTTTTTTTTAAAAAAAAAAAAGAGAGTTAGGAAGACTGCCTTCTCAAAGACACAGCTTACTGTATGAGAAACCTTAAATATAGGATGTTCTATGTGTCATGGCAAGGATTTATCTTTTCTTTGTGAATTTCTGAAATGGAGTTCTCACAAAGCTTTCACTTACTAGGTGGAATTGAAGGACAGGGAGAGGAATCAGCAAAATCCTAGCTTGTGCACTTCATTTTGAAATGCAAATGCTTGCCATTTACCCATTTTATTTTTCCTTTTCTTTCTTCCAGAAATCTCCTTTATGTTTACCCTCAGAGGCTGAATTTTGCTAACCGACCAGCTTCTGCAAGAAACATTACCATCAAGATCCAGTTCATGTGTGGCGAAGACCCATCCTGTGCAATGCCGGTAAAAAATGCTGACTTTGGCTTATGTGCACTCCTGACAAACCTCTGAAGAGATAACTCAGTGTTTACTTCCATCACCACAGTTTCTAGTGGGATCTTAGGAAGCCTAATGTCAGAGAGGTAGTTAAGCTTGTCATTCTCATCAGAAAGCAGAGCTGGAGTCCTTACTCACAACAGGACAGACTTGTCACTCGAGTGGAAAAGAGGCATATTACTCCCTCTTATCAAAGTCTTCCTACCTTATTTTCAGAAGAGCGACATCATATTAAATCAATGCTGTGTTGGAAACTCTAATGGTAATATTCACAGAGCTTCAGAGACCTTTAAAGAAAGATGTAGTCTACCTTCCAGTTTAACTCCTCTGCATGCACTATGTGTGCACAAGTACTCAAGTTTAACACTGGAAGTTAGAAGTTAGGATCTTTATTGCCTGAATCTGACTGGATGCAAAATCATGCAGCTTAGATTCAGATGTTCAGTTTGAAGTATTCTAACCCAGACATCTGCTTCAGCGTGAATTTTTGGGGAAATTTTCAGATAGCATAATTGGCTATTTAAGAATGACATAGGGATAAAATCTTTTGTGATTTTATGTTTTAGAGGGGGGAAAATGAGTGGAAATATTACTTGGAGGAACTTTAATCCAACAATATTTTTGAGCAAGAACTGACACCTGACCAGCTTTTATCAGTGTGCTGACACTGCACAGCGCATACTTTGCAGCCTTACTCCACGAGAGCTCTGGAATTGAAATCAGAGCATCAGCACCATGTTTGCTTCCAGAGCTGGAGCTATGCCATGTGAACGTAACACAGTCATCTACATGATACTGCATTGTTGGTTTGATTAAGCTCTGTCCGTATTATAGTCAGGTTTTGACAAATGTTTAGGACAGTCACAGCTCATCTGGCATTCCTCACCATTGTGGGAGTGCTTCATCTCTATATATATGGACTTGTGCTGTACAGATATCCTTGTCTAAGCTCACATCCCAGGGCTTCCTTTAAAGTTACTGGATTCCAGGACTTTACCATGAAGCTGTGTCTGAAATGAGGGAAGCAAATCAATCCCTAAAAATGCCTATTTCTCTTTATTGATTGTAAATGAACTTTGGACCTCTAAAGTAAGGTGAGATGGATCTCACCCTAAATCATAGAATGGTTAGAGTTGGAAGGGACTGTAAAGATCATCTAGTTCCAAACCCTCTGCCACAGGCGGGGACACCTCCACTAGACCAGGTTGCTCAAAGCCCCGTCCAGCCTGGCCTTGAACATTTCTAGGGATGGGGCATCCACAGCTTCCCTGAGTAACCTCTTCCAGTGTCTTGCCACACTCACAGGACAGAATTTCTTCTTAATATCAAATCTAAATCTACCCTCTTTCAGTTCAAAACTGCTAAATGAGCAGGCTACAACTGTAAAACAAACTTCTAAAAATAATTTCAATTTAACTTTTTTGCATTTACTTAAAGGCAATATGACAATCTGACAAAAGGCTTACCATAACTTAATTCCTAACTTTCTGTGCATGACTGGAAAATGTGGTGTGGGGTAGTCAATGGCTCCAGAAATCATCTTTTGCTCCATTTTCCTGGTGTTTTACCCTGAATAGCATGTAGGGAAGATGTTCGGTAATAAGACATTTGTGTTAACGTGCTAAGATAAAACTGAAGAGTCATTTTCAACCGACAGATACTGTCTTAAATTTTTTACAAGATTATGACAATTAAATGCTTTAGACCTGACTGCTGTTACTTTCTTTTCTTCTCAATGTAGGTAATTTTTGGGAAATCTTCAGGTCCAGAATTTGTGCAAGAAATATATACAGCTATCACATATCATAATAAGTGAGTATTGTTACTATTTGTATGACTTGAGAAGTATTAATCATTACTTCTTTACAAAGTTCTTCACCTACATAGTTCATCAAGGAATGCTGGTACTAACTCATTTTAAGCATTTACATTTTACGTGGATTTGTCTTATCTAATTTGGATTGCTACATGCACTTGCATAAGTGGCCATTGAGTAAGCAACCAGTACTTTTCTTGTTTGGAGCTTTTAATAGGTTAGTTGAGAGTATTCCTAATCTGAAGATTGAGAAGCAGGAGCAGGAAGCAGCAGCAGAGCTTTGTAACAGCATTCACTTTGATGAATTCACAGATCCAAAAGAGCTAACGGGATGTTCTCATTCTCCTTATGTGACCTTGGCTTTTAGAATTTACACATTAAATATGCTGGAACCTAGAATTAAGATTGATTTTTTCCTAAAATATAGAGATTGGTGAAAGCTGAAACATTCCATTTGATACCATCTCTGCTTTTCCTCATAAAGTCATAGATGGTTCATAAATATAGCTGTGTATGTATGTATGTTGTTTAACTTGGCTCCGAGGCTGTTTTCAGATTTATACAATTCTTATAACTTAGAAGCACCTAGAAGCCTAGTGGCAAATTTGCCTGGATCTGTCTCTAACTAACATTGACTTTTTTTTTTTTTAACAGGTCCCCTGACTTTTATGAAGAAGTGAAAATTAAGCTGCCAGCAAAACTCACAGAAAAACACCATCTATTGTTCACATTCTACCACATCAGCTGCCAGCCCAAGCAAGGAGCATCTGTGGAAACCGCCATCGGATATTCAGTAAGTTCTGTGTAATATATAAGAGTGTGTGTATGTATCTACATTCCATGCAAACAGATTCTTGGCCTGTCAAAAATTTTGTCATACATTCCTTTTGTGGTTATGGTAATACATCAAAAACAGGAGAAGGTCTTAATTCATAGGAACCAGATGCAACTTGCGCTGTGTTACATCCTCATCTTATAATTTTACATTGTTAAGTGTCTTTGAAGTTGATGAATTCATCTGACACAACTGAAGTTACATGTGCACCTAACTATTTGCAACCTCGGTGCTTTGTACTGTATCGCCTAATTCTGTTAGATTCTATTTATCACGAAAAAAGCCCTAAACAATATGCAATTACAATTACTTACTGTTATCTAACATGTTCATACATGGGGTAACAACTAATATAATATTTTAAAATAGTTTTTTATGGCATATCATTTATGGTCTTAAGTGTGTTTTACCTGCATCAACATTACAAAACAGAAAGAATCTAGAAGGTAAAATTTAATTCTCTTGCATTTGTTATATTCATGTTGAGACTAGCATGTTACAACTTGAGAAATACACATTGTAGCGTAGTCTCTTCGACCTTACTCTTTATCAGTTGATAGTTTTAACTGGAGATACTTTAAAATAAGAGGAAAATGAAAATGCAGATGATGATAACACTTCAAATTTGGAAATGTCTTGGCGCTATAGTCAGCAGCTGAGATGTGTGGCCAGACAAGTGCTTTCCATGTGTTCCTGCTACAAAGTTTGTATTTGTTTTTGATCCCAGTACTGAGAATCCTTTTAAATGGGCTTTCTTTTATGGACAGATATAGTCCCACCAATGTCAGTGGGATTGGTAAGAAATAAATTAGTTGGTAGTTCAGGAGCAAGATTCGACATAGGTGAGGACTTAATTTTCAAGCTTTTGTTCGCCTAAAACCAAAATGTTTCTGCCCTGTGATACTCAAATGCACAGCCTCTTTCAGACTTGAATAGGATTAAAATCAGGTGTGTCCAAGTATCAATACAGAGTTACGATGAGTCATTCTGGCCTTAATCTTCATGGTGACCGTGACCAGGATGTTCAATTTATCCTTAGCAACACTTTAATTCTATTGTTTTTCTTCAGTTTATTCAAGATACATAATTTTAAAAATAAAAATGTGGACTTTACTAAATGCTTCTGGTAGGATTTATTAGAAAAATATGTGTCACGCATGAAAAGCACTGTGTTTTCTTCAAAAGGGATGGTTTGTAAAGCAGTCTTCTACATTTTTCTACAGTAGCCATCAGTGAATTTAAAATGCAAAGAAATTACTGTTGAATGGGTTAGAGCAGAGAAGCTTGGGTCAATATCTCATTTGTTGTTTTGTTGACTGTACATAACAAATTAGATAAATAACCCTAATCATATATAGTCATGAATATTGTTGTGTTTTCATTTGTTTCAGTGGCTGCCAATTCTATTAAATGATCGTCTGCAAACTGGATGTTATTGTCTTCCTGTTGCATTAGATAAGCTGCCTTTCCACTATTCAATTCACTCTCCTGAGGTAACAAAGGAAATTATGAAAAGATAATGTTTTCCTAATGTAGAAGATCAGCTTGAGTGTTTTACTAACTGACATTGCTGTCTGCTTGTAGACAATGCCTCTTCTTTTTATTTTAAAAGGGAAAATCTCTGGAGAAGAATGTTGTTATTATTATCACTGGTGGTATTATTATTTTATATTTTTATACTGTGGTTTTTCACTGTAGTTATCCAAGCAAATCCTTGTAAATTGTCTAATCAGGGCTACATTTGTTTAGAGGGTGTCAAGTCAATAATTTGCTTTCTTCCATAGGATGATTTGCTCATTTTTTGTGGCTGTGTAGGAAAGCAAGGAAAAATTGAGTCAGGTGCTGCTACTGGAGGACAAAACTGTGCCCTCTGAGTAAATATGCCAAGTAGGAAACTTCCAGATGGTTAAAACTCCACAAAAATCACCATGGAGTGCCCTTGGCAGTGCTTCTACTGGGAAGTTCTTACTTTAAAAATATCCCATCGGAAGATGTATATTTGTACTGTCTTAGCACAGGCAGTACAAATCCAGCAGAAGTGCTCCTAATTTTTCTCTTCAATGTATCAACTGCTCTCCATCTAGTCTCTGAGAACAAGCAGGTGTCTAGCTGTGGTCCTCTGTATAGCACTGAATTTGGATATCTAAAATGAAGTGAATATCTAAAATGAAGTGAATATCTCAAATACCCTATAGCCCCCATGTAAACAGAATTTCTGTTTGATTGTTAAAAGGAAGATGGTGATTCCCATATTTTTTTTCCACCACAGAAAGTTCCATCTCAGACACCACCTATTAAGTGGGTTGAAGGACACAAGGGTGTTTTTGGCATTGAAGTGCAAGCTGTTTCATCTGTTCACACTCAGGTAATGCATCAGAAGCAACACACAGCTGCAGTTTCATTTCAAAGAGAATTCACATGTCCAGGCCAACTTAGGATGTTTATGAAATAGAGGTGTTTAAGCCTGCATAGGTTTAAAACCAACTAACAGTTACGGAAATGACCTCAGTGAACAAAACCCATTGGTGAAGTGAAATCTATTGGTACAAGTGAACAAATGAGCACTCTCCACAACAAGTCACATCAAGCAATAGGTGTATTCTCGGCTTAGTGAGGGTTTGCTTAGGCTGTGTTTTAAGGGCTCTGGCAGGGCACAATGCCAGTTTCTGCAGTCTGCATTTCTGTTCTGCAAGGCTAGTTCAGACAATGTGTCTACATCTGCAGAGACATAGCACATCCCTTTAGGCCTTTTAGGGACCGTTTATACTGTGAGAATGCTTTAGGCAGGTCAGCTGTCAAGGCCATGTGGTGTGGGGACACAAGCTTAGCGCTGAATGAGAACTCTACGATTCTAGTCCTTTAAATCTGATATCAAATTGGAGCTTCACTGATTTTATTGAGTTTGAGGCAGAGCAGTTTTATTTTGCTTCTGCTGCTTTACACTGTCTCCTACCCATCATCCTGTTCAAGTTAACCCATGTGGCCATGTCCTAACAACTGAAGGCCTTGTGTCTGAAGCAGGTCCATCACCCTTTGCAGCTTGCTTTGTAAATACAAGTAGGGCATGCTCATAAGGCACACAAGCTGTATGTAGCTGGAACTTAGGTCTTGGTGGCAGAGGGATTATAAACCTATGATATAACAGGGTTTTATCAGGGAGATATTTTCATGCAATGAAAATATGCACTTTAGTAAGGGCTTTGATTCTCCTGCTTTTAAACTGATCTAATCAGAGTCTGATTTTAAGCCCAATGAAAAGGAACAAACAAAGGAACAAGTTGTGACAGCTGCTTTACAAATTGGTCTCTAGGGCTAACCACCACTGCAAGCCAGAAGGGTGAAAATATTTTCTGTCATCCCATCAGGTGGGACAATCAGGCTCTGTTTACCTAGCAGCAGCCTGACTTGACAGCAACTTTGTTAACTGTGAGTGCACTGTATTTGCAGGACAATCACCTGGAGAAGTTCTTCACACTGTGCCATTCTCTGGAAAGTCAAGTGACATTCCCCATTCGACTGATGGACCAGAAGATTACAGAGGCTGCACTGGAACATGAATTGAAACTCAGCATTATCTGTTTGAATTCTTCACGCCTTGAACCTCTTGTCTTGTTTTTACATTTGGTACTAGATAAGCTTTTCCAGCTGGCTGTACAGCCCATGGTCATAGCTGGCCAGACAGGTATTTACTGCATGGATTTGGAGTGGTAGTGTAAGCAATCTAGAGATGTGGGGGAAATGATTGCTACATATCTAGGCTCAGATTTAGTCTTTGGAGCACTCTACTTCTAACAAGTTGCGCCTCTTAAGACACAGTTTCACTGCAAATTTAATCAGGTTTAACTGAGTTCCTGCCTTCTCCCCTTTCTTCCTACATATAAGGCTCTCAAACGCTGATTGGGAGGTACATCAAATTGTAGAAATTTACTTCTCTGGAAATATAAGAAAGTGAGTTGTGGTTTAGCTTTGGTATTCAGTTGTTTTGCAGATAAAACACCAGCAAAATCATTTATCCCACAGCTAAGGTAGCCTCTGCTCCGATGTGTTTAGACAGAATTGGGTGAGCACAAAAACAGAGAGGACACAGTAACACGCACAGATTTTTCTGTTACTGAGGCCACCAGTTGCCAGTTAACATATATTAACTCTGTAGGGAAGGCATACTTGGAGACAGTGGCGTAATTTATTTTCTATCAACACTTGTTATCCACTCTGATATTTGTGGAAAATCCTGCTAACTTGTATTTGTCTGTCAGATGGAGAATAATGAGTCTTAGTGTTTTCAAGTAGGTATTTTATAGGAAATACGTGAAGGCTGCTAGAAATGGTAATTAACAGCTACAATCTGTTTTTATGTAGCACGACATGGTGGAGTAGCACCGATTGTGTTGAAAGTCAGTGGGTCTACTGCAGAATGGGTATTGGCCTATGTAGACCTTGGGTCTGGTCAGGTATAGCAGTTGCTGCCTAGAGCTCTGAATTTATTAAGGATTGGATTACAACATGTAGAATTAGCTGTTGTAAGTACCAAGAATGCCCTCGCTTCATTATATTATACCCTTCAGTACTGGGACTAATTCTTGCCTCTGTTTCACAGCCAACTTCTCACAGTTCGCCTTTGAATCTGTGGTTGCAATAGTGAACAGTCTCCACAACAGCAAAGACCTAAGCAAAGACCAGCATGGGAGGAACTGCCTTCTGGCATCTTACGTCTACTATGTATTTCGTCTGCCAGACCCTCAAAGAGAAGTAATCAAACCAGGTAATATTGGTGCAAGGGTTGCAGAGGTATTCTTTTGTCTTGGTACATGCTATTCAGCATGGTGCTTCTGAGAGGAGGACTTAGGGAACTGGCCTATAAAATAACAAACACAACTTCTCGGACACAGACTGTATACAGTTAAGCACAGCACTGGTCAGACATACTGTTTTTGTCAGAGGAAGGTCAGGGAGCTCAGCGCTGCAAAGAGTAACTGGGACTTCTCATAATCTCTATTTCTCAGTCATTCAGTTAAGATCCAGGGTTGGGGTGAGGGGACTCCACAGCTATATGCTATGTAGCTTCATGAAAATGAAAGTGAGAGACATCTCCTAAACTGAGGCTTGCTTTAGAGGCACTTCCTCCAGAAATTGAAATGGCCTTAAGATGCCAATTTCTTACTGGCCTGTACATCACTAAACCACTTTCTGTGAAACCTAACTTACGTCAAGTGGCATACAGCCAAGCTCTGCCAATTTCTCCATCACATTAGGGATGTCATCAGAGGATGAAATCCTGTAAGTTGCCAGCAGATTGAGAAAGGTGATCCTTTTCCTGTATTCAGCACTGGTGAGGCCACATCTGGGGTGCTGTGTCCAGTTCTGTGCTCCTCAGTACAAGACAGACATGGACATACTGGAGAGAGACCAGCTAAGGGCAATGAAGGTGATGAAGGGACTCGAGCATCTGTCCAGTGATGAAAGGCTGAAGGAGATGGGGCTGTTCCACCTGGGATCTTCAATGTATAGAAAGACTTGAAGGGAGGTTACAAAGGAGGCAGAGCCACCATCTTTCCTGGTGCCCAATGACCAGGACAGAAACAAAGGGCACAAACTGAAACAGGAGAAGTTCCCTCTGAACATCAGGAAGCCCTTTTTACTGTGAGGGTGACAAACACTGGCACAGGTTGCCCCAGGAGGTAGTGGAGTCTCTCACCTTGGAGGTATTAGAAAGCTGTCTGGACATGGTCCTGGGAAACTGGCTCTAGGTGGCCCTACTTGAGCAGGGAATTTGGACCAGATGACCCACAGAGGTTCCTTCCAACCTCGACCACTCTGTTATTCAGCTGCAGTCCATAGTCCTAAAGCCAATAGGATTAATTTGATCAATTGCTATGTATTTTCTGACTTGGCACCAAGCAGCTGTGCTATAGGAGCTAAAGATATGTTGGCCCTTTTCTCTTCCAAATATCCATTTAAATGCCCCCTGAGGGACATTTAGTCTGATGTTAAGCTGTGCTAAAATCTCTGAGTTTGCCTACACTTGGAAATTCTTTATCCTGGAAAAATAAGATCTATGGGGAAGCTGAAAACTAGTTAGTCATTTAGTGAAATTCCTGCTGGCAGTGTTCCCTGCTTCCTTGAGTACTTTGAATGTGGTGTTAAATGTTATGTGTTGAAGGTGGTATTTTGTGTTTAGGCCTGTGAATCTTGTCTTGATCTACAGCAAATTAAAAAGAGCTGATGGGAAGAGCATTTGTAATAGTGCTGCTGCTCAGGTAGCCCTGTTAACCTTTTGTTACTACTTGTGCAATTACCCTGTGAGCTGTTGACTCAGAAAACATCTGCACCTTATTCAATGCCTATGTAATTTGTTAAGGAAGGAGTTGGTGGTGGGATTTTCAGGAGCTTTATGCTTTTCAAAATGCTGATGCTATAACAGCAGTTAGCAAAGCTGTCTTGAATTTCATGTATGTCTCATATATATGTTCTTTAGTCTCGGTTCAAACACCTCTCTCTGGGCAGGTGCAGGCAGCAGTGCCGTCTCAACAGAGTCTCGTTATTACACATTTGGACGCACTTCTGCAGTGTCTGTTGGCAGTAAACTCCTGCAAAGCCGAGTGATAAGCTGCAGCAATCCTGACATCGCTGTCACACAAACTGCTACTGATGAGGAGGTGAAAAGCATCATGTCATCCAAGGTGAGAGAATGAACTCAAGTATCTGGAGAATTCTATGGACCAAAACCTAATAATCCTGATTTGTTCCTTGAGGATTGGATTTGCTTCTTGGAAATGCACTGTGTGTATCACCAGAAGCATTTGCTGTTTATCTGATATGGCATAGGTACACACTAAACCACATTGCCAGATTCTGATGTCTCTTACCAGTGAAGAGAGCAGGAAGTAAGAATCCTGTCTCTTGTTTGGGGCTTTGACATTAGAAGACACTGCACAGGGGGATTTGCTTTTTGGATGACATGCCTCACTCTCCTGTGCTTCCTGACATTTAAGTTCACATCTGGTGACATGGGCTGGTCGAGGTTGCACACAGTCAGTGTGAGAAAAGGCTACTGTTGATTACACTGAGAACAGATTCACTTTCTGAAAGGCGTTAAAGAGTTCTCAGAAGGGAAATAGTTTTCCTAAAATAATTTGTTCTTCTTGCTCCTTTTAACTCTTTTTTTTTTTTTATTTTTTTTTTTTTTTTTTAACACAGGGCCTGTTTGGTGCTAAATAGCTTCCTGTTAAAAAAAAAAAAAGCAGGCAATTTATATGACAGCAACCCCATGATTTTATATTGGCTACAGTACAGATGCCATGTGAATATTTTGTAACTGGGTCTTTTCAAATACTTAACCACAGAGTGGAACGCAAGCTTTCTCTTTCTTTTTCGTCTACGACTACATATGCCACCAACAGCTTGGAGGATAGAAAGGATGATGAAGCAAGATTTTGCTTCCCTGACTGGCAGCTGGTCCGCAGTAACCCAGGCTCATCTCACAGCTTTATGAAGGTGGCTGGGCTCAGCTTTCTGGGGAAACCAAAATCTTGAGTGGCCCATTCAGCAGGAGCTGGGAGGCTGTGCCTCAGGCAAAAGGATTTTTCCCTCTGCCAGGAGCCTGCTCCTAGCTGCAGCCCCAGCAGGGCTCCGCAGCAGCCTGTCTGCTGAGCTCTCAACCGTATCCCCCCTCCCCTTCTTTCATTGTTATGTGTCTAAAATATGGCTTCTCAAGCAGGTTATGTTCAGAAACATTTTGAAGTCTTTACTCCATTGGATGATAAGATGCCTCTCCTGTTAAAGTGAGTGGGTGCTTGTCCTGAGCAAATTTAACCAGAACTAGTAAGATATACTGGCTTTGCTGATCTATTTGGTTTATATAGGCATATGTATTTATCCGTAGCAATTTTTAATAATGTAAATTTGAACTCACTAGCCTTGTGAATTTTACTCTCTCTGTGTCCTAAAAAAAAAAAAAGAAACAGAGCTCAAGCCTTTCTTTTTCCCCCCAAATTAATGCAAATATAAAATGTTTGACATTACCGCTTCATCACACTGACAAATGTAGCAGTTTACAATTGGCTACTGCCATGTCACTGCCTTTTAAATTGTCATTACTTTTAATGGAAGGAAGACTCCCAGGTGCTAGTTGATTTCCAATGTAGACCCACCGGATAAACTTAAAGGAGAGTTACCTCGGAAAAGGCGAATTGTAGCGCTTCCGAAACACAGCTGCAGTGCTGAAACTGGACACGTGGTGGCAGTGTTGGCATTGGCGGCTGCAGCCGGAGGGTCTCTGGCCACCGCTGGGAAGGGCGGTGGGAGAAGGGAAGAGCTGAGCTGAACATCTGGGCGTACCTTCCAAAAAACCACCGCTGCGGATTTCTTCTCTGTTAATTAGATCGTTAAGTTATGTATTAACTTATTATTATGTATTTCTTCCGGCTATGCCCTGCAGCCTATGGATCACAGCTCCAGTCGGATGTCTTTCTATGTTGAAGGAACAAATGACATGCCAAGCGTTTGTGCAACCCCAAGACCATCCAATAAAAAGGTACCGTACCACTAAGCGTGAGGGTGCACATTACCTGAGCCTGGAACCTCCTGAGGCAGTGCTGGTAATTAGTGCTTCTAAATGAGGAGGAAAGAGAGAGAGAATAAAATTAACAGACAGTTTTATCAAATAAGGAATTTGTGATGGAATATCAAATCACTGAGTAAATATTACCCAAACTTTTTTTTGCTCCGTAGTCTTTAGATTCTTTTTCAAGGACATATTTAGACAAGTAGTAGCCTGCCTAGATCCTCCCTTTGCTCTCATTCTCAAGGTGTTAGGGCCTCTGTCTTTTTCCACTGCTGTTTACTCTTGGATACCTGCCTTTACATGTTACAGTAAACTGCTTTCAGAAATGTTTGCCATCTCTTTCTTCTATAAAGAATGTTTTTCTTTACCCCTTTTCATAGCTTTTGGAACTAAGAAATTCGTTCCTATCATGAGTATATATTCCCAAAGATCTCTTTAAGAACACTGAAGATACCACATCAATAGATAATTTTTCCAGAGCTGTATCTTGTTTGGCATTGCTGAGCAGCAGTGGCTTTGAATGAAGAAGCAGGGGAAAAATCCTGCAATGAGCAGTTCAGATCTGAGTTACAGTTAAGAAACTCATTTCTTACTCCTGTTTATTGGTTTGATTTCTGACAAAAAACATAGTGGTTTATACCCAATCTGAATATTGGATGGATTAATATGTTCTATTCAATCTAAGTATGCTTAGGAATCTTTATTTTTCTTGTGTCAGGAATAGAAGATAGACATTGCAATACATTTTTAGTCAGATTTTAGTTTGCAAAACGTTTAGATTATTAGGACTGGGCATTTTATGGTCAGATCTGACTGCAAAGAGTATTATCTCCAACTACAAACCTCTGTACAAGCTTTGCTGTGGTTATTGCTACGTCCTTCTCTCCCACCACAGAGACAATCTTACCTTATCTACCTTCTCTTAAAAAACATGGACCTGCTAAATGGAAATGCTTAGGGGTCAATGGGGAAAACAACTGCTCCCTGCCATGCACGCAGCCAATGACCTGAGGATAGCCCAAAGACATTTCCCAGTTTAGTGATCCAGGGACCTGGATCCACAGAAAAATGGGTCCCAAACTCTATTTGCCGTCAGCATGCCTTATATGTCATTTTGTTCAAATCTGCCTTCTCATCTTACTGGGATGTCCACACATCCCTATCCAGCTGCTGACTCTCCAGGATGGGGGAGTTTCCCACAGGGACAAGGGGGGATGTTGAAACTGGAAGATGAGTCAATTGAAAAGCCATTTTCCAACACTCTGTGTTTATTATCTAGCATTTCCACGAGGAGCTAGCACTGCAGATGGTGGTCAGCACAGGAATGGTGAGAGAATCTGTCTTCAAGTATGCCTGGTTCTTCTTTGAGCTCCTGGTAAGATATGACAGTGGTATTTTATAGTAAGTTAATGGTGAAATGGAGCAGGTACTCCAGGCACAGATTTAGTTGGGTGGTGATCTCAGCCTCTGTGTGAAAAGGAGAAGTCCCAAATAATGGAAGCACAACTAAAGAATTCCCCATATTCACCCCCGTTCCTCACTGACAGCCTGGGATGGCAAAGTCCTGCATGAACTACATTCAGAGTAGGTCTACAACTTGCAGAAGGCTGAAAGACGGACATCAAACTGAGACCTTCCTCTTCTGTGAATACCCATTCCTGTCTTTTCCATTTTGTTAATATGGGAGCAGTGACAGGACTACTTAAACTCGCCGTTTCATGGAGTCCTGAGGTGATGGTTGTCAGTCGAAAAAACATACTGATTTCCACTGGCAGCATATAAGCAAACCAGCAGCAGGTCAAGAAATCAGAATTCATTCCAGAAATGTCATTCGTTGTCTATCAACATGAAGAGCAAAATTTGCAAGCAGCAGCATTTCAGAGCTGCAGATGCAAGGGTCTGGGGAGGGTCATTCTGATTTCAGGTGCTGAGAGTGGCCAACTGCATGAACATGAATAGAAATCTGTGTCCGTCTGGGTTTGAGTCTTAGGTTCTCTGTTGTCATTGCATCTCTGAGAAGATGAGAGTGATTACATTCAGGGAAAAACAAGTAGGGAATCTTACTCTCATGGACTAGCTTAAAGCAGTGGTTTTACTTCCAGTTTAGGCATTTTTTTAAATATATTTTTTTTCCGCTTTTCAGATAAAGAGCATGGCTCAGTATGTTCACAACATAGAGAAGCAAGACAACCCCCGAAGAAGCCGATTCTCCGATCGCTTCAAAGATGATATTACCACAATAGTTAGTGTGGTTACTTCAGAGATTGCTGCGCTTTTAGTCAAACCACAGAAGGTAAATGCATGAAATAAGCAGCACGGGTACTTGCTACTCACCCTGCGTTACACTGAGCTGTATTCAATCCCTTTTCAGCTTCAGCAGTGTCACTAGAATTAGGCCAAAACTGAGGCAGTATCCTTACATGGACCTTAGTGAGAGTTGTGGCTGTGCAAGGGGCAGCCTCCTGCTCCCCTGGCAGACTGTTTGGTTTTATTCAGCTCAGCTCCCCAGCCTGCTTGTCGGTGTGGCTGCAAGGTACAGGAAGGGAGCCCCCTTTCCCATTGATGGGAAAGGCTGGACACCCATTTTCAGTGGCAGTGCTGCTTTATGCCAGCTTATGCAGGGCATCAAACTGCAGCCCAGGCAAGGCTCATTCCTTTCCTGTTACTCTCATTTCTGCTGAATAGTGGTTTATTCCACGTTTGACTTCTCTGACTGCAGTGGGCTATGCAATATGAAGGCAGTATTTCTCTTGAGGCTTACAAAATTCACCCCAGATCTCTTTAAAGAAGCACTGGCCACAAGAAAATTAAGGTCAAGAAATAAGCTCTAATTGCACTGATCCAATGGATTATAAAGTTGTTCAGTTCTTGCAACCGACTTGTTTTCATGCCCTGGAAGTGCCAAATGCAGTGTGCTAGCCCAGCGGTGTGCTGTGCCACAGGGCAGACCAGGCTGGAGAGACCAGGCAACTGAGGGTGGAGAACGGCAGAAGTGATTGTCACTGTACACTAAGAAGTCATTCCTGAAGTTTTTTACCCTTTGCTCAATCCTTTGGAGTGCTTCTGTGATAGCCACGTTCAGAGAAATTGTCTCCACAGAAATGTTTACTGAAGGTGCCAGTGACATAATTTTTTTAATACATTGTGTAATAAAAATTTGTTACATTAAAAATGTTTTAACGGAACTCTAGGTTTTGCCGAGAGATTAGTATTTTATGGCTTCCTCACAAGAAATACACAGGGGTTTATGGGCTGTTAATTCAATTCCATTTTGATAGAGTGAGTGTATAGAACCTGATTATGTGTGAAAATCCCACTGCAGTGCTTGCAGAATTAGGGCCATTGGTTAGTTGTACAGAGCAGCAATAGGTAATGTGTGTCTGATTTTTAAATCCAAGAGTAATAATCTATGTTTCAATACATGGTTGAGCATGTCAGATTGCCCTGGGATTCTACAGTGATATGTCTGGCATATTTTCACCTACCCAGTAGGGTAGTGGAAAACTAATTTTTTCTTCACAGTAGAAAAATGTCTTGCTGTGTAAATTCCTGGTCATAGGAAATACATAAATCTCTATTCCTGAACAGCAACAAAAAGGTTGAAAAATGAAAAATTAAATCATAACCACCCTGAGGTGCTGCACACCTGTTCTCACTAGTCAGAGACATGAGTAGGGGCAACATTTTTCTCAGTCATCTCTTCTGTCAGTCTTGATTGAACCCACCTGAGGGCTCTGAGCATTAAATGTGTGCAAATCCCTCAGACACCTCCACAAATTCCTCTTGGTGAACTACATATGCTACAGAGATTTTATGATTTAAAATGGTATATTTGAAGTAACTGTAGACTTATTTTAGAGGGCACATGAAGTTTTTCATTATTTTTACTTGGGGGCTGCATATATCTGATAATCAGGCCAATTCTAAGCATGTAAGAACTTAGCTGCTAAATGGTAAACCCCACAGGTTTATCTTACCGGTATTTTTTTTAATCAGTTTTACACTTAAAATTTCTAAACAAAATACTTGGCATTCCATCAGCAGAGCCAATGCAGATTTTTATTAATATTTTAAAGTAATATTTTATGTTTTAAGTACCTAAGCCAGCATTCTCTAATGTTAAAGGTTCCATTTTTTTAAAAAATGGCATATGCAGAATTGCAGCCCATAGGGAATTCAGAACAGGTCTCAAATTCCATTTAATTGCTGTCAGCCCAAAGGCTTGCATAGACAAACTTGTTCATTCATCCTGCAATATTCCTCTGTGAGAGCTACAACATTTGAAATAATTTACAGGAGTAATTCTATATAATTTTAACAAGATCACATAAAGTGAACTGAAATAACCTCGTCCAGTATGTTTCATGAGATGGTTCTAGGAGCTGTTCCCTGTACTATTTTTTAATGATTCTAAAATGTCTTCCACCCTTATGTAAGTTTAATACATCAATTTTTCTCTCCTTTTTTTTTTAAAGGAAAGTGAGCAAGCAGAAAAAATTAATATCAGCCTGGCGTTTTTCTTGTATGATCTTCTTTCTTTAATGGACCGAGGATTTGTATTTAATCTCATCAAACATTACTGTAACCAGGTAGGCAGAATGCATGATTGGGATTGCATTTGGCTTACGGCCAGTCCAGTGTTATGTTCTGTTTGATTCATTTATCCATCAAAATCCTTTGAGTTGTGTTAAAGGTCCAGGTAAATTTCCTTTCTATTGCATATGCAGAGACTTTAAACCTTGTTTGATTTGTGGTCTGCAGAAAAAAATTGAGTGCAGCTTAAGACTCTTTTAGAAATGTCATACTTTGCACTGCTGCAGAGCATCCATGGAGCCTTACTTTTCTTCCCTTACTTTTTACATCCCTTAGACTCAGGGTCTGCAGACCATACAGAGCAGCTTTTCATCTCTGGCTTTTCCAGTGCACTACTGTGATGGAGTATTTAGATTTGGGGGGTTCAACCAAAATGATCCATCTCTGTCTTCTTGCTCTGGATGACTCCCAAAATTAAAGATGATGCAAGATGTTGTTACGAAATTATTTGTGGCATTTGAAGGAGAAAGTTTTCCTTCTGTTTTGTGACCTGATATACTTCCTGTAGTTTTCTACCAAAGGAAGGCCCTCTGTCAGCTGGTGGTATGTAGGAGAATGCAAGGGGGCTACCACTCCAGTTTCCTGTAGTTTGTGCGATGCTCCACTGATTTCATTGTTGATTTGAAGGGAAATGATGGGACAGCTGATGTTCTGTGTTGCCTAGTAGGAATTTTTAATAGTTTGCTACAGACACAGTAGAGTTTTGTTTGGTTTTCATCTCTGTGCTATGCAAAAGGGAAAAAATACTGTATGTTTTTCTTTTGGGAGGGAAAGAAAAAAACACAGTTGATTGTCTCTTGGGAAGCTGGTAAGTCAGCAGGGAAGTGGGGAGATGGACACCACCACTGCCAAACAGAGAGCAGCTGATGGACGAACACTGGTTAGGTACAGGGAACCAGTAAGCATTTTAATGCATGCTGGGCTATTTGTGTATTTCCGTTTCAGGAAGCAGGATGGTAATTTAAATAGTGCACGCCCATCACATGACACTTTTTTGGCTTGCTTTTGTAGCTCTCGAACAAGTTGAATTCACTCTCCACCCTGATTTCCATGAGACTGGAGTTCCTGAGGATTCTCTGCAGCCATGAGAATTATCTTAATCTGAACCTATTCTTCATGACCTCCGCATCTGCTCCAGCATCCCCCTGCCCTTCCTTATCCTCCCAGGTAGGCATCCGTTAGACAGTATTGCATGAATGTCACATGAAGCACACATGTAGAGAAAGACTTACATTGGTTAAGGTTAGAATTAGCCATTGTTGGATCAGAGACAACTTCCCTCCTGAAAGAAAAGGGCCAGAAGAATAAAGACTAAGGGAATACTACCACAAAACTGCATCTACACAAGTTAAAACAACCCAACACAGATATGTGCCCCTCTAGAAACATGCAAACTGAAAACCACTGTTAAGGTAGACATGCAATGTCTAAAAGGCTCTGAAGGCTAGTTTACAGACACACTTATATCCCATGCATACACAACCACAAATGCAGATTTCAGTATCTTTTTTAGAGAATTATGGCATACGGCCGTGCGCAGCAAACTTTCTGTGCATTTATCTTCTAGCAAAGTAGATGTAGATGCTACCACTATGTAAGTTAGTGACTAAAACACTGCAATTTTCAATATCCTGAAATAATTAATTTCTTTTGCGCCTTAGTGTTGTTCAGAGCAGGATTATTGTGCTTTCCTTCTCAAATAGTAGCTTTATTTGCTTGGATTGCTCCCCAGCCCAGTAGTATAGTTGGTGTTATGACTTTGCCAATGATTTCACTGGGTTTTCTGGACAATGTTTTCCCTTTAATTTGAACCTTATGTTTTTTCTGTGTGGAAACACTCAGGTGTTCTGAGCAGGCCTCTCCACATGTTTTTTGTGAATGCCCCTCCTCATCACTTCTCATCTCTCCAGGATGTAATTCCCAGTATGTGCACATTTTTCAGACCTTATACTGACACAGCTCTAGACTTTCTGAATATCAGGACCCCCCATCCATCATCCTGGCCTTGGAGCTCATAAACACATTCAATAAAGAAATTGTTGTCTGGCATGCCATACACTATTTTGCCAGTCTTGTGCTCTTCTCTACATTCTATTTAGATGGTATCTTGCTTTTACCATGGGGCATACCCCCTAATAAAAGGGTGCTAGCCTGCTTGTTTTCCACCTCAGTGGTGTTGCAGAGGTCAGGACTGAGATGAAGCATTTCAGTGCAATGCCCCATAATGCCCCCGAGCCCTTTGATGCAGGGGAATGGAACTGAAGCTAAGAATGGTGGAAAGTAGAAAGACACTGAGGAGCTGAACAGTTCAAATTTACAGGTCTTTTTCAAGTGTCATTGCTAAAGAATTGGTTGGATACTAAGATGTGCTACATCTCATACCTTAAGGGTTCTGAGACGTTAATAGTACAAATAATATTGTCTTGAAGTTTTTCCTGGTCACAGAACCGCAGAATCACAGAATCACATGGGATTGGAAGGGACCTCTTGGAGATCATCTAGTCCAACCCCCCCTGCCAAAGCAGGTCCACCTAGAGCAGGTTGCACAGGAACATATCCATGCCGGTTTTGAATGTCTCCAGAGAAGGAGAGTCCACCACCTCCCTGGGCAGCCTATTCCAGTGCTCTGCCACCCTCACAGTAAAGAAATTCCTCCTCATGTTTAGGTGGAACTTCTTACATTCAAGTTTGTACCTATTTCCTCTTGTCCTGTCAGTGGGCACCACTGCAAAAAGACCGGCCCCATCCTCTTGACACCCTCTCTGGTCATAGAGGCAAAGCACGAAGGTCCTAGAGTCAGGATTTCCCAATAGTTTTGTTTAATGCTAATCCTGGATGCCAACGACCTAGAAATGGGACTCTTCTGCCTATGGGGAAAAAAGAAATCAGCACAGTTCTTGCAACTAGTTCTAGCAAGTCAGAGCTGGGCAGACACCAGTTTAATAACTATTTACTTCAAGCAACATCATCAACTCTTTTTCTCCTTTAGGAGTAACCTGTGAAGTACAACCTGCACAAATCAATAATGCTTTTGCGGCCCTTGGATGATTTAATACATTAGCTGACCGCCCTTGCAGTAATTTTGATCTGACTGCAGGAGTGCTGCCCTACTAGAGTCAGATTTTCAGTAAGAAATGTGGCCTTGTGAATAAATCTTTTGGAATTCTTGGGAGAGAAGCCAAATTCACTTAACTGGGTGCTCTTCACTTTAACGTTATTCCACACAAACATAGCACAAAGACAGCAAGTGACTGTCTGCTAGAGGTTGAGATGGGAGCAGCCTAAAGTACATGGATCCAATAGACAGGCCTGCTTAGAGACATGAGTTTCATTTGACCCAGTATGCTGGAAGGCAGCTGCCACAGTGTGGTATACTGCTACTTCATGTGTTTGTTTTCTGGGACTACTCCTGGGTGACTGACAGAAAGATTGGGAAAGAATATTGAAGAATATAAATTAAAAGCAAAATTTGGACTCGTAAACCCCAGTAGCTGCAATGGGAAGTAGAGTCTAAGACTTATGCTCACCAGATCGGGGGACAAAAACATTCCAGGTGACCTGTGGCACAGACCTATGAGTAGAGAAGCTAAGAAGTTCACAACACATATATAGCAGCAACTTTCCATTCCTGGGCTGGCTGTATATCAGTCATAGCCATAAGTTACAGCAGTTTGAAGGCTGCTCTAAATTATGCTAGCTGCCAGCAAGCTCAGCCAAGGATTTCCAGGGTGAAAGGAAACACTGTTCACACGTCTTTTCTGACCTTACTTCCCTGCTAGACATCATGGGTGCTGAAGAATGCACAGTGCAGAGCTTCTGACACCAAGGTCCCTCTTAATGTAATGGCAGCCTCCTGCCCAGTGGCGGCTCTGCAACAGTAAGAACAAAGAGTTGTAAACATGGAGAAAATTCTGACCTTGTGTCCTGTCCAAACTCATGAATAGAGGCTAGGAATTTAACATCTCAAAAAATGTCAAATGGGTTTCTCACAAAGAATGGAAAGGATGAGATTGCATCCTAGCAAGCATGTAATTTGAAACCAGATGCTTTTTATTCCATGCTCAGGTGTTTTCTTCCAAAATGTCTAACCTTCTTTCAAAGTCTGTGCTTTTCTTCTGGTAGAGATTTTTTCCGTTAGCAGATGTGACTGCAACATCTTTAAGAAGCTTTGATTTCAGTGATCATTCTTTAACACTTCTAATATACTTCTGCAGAACTCTAGCTCCTGCTCTAGTTTCCAGGACCAGAAAATTGCTGGTATGTTTGACCTCTCAGCTGAATATCGTCAGCAGCACTTCCTGACTGGCTTACTTTTCACTGAATTGGCAGCAGCGCTGGATGCAGACTGCGAAGGGTGGGTATCCCAATTTGCAGATTTTAGAGTGGAATCGTGTCACATTATTACTCTTGGCAAGGTCATGGTTTGATTGCAGGGCAGTCCTGTTTCCCGGACTCTCTTCAGTAAGTCACTCTGTAACATAGCAATAACCCAGTCATTGTTTTATCTCCAGTATGTTGCTCCTAGTGAATAAAAATATTTGTTGCAGTAGCGTTAGCTAAATACAACACAAATGAGAACACAAATTTTCAGTTGCTCTTCTCTGTTGCTCTTCTCTCTAAAACACCTCTGCCTTGTCTGAGCTTAAGAGTTTAGCTAAACTTTTGCCAGTCTGATGCTTTTCTTTAAGAACCTCTCTTCACCATATTGAATTTTTATGGGAAGTTTGAAAGACTTGGGTGCTGTCTGATTGTGGTGAAGTGGCTTGGAGATATAAGATAGCTATCTTTTACAGGGAGTATGAATCTCTGCTCAGAATGGAAGAGATTAAATAATGAATATTGGTGTATTAATTTGTTTCTTTCACCTCCACTCTGCTTCTTAAATCTTTGATTTATAAATAATTTGTGCATGACCCATTAATGGAACTTGTGGATGCGTTTTGTGTTAACAGGATTAGCAAGGTGCAAAGAAAAGCTGTCAGTGCTATCCTTAGCCTGCTGAGTTCCCATGACCTAGACCCACGTTGCTCCAAAAAAGAGGTGAAGATTAAAATTGCAGCTCTCTACCTCCCTTTGGTTGGTATCATTTTGGATTCACTGCCACAACTTCATGATTTTACAAGTAAGACCTTTTTCTCTTTATATTTTTCAGCTTCTTAGAGCCACTTGTCTAAACAATCTGTCAAACACAAAAGAGCTTGTGCTAAGTGCAGAAATCCCCCACAATCTAGTAAGGTTGAATATTTCTTTACTTGGAAGTAAACTGGATTATTAAAGGCAGGAACACTTCAGTGTCCTCACTTCATGAGCAAATGATAGACACGTGATGTATCTGTAAGTACTCCTGCCTGTATCAGTGCAAATATTATGATTCTGCAAATAAAGACTTCAAGATCTGTGAGAAATACTGAGATATTGATAGGTTTAACACACAAGTACGGAAGATAACAAGAGTGGTTCTGACACTGTGTTAGATCACAATTAAATAACTGTCTTCTTTGTATCTTGTCTTATTGCTCTGTAGTGCTATTAACATGATACCAAAGTTAATCTCGGGCACATGTAATCATCACACAGGAAACATATTTTTATCATCCGTTACAGCTATAAACTTTGATCTACATTATCAAGCCTTTAAAACAATGTTATCTGAGATGTTTCCTTGCATTTTCCTACATGTGTGTTCATATAATACTGCTGAAAGTAGCTATTTCACATATTCTTGTAAGATAGGTCTCTGAAAAACTACATTTCACTTCCATAAATAAAATAAAGGCTATAAAGAAAAAAGGTGTAATCTTTGAAGAATATATTTTTGTCACTCATTCTGAAAATACTATGCATTTAGATGTCTGGACAAAACACAACACTATGAAAATATTATTTAGCACTTTCAGTCAAATAGGATGAAAGCATTTATTGTACATTGGCTAATCAGATCTCACCCTATTCTTCTGATTAAGTATTATCCTTATACCACAGATGAAAAGGAGACATTATCAGGAAGCCCAAGTGTACCAGAATGGCTAGGTACTAGAGTGTCTGTCTCTTTGACTACCTGTCACAAGTGGCTGTTGACTTCATTCTGAACACACTGGGACTGGCTGGTCACTCAGCTTCTCTGAAAAACAGGACTAGTTAAGCACAAAATGGACAGTCAGAATCAGAGATTTTTATAAAACTTAGGTATAAATAAATTTATTTGCTGAAAGTTATATTGAGAACTGTCAGGGAATAGAAGCAGCTAGATGCCTAAAATTAAACTTGTTCTTTAGCCAGCACGCAATACAGGCTCTGTCACTTGTTAGCAGACTTACATACTTTGTTGAATATCACCAGATCCATGTATGGCTTTTGCATTGATCGTCTTGCCTGAAATGGACTGGAACTAGATGGTTCCAAGTCTTGTGATGCACTGCCTTACCTTTGAACTTCAGAGACAACCTCACATTTACTACTGCCTTTGCTTTTAATTTAGCTTCTCTGAACACATGGAGCTTGTTGGAATCTCCTTTCCCTGTGTTTATTTGAGCAATTTGGCAGCCTTTGCAGATGGCTGCAATCTGTCTTGCTACTGCTGTACCTCTTTCACTGATTAATACATCAGCCAGACCAACAGTTTCAGGACTGTGCCAATTGTTCTGTTACGTTACAGCCTGATGGAAGACTGTGACATAAGAGTGGCAACAACTAGATTGCTCCTGAAGCTCCAATGAGATATTTCAAATCTAGTTTCAGATGCTCGCAGTGGAAAAGGACGCACAGGAAATCCAGAAGAAGAACAAGATTCTGCAGGTGCAATCAATCAAAATGTGGCCCTTGCAATTGCAGGGAATCAGTTCAACCTCAGGACCTCTGGAATATCTCTGGTGTCCCTGGTATGTTCAGTGCTCTGCCGATCTTCTTTCTTGTATCTGTTTTCCTCTTTCTTTGTTTTCTCCTTTTATCCTTTCTTGCAACTAATTACTGCAGTCATGAGGAACTTCTTTCCTCCAGCTCCAAAAAGTGCCTCATGTTCCTCCTGTCATCTCTTCCTTTTCTCTGCTAGTTATTTACCATAAGTAGTTCCATTTTTTCTCCCACATGCCTATATCCATTTCCACATCCAACCTAGACTCATTTCCAGATCAGTAAATACCCCTATGACTCCCCGACTCCCTCCCAGTCCCAGTTTCACCTGAATCCATGGATATAAGACTCAAGATCCTTCTTTTTCTCTCTCTGTCTCTTTCTTCGTGGTTGTTTTTATTTTCTACACAACTTGACTGGCATAACTGTGTGACAAAAGGGGACCAAAAAGTTACATAATATTTTTCTACATTATTCTAAGGTAATTAAAATACACAAATGTAGCAAACAAAGCTCTTGTGCTTCTTTCTGAGTTTCCCATGCGTGCAACTGGTCCTGTCACTAACTACACACACATTTAAAAAATACAAACAATATGACCTGGAAGAGATTAAACTTACTGAAGTTCCGTCCTGAGATCTGATTTCACTGAAATTCAAGTAATACTACTTCACATGAATGACCTCCCTCTTCTTTTTCTTCTTTCAACTACCTGCTGCTAGCCCTACAGACAGAGTGCCACATTAGGTCCTGATACGACTCGCAACCTTTTGATCTGTTTCCTCTGGATCATGAAAAACGCCGATCAGAATCTAATACAGAAATGGATTGCGGACCTGCCATCCATGCAGTTGAACAGGATTTTAGACCTCCTCTTCATTTGTGTCTCATGCTTTGAGTACAAAGTGAGTGAAACATGGCCTGATTCCTTTTTTTTTTTTTTTTTTTTTATACCTTACCTTCCAGCTGTCAGGGGGGAATTGTTATTGACAATTGTTAAATTAGCTCTTGTCTAATCTATGCTACAAATGGACAAATTCATTCAGATAAAATAACTGACGCTAGCCTTCAAGCAAAATGCCGTCAAAACCTTTGAGGATGTCATATGAAGCTGGCTTAAATTGTTTTATTATTTTCCTTTTCTGGGGATTTGAGGGCTATTTTTGGTGGACAACCAAAAGTAAATACTGCAGCTGTTCTCCTTATACTCTACCCATTTCAAAGCAAGCTTGTGGTAGATGACCCTTTAGGTAGATGATCTGGGACTAGACATCAGGCCTCCCTTCTCCAACAGGGACTGTCTGAAATGTATCAAATAACCTTCTCTCTGAGCTTTAATTTCTCTCTCTGTAGCACTTGGAGATACATATTTCTGTTTATTAGCAATATATATACTACCTCTTTCCTCATTTGCAAATTTAATTAACCTTTATATATTACTCAATCATATCGATTGCTTTTTGCCCCCTCTACAGGTCCTTCTGTTGTGTCTGATTCTGGAGATATAATGTCTTTGGACTCATGTCCAAAGATGGAGGCATATGTGTTGATTGCTTTGACTTTACTTTCAGGGCAAACAAAGCTCAGATAAAGTTAGCACCCAAGCTCTGCAGAAGTCGCGAGACGTTAAGGCCCGATTAGAAGAGGCTTTACTGAGAGGTGAAGGAGCCAGAGGAGAAATGATGAAGCGCTGCAGAATACCAGCTGGTACTTGATACTTCTATCTCCCCATGTCTTTTGAGACATAAATGAGTTTTTTGGGTTTTATGCACACGCCCCATTTTCGTTCTTATATTTTTGACCCACAGTCCTTTCCCTTGCAGGCCTTTCTTGGTTTTGCTGTAGACAAAAGTATCATTAGCTTTCAGCTAGCCACAGTGTAGCCAGGAGTGAGCTCTTCTCAGCTGAAGAATATAAGGCCAACTAAGAAGTCCTAAGACATTCTGAGAAGTTGTGTTAGTGTCTAATCAAAAGCCAAGAAATGGTGTCAGAACTACCCATAAGAACAAATTGTTCATAGCAAAAAAAGGTGTTTTTTTTTAATAATTGGAACAATTTGTGTTTAGGTCTTAGAAGACATTTGTAAGCAAGCTAACGTTCTAGAAATCCTACATGAAAAAAGTGATGGGGTCCTGTCCTTTTACTAGAGCCCTGAGGCTGTGAAGTTGAATGCTTTTAGTTCTGACAAACTGCTACAGACATGTATCTCATTCTTTCAGTGGGCTATCAGACTTCAGGTGTCCCCTTTTGCTTTAATCTCACTGATATATGTTGCACTTTCAGGGAATGACAGGTCAGCAGGGCTAAATGAAAACCTGCGCTGGAGAAAGGAACAGACTCACTGGCGGCAGGCAAATGAGAGACAAGATAAGTACGTAGTTTAATAAATATATACTGCTTTTATTAGAACCAAGCTGTTTGGGTTTTTTATGTTCTAAGATGTTTTATTACAAAATCAGCAGTTGCAATCCTTTCCCTCTTCTGTCAGAGAAAGAAATAGAAAATGTTTATGTGGCAGAAGTATTTAACTGTTGCTATGACACACCAAAGAGATTACAAATACTCGAATGAGAAGTTTAAATAGTTATCCACACATTTTTTCCTTCTGATTAGCAGTGTGATAAACACCAGTTATTGATACAAGTTGTATGAAATACTCCACAGAGGCTTGCTGTGACATTTATTTTGGTGTTGCTATGGCTCCTCACCGTATACAGTATATTTGTATAAGTTTTGCTACATTAAATCAGCTGAGCTGGGTGTGACATTCTGTGTTAAAATTGAGAAGAGTTATTGGCAGGAGTAGGGGAAGATGATTCTGTAGTGAATATTTTTCTCGTTGCAGGTTTTAAGTTTTAAAGTCTCAGTACGTTTCACCTTATCAGCGCTATATGGTAGTAGTGTCTTGGTTTATGGAAAACTGTGTTTTTGTGGGTGATTTGTGTTGTAACAGCATTTTCATATGGTACATGCTAAGTGTCTGTAAGCATGGAACTGTTTGCTTTTCCCTAAAGGAGATGTGTCATTTGTGCGTAGATACTTGCTTGAATTTTGTTATGTGGCAGCTATGCTGTTGTAGACATGATTATTTCATACCATTTTTAACACAAGATTGTTAATTTGCAATTTCTCCAAACTTTTAAAAAATAATCCTTCCACCTTCTGTGCCGGATTGGAAGAGGTGCAGATCCAGTGTGAATACTCTTGTTTTGCCCTGAAAGTAGCTTGCTTTCTCCCAGGCAGTTTCACTGAAATCAAAGCAAAACAGTCCTAAAGCAGCAACTCTATAATATCTCTTTACAGGAGTTTAGTTAAACCACTTAAAATAAAATTTCTGGTTACATAAGTAAACTCTTCATACTGTCCAGGCCTTTCTGGTTTACCCAGCACTCATCACTGAGGTATGCGAGATCCTTGGTCTCATTCTTTGTGGATCCCTTTAGTGTCTGTGTCCCATAAGCAAGGTGTTTGCAGGTAGTATGTGGCATGGCAGGTTTGCACAGTGAGGCCACTCAGCCTCACTCAGCCTGCTGCTTCTTCAGTCTCCAGCATGCTTTGTGATTGTAGTTGCAGTTATAAGCTAAGTGTGGTGTCAGAGAGGATTCAGTCAGCATGGTTAATGCACAAGGCTGAATGATTGCTGGAAATGGTTCAAACAGCTATGCTGTTTGCTTGATTTGTTCAGTTCTTACTCATATTTAGCGATCCCTGGCTTGATTATGGCACTTTTGGCAGACCCTTCTGTTCTTTGTTGATTTGAGTCATTGTAATTAACAATAGTACAACTCCATGACTTCCTTTCCTAGTCCTTCCCAGAACTATCTGGTTGTGCCCGAAAAGATAGCTCTTTTCTGGTTTTCTTTTTGGGTAAGACTGCTGGGCACAAAAGGTAAATGAACATGGCAGAAAAGCCACAGATTTTGCAGTCACTCAGAAGTGTCATTGCAAGGGTGTTGCTCCAGCCATAGACATTCATGTTACAAACTTTGGCCCAAGTGACAGCAGCTCTAATTTCAAGTTCTAGACAGCAGCTTCTGGCCATGAAACAGCCCTTTTCTAAGCAGTTTAGGAGAAAGAACAAAGCCTCCTCTTTGTGTTTCTGGCATAGAAGTGATCTCTGAAAATACACTTCTGTTAGGAGCTGCACCTATGCTTAAGAGCATCCGGTTGTGGAGGAGCTGTGTTGCAGCTCATCCTTAAGTGTAAACTAACAGGGTATCACGCATCGCCTTACCACCACCTTCTGTCTTTTATACATGCTTCGGTGCTCTCTTAACTGCCTGGGGCACCACTGTATTGACCCTGCAGCTGTTGGACCTGCTGTGTTATGTTGTCAACAGTCTCAAGAATCAACATTTTAAATTACTTACATTAAAGACTGCTGCTGTGGCATTGAAGCAATTTCCCCTTTGCCCAAGCCTCTATTTTTACTTTTTTTTTTTTCCTGAAAAGTGTCAGATCGGTTGCCTTTTATTCCATTTTGGGTTTTAGTGTCCTGCTACAGGTAATGCATTCAGAAATTACTGCATAGCTTATTGAACAATTGAACATGATATTGAGGGCAGAGTAGCCATTACACAGATTGCTATTAAGGATGCAGAAGCATCTATCTGAACTATCCAGACGCCTAGTTTTCAGGTGTCCCCTTTGGGACTTCTGTTCTATGATAACAGCTCTCCTCATTTGACACAGTATGTCTTAGGAACCACCTCTGAACACTATTTTCGTTGTTTGCTTTTACAGGATCATTCAGAATGGTATTGTTTGTATTTTGACTTTGTTTAAACAGCAGACTATCTAACTCTTGGGGAACTCTCTGCATGCTTTAATTAGAACTCCTTTTTGCAGGACAAAAGCTGAGCTAGATCAAGAAGCTCTGATCAGTGGAAACCTGGCAACTGAAGCTAACCTGATCGTTCTTGATATGCAAGAGAACATCATCCAGGTGGGAAATGGCAGAGCTGGATTGGTACCAATCCCTGCTCCCTCAGAAGCCAGTGAAAGAAGATTCATTTCTCCTTTTGTTTCTTAGGCAGTGCAAAATGTTTTAATTAAAGATCTTCCATAAACTTGTATACTCTTGAAGGGAAAAAGATCAATGAATCCAAAGGAAATTGCTGCCTGCCTGCAGAACTTACTTAGCTTCTAGGAGCCAGATGCAGTAAAATTTCACAGGTTCTTCAACAGCATTGGAACCATGATAGTTGGCTCTGCTTAAACATGGTCTCCTAGTTTAGGAGAGACAGTCCAAATTCGTGGGTATGGGAATACTACTGTTGGAACAACATGCATATTCATAGATAGCAAGGAGAAAACTTAGTTCTTGAAAACCTGTTAGTACAAAAATGATTAGCTACTAGACTCCTGTAGTACTGGGCATGGTTTTTGCATGACACCACTCATAGCACCTAGTCTCTCCCCTGTTTGGTTTGTGGGTTTGATCAGAGCATACCAGTATGCCTATTTAGACTATATGCCCCAGGAAATCAGAGCATGAGGGGACAAGGGGAAGGATGGTGCTTGCCCACCACAGGTTCATTTCCTGATCCAAGGCATATGAAAGATTGGATGGAGCGCAAACAGAGCTTCAAGAGTCGCTGCAGAAGCTGGCTGAACTTAAAAATGCATGGAAGGTTCTGCAGATATTGAGAAATGTTTGGGACATTTTCCCCTCAGTCTTCCTGATCACTACAAAAGTGTTTTGAAGCAGAGGTTAACAAATGAAAAATCTGCAATCTCTAAATTCCTGGATGTGTCTCATAGACAGGAGAGCAGAACTTCGGTTCCTATGTGCTAGTTCATTGCTGAATAACCTCACAAAGGTATTGTTGTTTTTTTCCTGCATGTGTAGGCAAGCTTTGCAGCAGAGTGCAGAGACAATCTTTTGGGAGGAGTTTTGAAGGTCCTGGTAAATTCTCTTGGCTGTGATCAGAGCACCACTTACCTGACTCATTGCTTTGCTACACTTAGAGCACTCATTGCTAAGGTATGCTCTTAACATACTTAAGTTTTCATGCTTCCAATCAAGTTATTAGAGCAGCATTTCTAGAGCAGAGCTGTGTGCATTTACCTACCACTTCACCTTTGGCATTTGTTAAAGATGTTTTGCATATGTAAATACAAATGTGTATATATAGCAATGTTGTAAGGCTGTTTCATTGATCATACAAGATGGAATAACTGAATCTCAATAATGTCATGGTTTTAGCAGTCTCCTCTTAAATACAGGTGATATACTAATGAAAAGGTAAAACATCCATGTTATATTTCACATGCATTCTGATTTTAGTTAGGAATCTTAATGCCAAGGATTGCACAGATTCCATAAAGTCAAAATTAAATTATTATATCATCAGGACTAGTTTCCAATCAGTTGGGCAGTGGGGAAATCAAAGCTAACTCATCAGAGATCAGGCAGATCATTCTAGGTTTTTACTTCTAAGATGGGTTCCAAAACTCTGAGTAGGTTTTAAGATGTTGACATGTCTTCATCCTGCTTGAAAACTAAGCCAAATCCTAACCTCTCTTTCATTTCTGTATCACCAATTAAAAAAAAAAATCAAAATGTATATAAGGACAGAATTTAACTCAACATTTTTATAATATGGGTCATAATGGGTTAGATGCTTCATGGGGACTCTCTAAAATCTGTTTAAAATTTGTTCTTCTACAAAGAGAAGAGTTTCACAAAGGAAAAATCCATGAAATCTTTTTTTTCCCTTGAACTATTCTAAAATGCAAATAACGAACAGGATACTCCTGTCCAATTAATGCCTGTCTGCTGTTAAATGCAGATTGGCTGACAAAGCCTAATTAAAGGGTAGGTATCTGCATAGTTATGAAACTCATAATTATGTTTTCATTGTACCTTATCTTTGAAAGCTAACTTCCAATTACAATAATGAATTTTGTGAAGCAATTGTTATTCTCATTGAAATAGATCTTCCAGTTAAGCTGACTCAGTTCTGTATTTTATGAAGCAATCATTCCAATTATTTCTATTGCACTGTAGGTACATAGATGTTATTTTACGAATAAAAATGATAGAACCCTGTGCCAGCAGGCTTGTAATATAAATTAGACATAAAATAGGGAGATAATGGAGTGAAGAAAGATTGAGAACTGGGAAATGGGCCTGCAAATGGAAAATAATAACCTGTGTTCTGCCTGCACACCTTTATCAGTCCTACATATGTACATACAGTACTGGTGCCTCTGTGCTGTCTACAGTGAGAGTGTCTTAGGGCAGAAATCCTCCCCCCAGGTTTATTGTTTGCAAGATGCATTGTGGAGACATTGTAAAGGAGGGTCTGGGCAGTGGAAGTTTTGTGGCACATCATAGGAGGAAGAACACGCTGGAGGGCTAGGGAAGGGTAGGGCATTGGTGCAAAAAGCTAGTAATTGCTCTTTATGCTTAAGGAATTATTTGCATGTTTCATCAACATTTATATATTCTGAAAATGCAACTCTCTGTGATTCTAAGAATTTTGCAGTAACTGATGTTTTCAAAAACTCATAAAGCTATGGGGCTTTCAGAAATTTTTTCATTCTCTCTCTTTCTGCTACTCTTTTTCTAAAAACAAAGACTATTTTCAAACACTTCTTCTATGTAGAAAAGCTTAAAAATGGAACCTATAGCATCACAGGAATTGAAATCCAGATTTTAAAAGTATAAAATGTAGTTTTTGCAAACTTTAGTCTTTGAATCCTGTGATTTTTGTGCACTAAGGTAATGATGTTTTAATGGCCAGAAATGAGAGCAATGAATATTTTCTTCTCTATCCCCCTTAGTTTGGAGATTTCCTGTTTGAAGAGGAGGTTGAACAATGTGCTGACCTGTGTCAAAGAGTTCTCCATCACTGCAGCAGCAGCATAGATATTACACGGACTCAAGCCTGTGCCACTCTTTATCTCCTCATGAGATACAGCTTCAGCTCTACCAGTGTAAGATTTTGAGAAGGCAGTATGTTTTGTGCCACCTTTTTTTGCAATCAATTTAATATGAAGCTAAAGTTGTGATAGCAAATGGAATGCATCTACAGATAAATGGTCATATGTTATGCTGTTTAGCACATTTGAACCAGAAGAGGTGCTAGAAGTGTAGAGGGTAAAGTAGTTTTAATAACTGTTCATTACTTTGTTTAGGAAAATGTGACTTTTTCTGCAACCTCTGTAAATGCATCTTCAAATGCAACAGCATTTCTGATAGAAAGGACTATACAATGCATAAGCAATACTCTTCATTTTGCCATGCTGGGTTTTTTTCACTCCTATGTCAGAACTAGTTAAACTTAGACTAGGTCTATTCTAATGCAAATACAACCTCAGTAGAATTACTGTATGCTTATATTGGTCCCAGGAGCAGGCTCTGGTTTTTACAACACATAGGGAGCAAAGTGCATATGTTATGCATGTAGGTTCACAATGTCTTAGCATCAAAGGACATACATTAGCATTTTGGGTAGCATATGAACTTGCACAGCATTTTCTCACTAGCTGTTATTTTAAAAGCCTTGAATATATAAAAACTGTTGGCTTTGCAGGAGGAAAATGTGCCTCTGAGACACCATGCTCAGCAAGGCATCATGCATCAGCACATGAAAGCCTCAGAGGCCTTTTGGTTCCCAGACTTGTTTCCAGAATGTTTTCCCAGTGCTGCTTCCTCTTCTTCTCCTCTGGGGGTAGCCTGATTTTCACATCCACTGGCCACTGTGCAGAGGGGGAAAAGAGGTGCTTCGCCCTATGTATTTCAAGGTATAGTCTTGCCCCAAAGTACAGACATGCCAGAATTAGGGAACTTTGGCTTAACCAGGTAAAACAGGACTAGCTTTGATACACCAGAGGCCACTTGTGTGAGTGGTGAGTTTAACACACTCAGTGTAGGCAGGAGAAAGTGGGTTTGGTTTATACACTAGGCAGAGGTGTGTGAAATTATATGCATGGTGCAGTGCCATCATTCACTCATGCTTTTTTTTTTTCCTCGAAGAATTTTGCAAGAGTGAAGATGCAGGTGACCATGTCACTAGCCTCTCTGGTTGGCAAATCACCTGAGTTTAACGAGGAATTCCTTCGACGATCCTTACGAACCATCCTAGCCTATGCAGAGGAAGATGCGGATATGCAGGCAACTCCATTTCCCATTCAGGTCAAATAATTTATGACATCTGTGGCTTTTATTAGGAACTTTCACATAGGAATGTGCTTGGAGCAAGTCCTAGACCTTGGTCATCCAAAGCAATTAAAATTAAGATGCAGAGGTTATTGCATGAGTCCATTCCTAACACAACAATAAGTGGAAAAGAGGTGGAGGGCATAATTCCATAGAATAAACTCTTAAGAAGTTCCATGGAAAGGAGAATCATCTCTTAGCTTTTGTGCAGCTTTCCTCTGGACTCCAGCAGGAACTGTACCCTATAAGAGTTTCCTAAGATGGAATTTGATTCATTATGTTTTCAGACAAGTAGCATCTTGGAAACTTCTTTCTCTTTTCCAATTCATAAGGTGACAGCAGCAATAAGGAAAAACATTTCAGACAACTGGCAGAGGCTTTGCTAAAATTCTTACAGTAACTCAGCTTTTGCTGAAGACTTACAAAGACTTACAAAAATCTGCTTTGTTATCAGATCACAGATCAACTAAAGATGATTATTAGCACGTATGTTTGATCATTTTTTTTCATCCAGAAATAAACAGATCAACGGATTCCAGCTCATTTTATTAATTATAATGTGTGTATAGTATTTGCTACACTAACAGTCTTTGCTGCATTGAATAGAGTTGGAAAAATATATCTTGTAGCAATTCAGAATCCTGACATTTCCTTGGATAAGGGACTAAAATAGAGTAACACCATCTGGTGTAAATGCTGTTATTTTTCTATAAAGGAAAAAATAAACACCTGAGAAATGGATGTTGATCTTTTTATTACTGCAGGTAGAGGAGCTGCTGTGTAATCTGAACAGCATCCTGTCAGATACAGTAAAAATGAGGGAGTTTCAGGAAGATCCGGAGATGCTCATGGATCTGATGTACAGGTGAATCCATTTAGATTTGCTAATGAAGAAATTCTGCAGTGAGGTGAGCACAAGAACAGTGTGTTTTAGGGACAAGCTGTGGACAAACCGTCTAGCTGTTCTGTTGGTGTACATTCCCACTTTAGCAGAGCTCAGGCTGTGGGACTGAGCATGTTGCGGTGGAGCCACTGGGAGATGGTCATAGACTTAAGCAAGGATAGGAGGCAGGGACTGATGAACACTGAAGAGTCTTGGGTTCAGCAGTTCCACTCTCCTCATAGCCCCTGTGTGTCCCGCCTACTCCTGCCTAAAGATTTCTTTTCCCATGTGCTTAGTGAATTACACAGAATAAAGACAGAGATGTCTCCTTCCATTCAGCCAAAGTGGAGAATTATAAAGGTTCTTCCTTTTGTTTGAGAAGAAGTGATTGTTCACACCTCCTTTCTGCCCTGTGTTGTTAGAATTGCCAAAGGATACCAGACATCGCCCGACTTGAGGCTGACTTGGCTGCAGAACATGGCAGAGAAGCACACCAAGAGGAAGTGCTACACAGAAGCAGCCATGTGTCTGGTTCATGCGGCAGCGCTGGTGGCAGAGTACCTCAGCATGCTTGAAGATCGAAACTATCTCCCAGTGGGCAGCGTCAGCTTTCAGGTAAGGAAAGTCTCCCAGGGTCTGACAGCTGGGATGGCCTGTTCTGGTATGTGTATTCCTTCTTGTGTTAAGCAGACTAGAAAAGGGGGAGGAAAAATTACAATCAATCACCACTCACAGTAGACTGTTCTGATGATTTATGCTTACTGATGAAAACTGGTACTTTAGTATCTGTCTGTGTCTAGCGTCTATTGCCAGCAGATGGATACTGTAATTTCTTGTTTGCTAAGTAGAACCCCTCTGTTATCACATGCCTTTTTCTAGGGCTGTTACTTATCAACTGTGACATATGCATCTTTCAAACATCTTTCTCATGATCTAGGTAATCCGTGCTACACAGTTCTTTTAGGCATCTCGTCCAATCCTTTGACTGTCCTCCAGTTACTAACCAACATGGTGAATGACACAATCACTATAGTCTATAGGCAGTCACATCAAAGTCAAATAAAAATGTCCCGTAAGTTCTTTAAGCCTAGGAAGTATTTCTCAGTTTATCTCTCCAAAGAGTCCACTGGTTCTTTTGGCATTGTTGAGATCTTTACTCAGTAATACATTGATCATTTCCAGCGAGTTTTCTTGGGTTTTGTTATTCACCCTTCTTTTCTACATCACATAGATGAAAGCATAACTTTTTGTTGCTAGAGTTAGACATTTTGAAATGTAGATATTTATACACAATTTTTCAGATTATGCGGGTTTGGTTACTCTTACCTGAACTGACTTCATGTGCAAATTCAGTGATCTTACAGCTTTTTTAAAAATAGGAATAGCTGAACCCTGAAAATATTCCCATGTCTTGATGTTTCCTCCTTTATTATTATTCTCTAAGACTAGTGAAGACCATTGTTCATTTACAGAGTGTTTGCTGCAATGATTATGAATCATTCCAACTAATTAGTGGAAATGTTTTGCGGAATCAGCTCAGAAGTTTTATAGGCTTCTACTGTTTGGGCATTATTACCTTTATGAGATTGTAATCTCTTTAAAAATATCAGCTTTCTATAGTCTGGTATTGATTCAGATTAATTACAATACCTTTAATTTTTCCTTAAGTAAAAAAAAAAAAAAGGTATTTCCATCACTTTGTCCTGGATGCAGGATGATAAACCAGGCACTATCTGCTCATCTTGTTTACTTTAAAAAATGTGGTCTCCAAAACGTATTGGCTCCTCTGGAACTCCCACACTTTTCTAAAATATATAGCAAGTCCATGGTCTCTGCCTGAATATCCTTTTGCTTAGCTCTTTTAAACTGTTGAGGGACACGTTTTATGGTCCAGCTGATTTTGAAATGGCTAACGCTAGAAGTTGGTACGTTCATCATCCCTTGATATAACCATACCATCTGTTGTTTCTTTTCCTTCAGAATAGTAAACATGAACATTATTGAATGACTTGGCACATTTTGCATTGAGTTTAGTATGTTGGGCATATTTGCAATTCCACCTTAGCAGTTAGGTGATGGACTAGTGTTATTCTTAAATTCCTTTACTCTTAAGATAGCTATATATACTCTTTTTCACAGAATCACAGGATCAAAGAATTATATGGGGTTGGAAGGGACCACTGGACATCATCTATTCCAACCCCTCTGCCAAAGCACATCCACCTAGAGTAGGTTGCACAGGAACTTGTCCAGGACGGTTTTGAATGTCTGCAGAGAAGGAGACTCCACCACCCCTCTGGGCAGCCTGTTCCAGTGCTCTGCCACCCTCAAAGTAATGAAATTCCTCCTCATGTTTAAATGGAACTTCTTATGTTCAAGTTTGTGGCTGTTACATCTTGTCCTGTCTTTGGGCACCACTGAAAAAAAGACTGGCCCCATCCTCTTTACACCCACCCTTTAAGTATTTATAGGCATTGATCAGATCCCCCCTCAGTCTTCTCCAGACTAAAAACCCCAAGTCCTTTAGCCTTTCCTCATAAGAAAGATGCTCCAAGCCCCTAATCATCTTTGTAGCCCTTTGCTGTACCTTCTCCAGCAGTTTCCTGTCCTTGAACTGGGGAGCCCAGAAGTGGACACACTACTCCAGATGTGGCCTCACCAGGGCAGAGTAGAGGGGCAGGATAACCTCCCTCGACCTGCTGGTCACACTCTTCCTGATGCACCCCAGGATGCCATTGGCCTTCTTGGCTACAGGGGCATATTTCTGGTTCATGGTCATCCTGTTGTCCACCAGGACTCCCAGGTCTTTTTCCTCAGAGCTGTTCTCCAGCAGGTCAGCCCCCAACCTCTACTGGTGCTTGGGGTTATTTCTCCCCAGGTGCAGCACCCTGCACTTGCCGCTGTTGAATTTCATCAGGTTCCTCTCTGTCCAAGTGTCCAGCCTGTCCAGGTCTCCTTGAATGGCAGCGCAGCCTTTTGGTGTATCAGCCACCCCTCCCAGTTTTGTATCATCAGCAAACTTGCTGAGGGTACATTCCATCCCTTCATCTGGGTCATGGATGAATATATTGAAGAGGACTGGACCCAGTACTGACCCCTGGGGAACCCCACTTGTTACAGACCTCCAACTAGATTCTGTGCCCCTAATAACAACCCTCTGAGCTCTGTCTTTCAGCCAGTTTTCAATCCACCTACTGTCTATTCATCTAACCCATACTTCTTAAGCTTATCTATGAGGATGCTGTGGGAGACTGTGTCAAAAGCCTTGCTGAAGTCAAGGTAGACAACATCCACCACTCTCCCCTCATCTATCCATCCAGTCATGCCATCATAGAAGGCTATTAGGGTAGTCTCACCTGATTTCACCTTGGTGAATCCGTCTTGACTACTTCTGATAGCTTTATTTTCCTCCATATGCTTTGAGATGATGCTCAGAACAAGCTGTTCCATCATCTTTCCAGGGATGGAGGTGAGGCTGACTGGCCTGTAGTTTCCCAGGTCCTCCTTCTTCCCATTTTTGAAGACTGGAGTGACGTTGGCTTTCCTCCAGTCCTTGGGCACTCACCTGTTCTCAAGGACCTTTTAAAGATGATGGAGAGCAGCCCAGCAACAATTTTTGCCAGCTCCCTCAGCACTCATAGGTGCATCCCATCAGGACCCATGGACTTGCAAATATCCAGTTTACTTAAGTGTTCTCTAACGTGATCTTCCTCAACCAAGGGGAAGTCTTCCTTTGTCCAGACTTCCTCTGTCACCTCCAAACTCTGGTACTCCTGATGACTGGCCTGAGCAGTAAAGGCTGAAGTAAAGAAAGAATTCAGCAACTCTGCCTTCTCTGCATCCTCTGCCACCATGGCACCTGTCTTATTCAACACCAGACCCACATTTTCTCTAGTTTTCCTTTTACCTCCAATATACTTGAAAAAAAAACCCCTTCTTGTTGACTTTGACATCCCTTGCTGATTTTAATTCCAAGGAGACTTTGGCTTTCCTTGTTTCATCCCTGCATACTCTAACAGCATTCTTGTAATCTTCCCAAGTGGTCAGTCCCTTCTGGCTAAGAAGCGGCCGGTCCCTTTTACTGGCTAAACTTCTGGCCATGGATTTATACTTCTGCAGTTTTGCATCCCTTATCAGTTTTGTGTACTTCCTAACTTTTAACTTGCATTCATTACTTCTACTTTTTACTTGTCTCCCTACTTGTTACATACTATCATCATTTAGATATAGGTGAAATCTGCGTTCCCTTCCAATGTCATCCTGTTCCCAAACTGCCTTGAAAGTTTATAATCTCACACACTTGACCCAATTTCTCCCAATTCCTCCTTCCAGTGCTCCCAGATTATGCAGATTATGCCATAACGGGTATATTTCAGAGAACTGAAGTCTATGCTACAAGGAACTAGGCAAGCAAAAACTTAGAAGTTTAAAGGGAACAAATCAATCTCTCTCATCAAAATGCTTGTGTAAATACATTTGCCAATGGAACAGTTGCTCCATAGGAGAGTGGTAATAAAATGCCTTAATGACCAGAAATCCAATTGCATAATTCTTTATCTGACAGCATAATTTTGAATTTCAGTTTGCTCAATAACAATAATTAACTATAATAACACTTTGCATTTTTACAAAGCCTTTCAAGAGAAGAGCTCTCATTCTTTACAAACAGGTTGGTGTTTTGTAGCACCTGTGACGATCTTATTTGGATGACCTTGATAAAAGAGAGGAACACTACTCACACTGTCTTGCCTGGAGTTCATTGACTCTTTCTGTGTCCGTTCCTTCATTTTGCTCAGATATGAAATTAATTAATATCAGTGATATACATTCACTTGTGGAATTTAGAGTGATAATAACATGTATTTAAAAAGATTATTCTGCATGAGCAGAAGTGTTATCTCCTTGTTAGAGATTAGTAAAATGAGGCAGCAAAGGATTAAATCAGTTGACCTAGGTCTTCTGCAACAACTTTGTTTGCATCCAGGAAACTGGTTATCAGTAGAGCAACATGTTTCCTTATACTGTGCTGGACAAAACCATATATGCTTCCCTCTGTGCAATCAAAACTATCTCAAATCAGAATGGGATCACCTTCAGTGAAATTCCCTTTGACCTTAATTTGTGTTTACACTGAATCCCTTTTGCAAGTGTTAAGGCAGTCTCAGAGTATGAATTGCGTATGAACTGACTTTAAAGCCACTTTATATTACCACAGACAAGGGATTAGTGTGTGTGTCTACCTGCTGTGTTAATTAGCACAGCGCTAATAATCTGGGCTCAGCAGTAGCCTAATTCAGCTGTGATGTTTTGGCTCTCTAGGTTGCAGGCTACTCTAGACATACCTAATATGGCAATAAGGGCTGGGGATCACAGTAAAGCCCATCAGGTTTGCACAGGTGTCTATTTCCTTAAAGAAAACTAGTCTTGTGAGGTCCAAAGTAATTGCCAGAGATATGCATGGTAACTTGTGTATTGCCTTTAAGGGACATATAGTATTCCTCAATATGAGAGGCAGATCAAAGCAAAAGGGGGATGAGTCATGTCCACTTTGTGAAAGATCATGGAAGCACCAGGAATATGTCATGAGGGCTCTCTCCTACTACAGTGCGTGGACTGTAAAACATGGAAATACATGCCTGACATTAGTTATTACAGGTTTAAAGGCTAAGAAGAGATAATTGGTATCTGACTTTCTTGGTTACTTTCAAAATAAATAACTTCTCTGGACTTTTTTCCCTTTGCTACAAAAAGAAAAAAAAGCTACCAAAGGCCACATGCCTTTCTGTGAAAACAGTCCTCAATGGTTACTGTTTAAAAAGGAAAAACCAGAAATTGAGCCGCAGCATGGGTTGCAGAGAGTTGCCCTGGGTATGTACCAAGGAGGCTAACTCTGGTTGAAATCATTATCTTCAATAAGCCTAGTAGGTAAAAAGTGGCATGGGTGTGCTAAAACATGCTGCAGTTTTCCCTCTGGATGAAATTCAGACATAGTCTTAATTCCTGCAAACGTCCTGAGCTTTGTGCTCACCCTTCCAGCGGAGCTGACGTGGTGCGCAGACCAGGCACTGTGATGGCAGCATGGCTAGAGTAAATTTCACCCATGGAGGAATAAATACATCCACAAAGCCCAGGCACTGTGATGGCAGCATGGCTAGAGTAAATTTCACCCATGGAGAAATAAATACATCCACAAAGCCCAAGGGGGAAAGTCCTGTGTTGCTAGTGATGTGGGGTGCCAATTCGTTATCTGAAATGTGATCAATAGTAACAGCTCTCAGTGTCTCTGCCATTTTATAAAGATGTCTTTAAGGACTCAGCTAGCTAGCCAGCTGGCATCTATCCTGCACGCAGACAGATTGTCATTGCCAGTTTCTGCTGAAGTGAGACACTATGACACTAATTTAAGTCCTTTTAATTACTAGCAAATCGAAGCTTAGAATTTCTGCTGCTGTTGAAAGTTACATATGCTAGTTCCATACCGCATGTACACATATTTTAATGTTCATTTACATGTATTTTTCCATATTATAAAAATTTTAATGTTAACTCTACCCAGCATCATTTATGCAAAAGGATCCTGAAGAACTGGAGATGTGTTATTTCATGGTCTAGAATCTTAAGGAGTGACTGACATTGTGTACTTTATCTAGTTTTATTTAAACACGCAATAAGATCAATAACTTTAACAAGAAATTGAAAAAATACTGTGGGATCAAGGTGTAATATGGCAGAGTCTGAAAAGAGAAGCAGCATTCAATTATTGGAGTTTTTAAAGCAATGTTGTCTATGTCCTAGCTCTCCTCTTCTTGCAAAAGTCAAATCAACAACTTGAAAGTTCAACTTCTTCAAGATGGTGGCAGGAGGTCTGGGGTGCAGCTTGGAATTTCCCACCCCCAGGTGCCAGCAGTGGGAAGAACATTTTGGTTGTGACCCCTCTGGCTGGGAGGTGGGGCTCATTGCAGCTTCATGGACATCCAGCCACCAGAGAGAGGCCCCTTTGCAACCTACAGGTGTCTGCCTTTTAAGCCTGGGGTGAGAATGAAAGTTTAGGATTTTTGTAGCAAAACTCCTGATCTGCCATCTGCAGAGATTTATGATGTGACATTCACTTCTAAATGGAATTTAACTGTGTATCCCCTGGCTGCACTTGTATAATCTCATTCTTCTTCCTGTCATATAAATATGTTGAAACTGTTTCTGCCTCAATATCCGTGATAGACTTTTGATCTAGGTTTCTGATTTCTGTGCTCTGATGTACTTTAGAACATTTCATCCAATGCACTGGAGGAATCTGCTATTTCAGATGATGTTTTGTCTCCAGATGAAGATGGTATATGTTCTGGGAGGTATTTCTCAGAAAGTGGCCTCGTAGGGCTGCTGGAACAAGCTGCAGAGCTCTTCAGCACGGTGAGTGAGGGCCAAAATCACAGGAAGATGGAGTGGTGCTGTCTGGGCCAGATCTGTATCTTACTTTACTGTGCATAAGGAAACAAAGGCTTACTGCTAAATCAGGCCTGTGAAAACTGTAAAAAACAAGAGGCAGAAACACATCTTATGGCTGACATAAGATACATCTTATGGCTGACCCAGCCCTGCCTCTGCCAGGTTGGCTAAGCTAGGTTTTTCAGGTAGCTTAGCTGAGCCATATAGCCACCTCTACTGTGCAGACTACAGGCAGCATCAGCAGAAAGTGATCATACCAGGCATGAAACAAGCCCTTTAGTTGGTATTTTCATGGGATAGTACATTATTTTAAAAAAAAAATATAAAAAAGTCTTGCTATCTTGCTTAAACTATGGATTTTAGAAAACCCATAAGATTTAGTTCTATGCTTTTACACACAGCATACAGCCACCAGCCTCATAATCTACACTTACCATGTAAAGAGTCATGATGTTAATACTCAAGTAGCTCATCATATTGTTGTAGTGCTAAAGAGGATATATGGTTTAGCACCTCTGAAGATATCATTTGGGTTCTTGTGTCCAGATGCAACTCTGGTTGCCCTGAACGATACATGTTATACATGTATAGTTTTTTTCTAGCCCCTAAGTAGAAACCATGTGCTTTACGTGGGAATGTAGGCTTGAAAGCCCAATAGATCAGAGATCCAAATTAGATCTAATTTGTTGTTTGCAGCTCAGAACTATTCATTTGCTATTAGTAGTTTTTAGAAAGCTAGAAAAAGCAACATAGCAGATTAAAAAATGAATCCCATAAATCCCCTTTTCAGCCAGGCCATTTATGGAGATCTAGTTTATTTTCAGGGTGCATGAGGACTAACTTCTTTTCTTCTATTATTTTTCTTTTTTTTTTTTTTTTCTCTTTTATCCCAAGGGGGGATTGTATGAAACTGTGAACGAGGTGTACAAAATTGTCATCCCCATACTGGAAGCACATCGAGACTTCAGGAAGCTTACCTTGACACACAGCAAGCTGCAGAAGGCCTTTGACAGCATTATTAATAAGGTAGTCTTGAGGCAAAGCACAGCTAGCAAGACACATTGCTGGGCTGCACTTTTTGTAAAAGACTGGTGACAATAAAAATGTTTATGTGAAATAGATCCATTTCTTTTTTCTAACAAAAGCTTCCATCTGCTTTGGCCTACTTAAAAAGGATAGTCTACAGTGACAAGAGGCTCTGTCCTCTCTGTAGGAAAAAGCAGAGATGAATATAAAACTCATTTGAAGTTACAGAAAAATAGCTGAACAAGTCAAACTTAGAATGAAAATATGCATGATTCCACCTGGCCACATCTATTTAAGAAAAAGGACTTCCTTGTCAGTTAACTAGTGCTCTTAGTTATAAACAGAAGAAATACAAAAGCCTGGCTAAATTCTCAGCACTCACACTGCCCCTTTTCTTCTCTTTCACCAGAAGAATCTTATTGCTAAGTCTAGTCAGTTTCAAATTCTTACCAATTTTCATTGCAAAATTTTAATTTTGTTAATGTGTATCCAATGGAATTAAAAAATAGTAAGTTACTTTGTTTTGCAGAAGTCACTTCATGATTAACCTAAATTTTACGTCTCCGAAATAGGGAAAAAGTAGGATTAGTGAGTTTTTCTTATCTCTCAATCAGGGAAAAAAGGCATCCAAATACTACAACATTGACATTAAAAAAAAGTAATTATAAATTTCCTCTTTCATTTATCAATTAGGGTCAAAAGCGAATGTTTGGAACTTACTTCCGTGTTGGTTTCTATGGATCCAAATTTGGGGACTTGGATGAACAGGAATTTGTTTATAAGGAGCCTGCAATTACCAAACTTCCTGAGATTTCTCACAGATTAGAGGTAAAGAAAAAAACATTGTGTTAATGTGATCTCTAATGTTATGTTATACTTTCTAATGAACCCACACAGTTCTAATAGTATTATTGCTATATAGAAATCAGTAACAAAGTGATTTGTACCACACTTTATTTTCTTTGTGTATATCCTTTCCATTGTAGCCCTGTTTACAACAGAATGATGAAAGTAATCGATCTTCTTGGGGCCACATCTCTTACGGGCAGGCCTGTAATATATTCAATTAACTCAATTTGATCAGTCCAGATATATGCTTTGGCATCTTTTCAGCTCTTTCATGCTTCTCTTTTGATCACTTTACCTTGAGTTCTGCTTTTTTGTAAGCAGTTCACACTGATCTTCATTGAACATGCCTTACCCTGGCCAGCTGTGATTCATGAAGCATTATACTGACTGTACAGATTCCAGAAATTGTCATGGTTTCTCCTTTCTCCTAGAGGCATATAGATCATTAGCAGTGCATTAAGGACACTCTGATAATTCTGTTTCCTTTCCAGGGATTTTATGGCCAGTGTTTTGGGGAGGATGCTGTGGAAGTGATTAAGGACTCTGCTCCTGTAGACAAAAGAAAGCTGGATCCCAACAAGGTAGGGAAAGTCCTACTGGGAGTGTTGAATGCTTTATCACAGTAGAGAAATGAAGAAAGGGGGATGCCCCTGAAACTTTTCTGCTCAAACATTAAGGCACAAAAAAAATTCCTAATTTGACTGTTTGTCTGTGCCCAGGGATATCCTTAAAGGTTCTGAGAAAGGCTTGTTTTGGTAACTTGTCACAGAGTGTGGAAATTAGAAGTTCTGAGCTGGTCCCTGCTGTGGCTCTGATCCCACAGGTTAAGCTGTACCCTTCCTGGAGGCAAGTTTTGTCAGCTCTGAAGAAGAGAAGTAGCCCAAAAAGATTTGCAGCTCTGTGCTCTTTTAGACCATGCTCAGCCAACGTGAACTATAGGATATTTCTCATATATCATTCTTTTTGTATTTCTTGGGTTGTAAAGTACTGTAATGGTTGTTCTCTCTTTTCTCAGGCATACATACAAATTACTTTTGTGGAGCCATATTTTGATGAGTATGAGATGAAAGACAGAGTAACTTATTTTGAGAAGAACTTCAACCTCTGTCGGTTCATGTACACTACGCCTTTCACCATGGATGGGCGCCCCAGAGGAGAACTTAGTGAGCAATACAAGAGGAATACCATCCTAACCACAATGCATGCTTTCCCCTACATCAAAACTAGAATCAACGTCATTCACAAAGAAGAGGTAATTGCATTTCAAGGACAGATCTAATTTCTCAAGGGCTGAGGGAGTTTCTGGGTGAGAAGAGTTTCAAATTCTATGCTTGGCAGAAAAAAAGGAGGCTGAATTTCTCAGACATGTTACTCTCATAATAGGAATGGCATAGAATGGGTAAACAAATGCAAGATGGGGTTTTACTATGGAAAAAAGAGGATAGTGAGTGTATGTTCTTTTTTTGACCTGTCAGTAGTAATGCTGTGTAGGAGGATGTGTGGAGCTGTATTTATGGCTGTACTTCTAACTGATAAAGTGCAGTCAAAGCACTAAATTGGGCTCTGAGCTGGTTTAGAGACAGGGAAGCTTTATTGAGATAGAAAGTGCAAAACCATTTCAGACATGAAGTCAGTAACTTATAATAATAATGAATTTATGCAAACAGGGAGTCAGATCCACATCCTATTCTTGGAAATGATAAGGTGTCAAAGAGCTTTGGATCAGATGCAGCATCTACCAAGATGACATTTAGATTAAACTGTCTTCCTGGGTTTCACAACTGCTGCTTTTGGCACAGGATAATGATAGTGGTGTTGCCAGATTTAAAACAGGTCAACTGCATGCATGATTCAGGTAATGAAGCATCTTTTCTTCCATTTCTATTAGTTTATTTTAACTCCAATTGAAGTTGCTATTGAAGACATGCGGAAAAAAACACAGGAACTAACTGCAGCCACCAACCAAGAACCACCGGATGCCAAAATGCTCCAGATGGTTTTGCAGGGCTCAGTTGGAGCCACTGTGAATCAGGTAAGGTATCCAAATAAGCCAGATGAAAGGTTTCTGCATACTTTTCTCATTGTGCACTCTTTTCATTCTCATCTCTTACACTGGAAGAAGTACATACAGTCACACACATTAAGTCATAATGTGCATTTCATCCCTTGATATTTAGTCATTGTATGCTGTTCATTAGGTATACTTTTGGTAAAAGTGCCCATGGAAGTGCTTGATTGTAGGTGCCTTGTGGCACCTGGGCACCTTGTGGCCCTGGGAGCCTTGTGGATGCATCCAAGGATTTTCCATTTCTAGCATGCTAGCCATCTCAGCCATTTTGTTCACTCCATGTGTATCCTTGGGGAATGAGAGTATAATAACAATTCTGCTGTGAGACCACCACAAACTCACAGTTCCACAGAAAACATGTGAAGTCAAGACCTAAGCGGCCCAAAATAAAGTTGAGATGCAATAATTATAACATAAATATGCCTGCTACCAAAAAAGGCAATTAAAAAAAAATTAAAGAATGAAGGCAAAACTGAGAGAAAACTTAGCATTATCCACTATTTCACAGAGCTTGTTTTCTTTGCTGAAAGCCTAAATACTCCCAGTTTCTCCAGATTCTTCATCAACCAAAGCTTCTAGTCTGAAGTAACATATTGCTGCGTGGTCCTTTTCTGCACTGGTCTTATTTAACTGCCCTGGGGTCTTGTAATGCCACAAATAGGAGCTGTTTTTCTCTCATGTAACCAGGGTTGGCAGTAGGGCTATCCCACCTCTTCCCTGCTGAGTAGAATTTGTCTGTTACCTTTTTTGTGGGGCTGGAGGGGAAGTGGAAATAGGAGAGGATAAAATATGTCGGGCAAAAACTCTGCTTGACAAAGGAAGTATCAAGCGGAAAAAAGGAGCAGCCCCCCCCCATGCTGTTATGGTGACTTTTCTTTTATAACTTCTGCTCAAGAAATAACAGCTTAACCAAACGTGTAGTCTCTTTCCAGCCTAAGCCCGTGTTCTTGACATTTTCCTGTGTTGTTCCTACAAGGGACCGCTAGAGGTAGCGCAAGTGTTCCTGGCTGAAATTCCAGCAGACCCCAAACTTTATCGACATCACAACAAGCTGAGGTTGTGCTTCAAAGAGTTTATAATGAGGTCAGTAAAACAAAATTGAAATGCTGAACTGAATTAATAAAGACAATAATCGCAATAATGCAACGATAATATGACTGTGTAATTAATTATGCAAGTTACCGTCATAAATCCTGACATCTCGTACTTTAGACTCTTAGTTCAGACTCGTATCTGCTCATGATCAATGCTTTGGTAGGCTTTGCATCCCAAATGGGGGGAAATTTTAACTCTTCAAACCAATTGTGTAGAAATTAGGATCTTCCATTTGTTTTATCTTTTGACGCTTTACAGAAATCAAGCATTTCACATTATTGCCTTGATTTTCCTTTTAATAAAATGTCATTTTTCTGTAGGAAGCTGTTCATAAAAAGACATTTGACCCTATCTATCTATCTATCTATCTATCTATCTATCTATCTATCTATCTATCTATCAAGCAGACACATTGGTAGTGGTAGCCACATATGGCTTTTGCTTTAGATATGTTTGTAAATCTTAACAAGCATACTCACATAGCAAGATATTCCTCTCCTTAGCCCAAAAAAGCGCATAATTGCTGAAGGATAAGTTTGAGTTCAATAAAAATGAGCCTTATGCAGAAGATACAGCTTCTACTCTATGCTATTGTGATTGCATCTGTTTACAGTAAGTAGGAAGGTAGCTCAGTATTCTGCAATCAATTTTTTTTTTATTAGCATTTCTAATGTCTTAAAAATATCACCTCAATTTGTGTACTTAGAAAAGACAGAGGTTTCTTAGAAATTCATTATCACCTTGGAATTGAGAAATTATTACAGGAATACCTAGCCCAGAGGAAATGGATCTTGGCCATTCAGATTACCTAACACAAAGTTAATGAGTTTAACAGAAGTAGGTGATCCATGTTAAGTCTTTTTTTCTTTTCTTTTGCCTAGGTGCGGTGAAGCAGTGGAGAAAAACAAGCGCCTTATTACTGCTGACCAGCGAGAATATCAGCTGGAGCTCAAAAAGAACTACGGGAAGCTGAAGGAGAACCTTAGGCCCATGATTGAGAGGAAGATCCCTGAGCTGTACAAACCTGTAGTGAAGGTCCATAGCACAAGGTACAGTTAGGACAGGGTTACGTGTTGTAGCTATAGAAAAAGATGCCATTTTTGCAAGAAAGAAAGGCACTTTTACTGGCAGCTAAAAACAGGCCATAATATACAGTGCCAACTTCATACTTGATTAAAGAAGTCTACTGACTTCCACTGGTCATGTAGTCCACTGGAATGTAGTATTAACTGTGTCTCAAGCTGCTCATTCCTGGGGTAAAGGGTTTATGTTGTTTTAACACATTGTTAGAGGAGACTTCCCTCTGCCCTAATGAAAAGATATTGGAAACTTCTTGCCATTTCCTCAACGTTTGAAGGCAGGAAGGAGGTAGAACAGGTATAAGTTTGTTTTGAACACAGGGCACTATGTGGTGTTAGCCAACATGAGGTAAGCATGATCCTTTCACTCCCAGGTAACATAATACACTTTAGTCCCATGTCTGGGACAAGAAAGTCTTAGTTCTTTGCTTATCAATATATGCTTCTTCACACTGCCATTGTGTTCAGTGTGGGGTGGGAGCAAAAGAAGGAATATGCCCCTGGCCTGCAAACACGTAACATGTTTCAGCTGATGATTTGCCAGCTGTTACTTTTCACATGGCAGGTATTTCTTGGATTCTTTTTAATTTTCCAACTTTATTTATGTATCCATTTCATTTCAGGGAATCTTTTCGAAACCACAGTTTTAGGAAATACGATGCCCAGACTTCTTCACAAAGTACCTAAGGACCAGCTGCTTTGACCAAGGAAGAGCTTCAAGCTGCAAGCCAGGAGTGATGGGGATTTCAGCATCTATAAAATCAGATATCTTTCACAGGACAGCATGTGCGCTTTGTGGACAGCATGCAGAACAGCATTTAGATTGCACTGAACACAAACTGGGGGATGACTCTTAATCAGCCATATCGCATGAGGGCTTGGGAAGAAGGGGGTGCTTTTTAGATACTTTTACATTTATGGTAAAATAATCACATAATACAGAGGAGTGGACCATTAGAGTGGTCAGTGGCCTATGAGGTCAGTCACCAGTAGCTAACACACAACTCTGTGTAGTTTGGGTGAGGTGTTCTGTGAAGCCAAACAGCGTGTTTCAGGGACACTGACAAATTATGTCTATTTATGGTCCTTTTCCAAGACAGCATTTATTCATGTGCTTTTGGCAATACAGCACATTCTGCAAGTTAATCACGTGTTTAAATGCTGTCTTAATTAGGGGAGACATGGTAACCTCCTCAGTGTTCCTGGAGCTGCAGAAAAAATAATTTCCTCAGTCAGTTTCTGTCACCAATTTCTATCACGGTCCTTAACTGCAGGGAGAGTTCTGCACAAGTTTTCTTAACCAAAGCTTGGAAAGCAAGAAGTAGCTACAAATAATTCTTATAGATCTTCTAATGTTTTTTTTTAACTATAGACTTGACATGCAGTTGGATTTCTTAATAATCAGTGTCATGTTTAGCAGAGCTAACAAGTAATAGTTTAAAAAGAAGACGCTAAGCTACAAGTGATTCTTTTCCTATACAATGCTCTTATGTAAATAACCTTATCCAAAATTAACTACAGAAGCGCGCAGTGGGGATTTCCCACAAAGCACTTCACTCAGGCTTTACTGCATCTTAAGAGAAATTAGCACATAATTTATAATACCTAATACTTAGTTTTTTTCTGAACCCTGAGGAAACATTGTACTAAATAATCTTTACAGCACTTTTTGAAGTAAGGAAGTAATACTACAATTTTGCAGATGGGGATGTAGAGCGAGAGATCAGGACTTTGGTATTAATTCAGTGAGTCAGTGGCAGAGCCACAGTTTGTATTGTGACCATGCTTACCATGTAATGTTTGTATTTTGAAACAAAGATCGATGAAAGCATCTTTCAATATTACTTACTTCCTTCTACCTTTTCAGGGTTTTGGAAATTACAGTTTAATGCTGATTCAATTAACCAATCCCATTTGTCCAAATACATAATTTAGTGTCCAAATTAAATGAAACAATGGAATTACATTTTTCTTTGTACTTCATTTTAGAAAATTACAGTGAACTTTCTCAGAACTGATGCCATGTGTTTTTAAATGCAAAGACTCTTTGCTTTGGAAGTATAAAGGAGAATGAGGCTGCCTCTGTTAGTGGAAACATTTTGACTTTTTATGGTCAACTGCAGCCTTGCTATTTGATAATATGAATTTTCCCAGCACTTCATTGACATCTGAGCAAGTCAGATTTTGCATGTGCTATGTAGAATGTTCACAGGGATGATCCAACAAGATGAGATGTGGAAATCAGTGAAATAAACCCTTTACTTACACAGCACTTGGAGCGCAAGAAAGCACTTCCCTCCTCATTCATAGTATTGTTAAATGCAATAATTAGGAATAATTGCTCTGTCAAATGCAAAAAGCTCAAAGCAAAAGATGCCTCTGCAAAGCGGCTTCCCTGTATTCAAGTTACTTTGAAACAGTTATAAGTTGAAAAGATGATTAATTTCCCAAAGCTTTGAAGCTATGAGATCTCTGCCTATCAGCACCTAGCCCGTTACCTGTTGTTTTTAACAGCCTGTTCAGGCGGAAGGTCAGCATACTGTCATCTTTCAAACCCATAATCCAGCCTCATTGTTTACAAGATGCTTATCCTTTACAGCCTAAATAACAAAAACCTCAGGTAAACAAAAACCTGCTACAGGTATGCAATATACGGGTAAAACTAATGAAGTGTTTCCTGATTTGTGGTCCTTGAACTCAAACAATACTCAAGATACCATGAATACTGAAGGACTTTTAACTTAGATTTTACAAGCTGAGCACCCCTCAACCCATTGGCCAGTCTTGCCCCCAGTTTGTGGCTCATGTTGTCCCTTCCACAAATGAAACGTGGTTTGTACATTTCTTTCAAGAATTGAACTGCGTGTATTTTCTGTTATGATATTCATTTTGCAATAAAGTGACTGTTTCACAGGATGTTCAGAAGTGCCTTTGCGTTGCACCTTATACCTCAATGGAAAAAAACCTTCAGTAGGAACAACCTTTCTTTGTAGAAGCATCATTCAATGGGAAATACAAAGATTTGGGCAGGGGAGGTGGTGGTCTGTTCTTTAGGATAAATTGTGTGTGTTGGAGGGGTAACAACAACTTGCTTCCTAATTTATTTTTTCATCCAGTGTGCATGAAAAATGGCAGTGGGAAGCTGAGTGACAGAAGTGCCCTCCTTTCTTCCTCTGATGTGTCGGCATAGAGCAGAAACATGCCTGATTCTTGAATGACGCGCCGTCTGAACGACCCAAAACTAGGGAGAGTTGCGTGTGTCCACACTAGTGTGTCCACACTAGTTCCATCCAGGGCTAAACTATTACATGGGGGAGCCAGCCAGCGAGGCACAGAACTACACCCACCCTGGTCCTGAGATTCCCGCGGGTGTCTCGGCTGGGAGTTTTCCATAGCTCTGAATTTCACTGAATTTTCTAGAGTTGGAAGGGACCATAGAGATCATCTAGTCCAACTCCCCTGCTGAAGCAGGATTGCCTAGAGCTTGTCAGAGCATGTTACTCAGGACTGCATCCAGGCTGGTCTTGAAAATCTCCAAAGAAGGGGACTCCACACCCTCCCTGGGCAGCCTGTTCCAGGGCTCTGTCACCCTCACCGTGAAGAAGTTTTTCCTCATATTTGAGTGTAACCTCTATGTTCCAACTTGTGCCCGTTGCCCCTCACCCTCTCACTGGGAACCACTGAAAAGAGTCTGGCTCCCTCCTCCTTCAAACCACCCTTGAGATACTTATAGGCATTGATAAGGTCTCCCCTCAGCCTTCTCTTCTCCAGACTAAAGAGTGCCAGCTCTCTCAGTCTTTCTTCATAATGGAGATGAAGTTCAACAAGGACAAGAGTAAGGACTTGAACCTGGAAAACATAATCCAGGAGTGCAGCACAGGCTGAGATCTACCCACCTGGGGAGCGGCTCTGTGGAAAGGTACCTGAAGGTCAACATGAGTGAACAGTGCACTGCTGCAGCAAAGAAAGACAACGTGATGCTGGGTTGCATCAACAAGGGCATCACCAGCAGAGATAAGGAAGTCAGTATCTCACTCTACACAGCACTCAGCAGAGCACACCTGGAATACGGTGTTCAGTTTTGGTCCCTGCTATGAACAGCCCTGGACAAGCCAGAGAGGGTCTAAACAACGGCCACCAAGATGCCCAAAGGACTGTGGAGCCTGCCGTATGAGGAAAGGCTGAGAGGACTGGCTTTGTTCAGCATTGAGAAAAGAAGGCTTAGGGGAGACCTTTTCATCATGTTCCAGTATTTAAAGGGTGGCTATGAAGAAGATGGAGACTCCTTTTTTACAAGGAGTCACGTGGAAAAGACAAGGGGTAACGGGTACAAGTTACTCCTGGGGAGATTGTCGTCACACACAAGAGGAAAATTATTCACAATGAGAACAATCAGCCCTTGGCATAATCTCCCCAGGAAATTGGTGGGATTCCCCAGCCTTGGACACTGTTAAATTTCAGCTGGACAGGGTGCTGGGCCAACTTGTCCAGGCTGTGCTTTTGCCAAGAAAGGTTGGACCAGATGATCCCTGAGCTCCCCTCCAACCTGGTATTCTATGATTCTATGATTTCTCTCTGGAAGCTGAAAGCTTCCTTGTTAGGTTTCCCACCAACATGAAGACTTGGGAAAATGAAAGCAAACGTCTTAATTTCTGTTTGTTTGTTTGCTTTTCCTTTTTGTTGGTTTGAAGTATCATCATCTCAAATATCTCAAAAAGAGGAATTAAAGCTGGGCGGACAGCCTGACATAGAGCAAGCCAGGACCCTCTAAGGTGTTATAATCTCTCAAAGCAATGCTTTTTTATGAAAATTAAGTACACGATAAGAGTGTTTTACTGTGTTTTACTGCACTATGGTGCTGCTGCCTTCTGGTACAGGAACACATGCAAGGAGTGTTCACCGGGTGTTCCCATTAGTGATTAACTTGGGAGCAGAGTAACTTGTGGAGCAGCTCGACTGGCTATGTTTTAACCATCTTTTAAAACAGTTAAAGTGATTAAAAAATAATCAACTGGTCTTGATAAGTCATCTCAGGTTGGGTAATGCTCCGGTCTAATCAGTGCACTGAAAGGAGAAGGGGCCCCTATGAAAAAGCCCATTTTGATTACATGAATAAATGCAATGCATGCTCACAGTAGAGCTCAATTAGTGTTTGGGAAGGTAACAGTAAAATCTGGCATTGATTGAGTGCTTGACGTCATGAATCGAATATATTTCTGTGCCTCTGCATGTCCTCAGTGAGGGACTGTTTTAAATGAAGAGTTTTTATTCAAAAACTGACTGTTTTCCAAGAGTTCAAGAATTTAAATACTAACCTCAATGAAGTTTTTTTGCAAACAATGTACTCACTCAATATTGCTCTGTAAAAAACCCTTGAAAACATCAAACTAAATGTTTAGCTGATCAAAACAAACAAACTGAAAACCCAAAGACCCTCAGTAGTAGTTTTCTATTATTAGTTTAAGAAGCCTTGAAAGCTGTAACATTTTGTGCTGCTTGTCTGTTCTAAGCAATCTGTTGCTTTGCACCCTTCAAAACAGAACTTTCCCATTAGGGGAAAAAAAAAAACCACAAAGTTAAATTCTACTTTTTTTTAAAAAAATTAATTTTCCCAAATGAATTTACACAGCATACGCTGTGGTGTCCAGAGCCAAGCGTGCATTTAGTCCCAATTACTGCACAGATGCACTATTTATAAGCTATATACCTTCCCAATGGAAGCAGTTGTGAGAGGAAAAATTGGTATATATTTGTTTAAATCCCACATGTACAGAATGAGAAGATATCTAAATGTGAATGTAAATGCTCGAAATCATTACACACTTCTTTTTTCCTATACATACAAAAGTGATTTTATATTCCTGTCTATCTGTGGATCAAATGCCTCTTTTAAAACTATTTCTTTTTACAGGAATAAGGTTTTTCCCTATCTGCCTCTATTCATGGAACAATTCTAAAAATATATTGGATGCCTACAAGGACTGGTGAAACCCAAATTACAAAGAAAGTTAAACTCTAATAACCAAAGGGTCAAGGTATTTCAGTTGGATGTCAGGACGATGATGCTATTTAACAAACACCTGTAAAACAATTGGAAGGGAAGATTTGCTGCCACACATTTCTGACTTTCCCAAATGGGAACATCTGTACAAATTTCGGTTCCCCAAGAGCTCCATGAAAAAAAAAACCAAACAACCCCAAAACTGAAATAAACAAGCATAGCATTGCTGATAGATGTAGAGCCAGAAAAACTAAATCAACAAGTGTTTCTGGACTTAATAAATGGAGAAGAAAGGAGGTAGGCACAAAACCATATGCTTTCCTGTGTTTGCAGCTCAGCTTTAAGAGAAAAGAACAATCCCTTCTCAGCTATCAGAGAACAGTTGGGAACGTTCCCAAAGGAACCAAAGTGTTCCTTCTTGAGTTAAGGCATAAAATCCTGTGCTCAAACCTAAACCTTTGGGGTGGCATTTTTCCTGGGAGGGGAAGGGGAAAGGGAAGGGATTGCCAGCAAGAACAGTTTTACAAAAATTAAGCTGCTAGTGCTGCCTCAGAGGTTGGAGATTTCTCAGCAGCCTGGAAGGATGCCATTTTCACTGTAATTTTATGCTGCTGGCTTTTAAAATTGGGAGAATAATATTAAATGCACAGGGTCTAAAAGATTTCAAAGAGGTTGGCTTATTCAACCATTGATTAAATTAAGAAGAACAAAACTCTTGTAATCTTGTGGCAGGTTAAAGAGAATGAAAACCAGTCCTCCGTGGCTGCGTAGAAAGGATTGCTCAGCTCAGGTTGGAGAGAAACCCAGTTGCCCCCAAGGCCTGCTGCAGCCTAGGACAAAGGCTTCAGCTGAGTGAAAGAAATCCATCCATAAAGAAATAAATAAGCAATTGGGGAGAAAAAGATTAAAAGCCCAACACACTTTGGGGAACAAAGGGAGTAGTAGCATGGAAATGGAATTAAGGGCAGGTTAAAGTGCGGAATGCATCCCACTTTATAGACTGCACCAAACTGAAGGGCTGCTGTGCTTTAGTGGAAGCTGTCAGGCAAAAAGGAATCACAAAAGATTGAAAATAATAATTATAATAAAATAGGGGATACTAGTTTTTCTAATAAAAATATTCTTAGGTTGGGGGGGTGGGTGCAGATTTTGGTTTTTGGGGGGGTTTTCTTTTGTTCTTTAATGCTGACTGCCTGGATTTTGCTAGTTTCCATCGAGAGCTGGGGAGCTGCGAAAGTGGCAAACAAAAGGCCCGCTGTGCTCTGCCATGGCTCCCTTGAAGGAGGCAGACCAAGCGTTACTTCCAGTGCAGGGTCCAGGCCGGCTGGGAGCTGTGGCACGGACCCACACACCTCCTGTGGTAACGGGTGCCGTGAGAGACCGCTGGTTCCACGGGCTATGCACAAAACGGGGGCTGAGGAGAGAAATTACTCAGTCATAGAGAGACATCGTGTGAGGAAACAGGGGGGCAGGCAAAATGCTGTGTTATTTCTGTGGTTTTGGGTCACTGCTAACCATCTCTATGATTTAAGGACTGGAGCATCTCCCTTATGAAGAAAGGCTGAGAGAACTGGCACTCTTTAGTCTGGAAAAGAGAAGGCTGAGGGGAGACCTTATCAATGCTTATAAGTATCTCAAGGGTGGTTTGAAGGAGGAGGGAGCCAGACTCTTTTCAGTGGTTCCCAGTGAGAGGGCGAGGGGCAATGGGCACAAGTTGGAACATAAGAGGTTCCACTCAAATATGAGGAAAAACGTCTTCACGGTGAGGGTGACAGAGCCCTGGAACAGGCTGCCCAGGGAGGTTGTGGAGTCCCCTTCTCTGGAGATTTTCAAGACCAGCCTGGATGCAGTCCTGAGTAACATGCTCTGACAAGCTCTAGGCAATCCTGCTTCAGCAGGGGAGTTGGACTAGATGATCTCTATGGTCCCTTCCAACTCTAAAAATTCAGTGAATTCGGTGAATACTGATGGATGGAGGATGCAGCCAAGTGCAGCCTCCAGTGGCTTCACAGTGCCCATGGTCCTGCTCACAAGCCAGGCGCCATCACCAGGGTGGTGACCCTGTGGCACTGGCTCTCGGAGTGTCCTGCTGAGGGAGGCAATCCTCCTAGAAAGGCCAGCTAAGCCTTCCTTCCCACAGCCTGGTAAGGAAAAGCATTCAACACACGGCATTTGTGGTTGCAAAGCTGGAGCCTGTTTAATCCTCTGTTTAACTTCAGCGGTTGGCTTTCAAACAATTCCCATCTCTGCTCTCTGCCACTCTGCCCAAGGTCTCTCTACCCAACTGCCGTGAGCCCACAGGTGGGTCTGGTGGGACAGCCCAGCGTAGGAAGGAGCGGCCACCAAGGTGTGGTTGTGGCTCGTGGCTGGAGGAGAGCACTGCTGGGACCACACACAGAAGAGCTGGGACACACCAGCACCAAAGGGGCTGCTCAACCCCACTGCTGCTTAACCCCCAACTGCCCACACCCAATAAATTCTTTGGGGTTTCATGCTTATTTTTTTTGAACCCTCAGGAGCACTCTGCAGCCGTAGAATACCAAAGTGCACTCACTGCTTCCAGAGAAGAGAACTGCACTTGATGCACAAAAAACCAGGGACTCTTCATATGTTCCAGGTCAGTCTGAAACACTGAGAGGGTACCTGTGTCTGTACAACAAGTGTCAGATTCCGGGTGAAGCCTCTGGCTGGCAAAAATAAAGCAACAGGTCAGCTTAGTTCATGGAGGAGTCTGCACTTACTGTCCGTGCCAGGTTGTGCTGTCAGGAGGTACATTTGAAGGCGGAAGACTTCCACTGCTAGTTATGAGTTTGTTGAAACATAAATATAGCATTATTAGACCTGGCACGCTGTTCAGCTCGTCCAGTTTCCTACGCGTGCAGCAGCCAGTATCAGATGTTTCAGAATGAAGAATCTCTGTGAGTTATGAGAGAGGATCTACACCCACCTCCAGGGCTATAAATCACGGATTAATCAGGGAGGCATGCGTTCCAAGAACAGCTAAAAGTTTCCTCAGTCTCTGCCAAAGCAGCTTCACACTGATCTCTGCAAAACAGGAGAATGAAGAACATGTTCTCTTCTGCAGCTTGATCACTGGTCAAGGTGAGACCTTCAGCATGTCACTAAATAACCACCAGATGGGCCCTTATTTGTTAAGTCAGTCAGAGGGTAAGAAAAACAGGAGAAGGTAGCTTGACCACCCTTTTCAACAAAATGCCCAATTACATCAAGCTTTTCCACTTGCACTTTTACAGCCAAGGCCCTCCATATCCTAATCACATCTTTATAAAAAAGGTACCATGTCTCTAAGTTAAAATCCCCCTCTGAATTTGAAACGAGGATGAAGGTTGAGAAACCCCATTCTAAAAGGACAATTGACTAATGAATTTGATGAAATCAAATCATCACAAAGTAAATAAATCTGTCTGTGCATAAGAACGGTCCTTGGTAGCTCAATTCTGGCACAGAGAACATTTTAATTTGGGAATTTGTAGTGTACAAAAATAGAAAGAAAACTCCAAATGTCTCGCACGTAAAATGCAGGGGTCTTGCGAAATGTCCCTCAGGTCCCGTTTACCTCCTGCTGTGGCACCAAAATTTATGATGAGGAACTTCTCCAAGAAGCCACACATCAGGGAAATGAATATTGTGATCATTAATTTCCTGATTCTGCAGTTCCCTGGGGTGTACATGCACAAATTTAGGATCATGCCAACTGAATCTGACTTTGGCAGTTCATTTAACAAACTTCTTGCTCCAGCAAGAAATTGCCAGAGCATTTTATCTCCTGCTTTCTTCCTACAGTTGTTGCTTTTGTCTTTTGCTTTTGTCTTTTACTATGAGTCTCCATTTTGATGTCGGGGTGCCGTGAAATGTTTTCTGCCTGCCCTGGCATGTGAGACAGGTATCCTGTGAACTTGTCCAAGCTGGCAATCCCTCTCCTAAGCTGGCACATGGACCTGCTCACCTTTCCCAGCACACATGTCTGAATAGACCTTGGGTGATAAATTTTAGGTTTTAGCATGATTCCTCCATGTAGTTCTGGACTCCAGTTGCTGTATAAATGTACCCATTAAGGAATTAATTATATATTAATTTCTCAGACAACTCATGACAGATGTCAAGTCCAAGTAAAGCTTTTTGCAGAAACTAAGCTTGATAATGCAACTGCATGATGCTGTTGATCCAACTTAAAATGCAGTGGCCTCTTCACCCAGCTCAGAGGTAAAATAAAGGTCTTGGAGCTCTGGAGAATTAAGCATTCTTTAAAATATTTCAGTGATAAAAGGTAGATAAAATCTAGAAGGCAAAGTTATGGCAGCTCTTCCTCTGTCTTATTAGAGCTGGTCAAACCTTGGGGCGTATGGTATTTTGACACTGCTCCTTTAAAGATAAGGGGAAAGGCAAGTGCTCCATTTCATCTAGTAAATGATTTCTGGGGTTGCATTCCTGTGCGTTCATGCACAAATCAAGAACACCGTTGTGCCTCAGACGTCCATGGGCCTAATGGTGAGACCCGAGACAGCGTGTGGCGAACAGCACTGAAAAGGCAGGTGTTGGAAACCCAGTTTCATTTCCCTTTGGACCGACAGCCAAGCCCGTGGTACTGTTTCCATCCTGCCACCCATGTGAGTCCTCAACCAGGGCAGAAAAAAACGCTCTGCCCTCTTTTGTTTCACATCCCTCCTCTGCGGAGGGTGCTCAGACACGAGCTGTGCTGGGGGTTGTGCTGTGCTGAGAAAGGAGCCACGGCGCCCGCACCTACCAAACCCCTGCTTCCCTAAAAACCAGCCAGAACAGTAGATGCACAGAGAGAAAAAGCTGGGCTTTTACGGGCTCACCAGCGGAGAGGATGAATCTGCCTCTCAGCTGCCTTGCCCACTGCCTGGGGTCATCCACAGCAGCCCAACGTGTCACCCCTGCTTTTCACAGCAGCTCGCAGGGTATTCGGGGCAGAAAAGGTCCGGTGCTTTTAAAGTCGGGTTTTACTTAATTCCTTAGGCTGCTACTCAGCTTTGGCAAGGGCAGCTGCTTAGCAGTGATCAGCACTTCAAAGTGTCCTTCCCAGGCAGAAGCCCACCCCAGGCCCCCGAAGGCAGACGCTCCCAGCAGCGAGCGCCGCTCTGACCCCCCTCAGCCCCTCTCTGTGTGAGACCCCACAAAGGCAGGGAGGAATTGGGGTGGGGGCTCGGGAGAGGGCCATAGTGCTCTGGCCAGGCTTAGGCAGGTGCCGTGAACGCTGCTTCCTACAAGCCAAAGCTTCTTTTTGGTAAAAATATGGAAGGTTTTTTTTTTCAGGTCAATGATATGTCTAGAATAGACAAAGTAAGGCACAGGAAAGCACATTTCCTGTGGAAAGAACATTTCAACCTTTTGTTTTGGCAAACCCAGAATTATTCTGTTTATAAAATTTCAGTAGGATTGCTTTGTTTACAGGGCAGGGCCGTTTCCACCACCCCAACAAATCAGATGAAGCTTGCTGTGGCTTCAGAGGTTCCCCTGGAGCTGTGAGCCTCGTGGGACCGGCAGCATCTCGGATTTTGGGGGTGCAAACGGTGAGTTAGCCTCAGCCCTTTCCACCCACTGTCCTGCTGAGGAGCTGCTTGCTGCAGAGACGTTAGATGCCCACCCCCTTTATAGGGGAAGACCTAGGGCAACATCTAAGATTTGTGTGGGGTCTTGTGCTCCTGTATGGCTGCAGTGAAGCAAAGAATTGCTGCCAAATACAGGAGCAGAGGGGATGTCTGATCCCATTCCTTTTCACGCTTCCAAGCAGGGTATGGGCCACAGGTGGGAGCAGGGTTTGTGCAACCTGCCTCTAAGTTTAGCCCCCAGACCACCTGCGCTCAGGTGCACCTCCAGCCTCCCAGGCTGCTGATGTGACCTTCATGCTCTGGCAGCCCCAAAGGCTCCTCAGTAACCTGTGTGGGACGTTCAACACAAAACAGGTTTCGGGCACGGTGAGTGTTAAACGCCAGAGGGATGGGGCCTCAGAGCCCACAGGAACCCACTCTGCCTGAGCCTCTGCTCAGTGCACCGAAAATGACACGGAGCGGGATGGTTTCTCTTAAGTCCTTCTTGTTTTTAACGTATGTGTGCTGTGTGTGTGTAGGCTTTATCTGTGCTGTGTGCAACGTAAATTCTCACAGAAAACTATGCCAAAGCATACATCGTATTTGTCTGGACCAGATCCAGATCATGGAAAAATACAATGTGTTCTCTCTCTTCAAGGACTACCTTTACTGTTTTCTGGACTTGCCACTTAAATTTCCTACTTACTGACATGGGGCATCTGGCTTTTTGGAGGAAATAGGTGGGTACGGGTTTTTTTGGGGGGGATGGGGGCTAATGGTGTTTCCAGCCTTCATACCTGCCAGAGCAGATCTCAAATGAAAAACACCCCAGGGAGCTGGAAAAGCCCTGCAAAAGCACCCATTTCTTGCTCTGTGTTTCTCCCTGGTGTTTGGGCAAAGCAAGGCCAACTCAGGCACTTCCACATCCCCATGTGAACAGTGGGGGTGGCGCAGGCATCTCCAAGGGTGACATGGCCAGTGGCAGTGCCCCAGCCAGCTGGGGAGCAGTACCCTGCTCTTCACCCCTGCCACCTGTGGAGGGGTAGGAACACACTGACATCCTCATCCCCCTTTCTCCTTGAGAAACCTTTGCCTGGGTTGGTTTAGGCTGAAGCCAGTTTCTCTCTTTGGTGCTTTACAGGCAGCCTATGGAGGGTCTACATCCCCTTTCCCAACCAGGGAGGAGGCCTGGGTGGGTGGATGGGGCAGAGTGGCATCTGCTTACTGGTCCTTCTCACTTTCTGCTTTCTCGTACCCCTCCTCTGTCCCATCTGGCAGACCCTCAGGTTCCTGCTTAGTGCACTTTGCAAGCTCTTTGCACTGCCAGACAAGCCCCAAGGGCTGAAGGGTGAACCAAGACCTGGTGGTTTTAATGGCACCATCAAAGAAAAAAGCCCCATCTACTCCATAGCCACGCTGGAAGTCTTTTGCTGTCACTCTTACGCAGGTAACGCAACAATTGACTTACTTATTTAATTTCACTGTTTAAACTGTCAAGAGTTGGCAACCCCTGAAAGAAAGGATTAAGTGGGAGAAGTGGAAAGAGCCCTATCTGCTTGCTCTGTTCATTGCCGTAGTCTGGAGTGCTTTCATTCTGTGTTTGTACAGTTTCTGGTACAACATGGTCCTGACCCAACTGTTCGGATGAATAAGCTGATGCTAAGGAGTTGTTTGCTGGCCTGACTATACTTTCTTTTTGGTTGTTAATGTAAATAATGGTAAGTGGGGCTCACTGTTGTCTCAACTATTTGTTTCATCAGTCCCCCATTTTTTCCAGGATTGGTAACTCAGCCATAAAAATTGGCCTCTGGATGGAAACTTAGCACATCTTAAAGAGTTGCATCTTAAAGAGTTGCAGGGTCTGGTCACAGATTTGGACTGCAAATATTTCTAAAAATATGTGCTCTTGAATTAAAATGTATAAAAGCTTTTTTTTTTTTTTTTTAAATAAAAGCTTAGTGGTTTGAGAGATGGTTTGTATCAACGTCATAGCAGCTTTACTTACAAAAATACTTGATGTGATTTCATCTCTAAAATGTTTTAATGGCTTCAGAGATTTCGGAAGAAATACTGGAAATGATTTAGACAGAAATATCACTGAGCCTGCTGGCTTTTTATAGAACAAGAAAACCCTAACATTTGTTGTCTACCATTACTTGAGTGTGGTCCGCTGGGAAAAACAGAGAGAGAGATTTACAAATTTCTTTCATATTCTCTTTGTTCTATTCTGGAATCAATATTCATTGAGACAGTCTTTGCTGGCTTCCATTCATGAGCTTCAGGTATCTTGTCTGCAAAAATCTCCACATATGGAAATATTTCAGGAGAATTGCGCATGCAAAGGCAGGAGAAAAGCAGAGGAATGACACAGAAAGAAGGACGTGAGAAGGGAAGGTCAGGAGATGCCAGCGTTTCACAGAACACTAGAGGGGAAACCAGAAAAAGCAAGGAGAGATGGTGCCACTGTTCTGTCCTTTTGTGCTGTGAAGTAGCTGACAATAATCACCTCCAGGGTCCCACTGGAGACTGGCGTTGTCACACCCCTGACTTTGCTGAGTCTTCTTGCTTACTCCTGGCCTGTGGATTCACTTGCTGACCTCTCTGTTTGGGAGGGACTGCCCCACACCGAGCTGAGAAACCCTCCCTGGCACCACCACAAAGCCTCTGAAACATTCCCTCCTGGGGATCTGGGACCTGGGGCAACGGGGGTAGCACCTGAGATCAGAGTGAAAGAAACCATGCCCCAATCCCTTCCGAATATTCAAACTGTTAAGCAGAATCTCAGGGCTCACAAAACAGGGACTACTGTATCCTTTCACAGCTGGAAAGGCTTTAGAGACAGCCTGTTCTGGCCAGCAAAGATCCAGGCAGAAGATTAAAAACATTGCTTCCAAGCTGAGGCTCACGAAGCAATGCAGAGGGAGCTGATGCACATCTTGCTCTGTGGAAAGCCTTGGCCCAGGACCCCGTCCAGCCCCACGCAGCACAACAGCTGGCAGCGGGTGGGCACATTCTGCCGAGGCTCTGACACCCACAAAGGCATTTCAGGTGACAGCCCCCGGTGGCGAACCCCTTGGCACCAGGCAGCACCAGCCCTGACCAGGTACCAGATCTGACCCAAACCCTTCCGAGGCCAACGCTCTTGTTGTGGGCTTCGAATCAGCCCCTCCAGCCCGAGTACAGCCAAGGCTTCCCCCAGGTTTTTTCCCCCCAAAATGCTGTCTTTTCAGCCGCAGCCCCCCCGACAGTAGCTCCCGCATCCCGGTGCCCCGCCAACCCGGGCTGTTGGACGGAGGTGAGGAAACTCCTTCCCCCTCCCTCCAACGCAACCTCCGGACCTGCCTGGGGCAGGCGCCCCACGGACGCCCACGCCACGCCGTGCGCCCCCCTAAACCGGCCCAAAAACAATTCACCACCCTCCCCACTCCCTCCCCCCGCGATGTCGGGGCAGAAGGGCTGCATCGAGGGGTGGATGCGCTGAGGTGCAGAAGGACTGCGCTGTTGCGGGGGGGCTGGGGGTTGCACTGCGGGGGGGGC